>NC_137676.1:57555112-57897612 GCF_963989245.1 Nansenia antarctica
GTTGTCACCTTAACATCTAAACAACAGCGTAACTCACCAATGTACCTTCAGTTGAAAGACTGACCATCACCATCCTGGTTGTTTGAATTAGTGACCTCTCTAGTAGGTTTATGGCTAACCTTAACCTCTCTAATAGGTTTAGGACTAACCATAACCTCTCTAATAGGTTTAGGGCTAACCTTAACCTCTCTAATAGGTTTAGGGCTAACCTTAACCATAACCTCTCTAATAGTTTAGGGCTAACCTTAACCATAGCCTCTCTAATAGGTTTAGGGCTAACCTTAACCTCTCTAATAGGTTTAGGGCTAACCTTAACCATAACCTCTCTAATAGTTTTAGGGCTAACCTTAACCATAACCTCTCTAATAGGTTTAGGGCTAACCTTAACCATAGCCTCTCTAATAGGTTTAGGGCTAACCTTAACCTCTCTAATAGGTTTAGGGCTAACCCTAACCGTAACCTCTCTAATAGGTTTAGGGCTAACCCTAACCTCTCTAGTAAGTTTAGGGCTAACCTTAACCTCTCTAGTAAGTTTAGGGCTAACCTTAACCTCTCTAGTAAGTTTAGGGATAACCCTAACCATAACCTCTCTAATAGGTTTAGGGCTAACCCTAACCTCTCTAGTAGGTTTAGGGCTAACCTCCATAGCCTCTCTAATAGGTTTAGGGCTAACCTTAACCATAGCCTCTCTAATAGGTTTAGGGCTATCCCTAACCTCTCTAGTAGGTTTAGGGCTAACCCTAACCTCTCTAGTAAGTTTAGGGCTAACCTTAACCTCTCTAATAGTTTAGGGCTAACCCTAACCATAACCTCTGTAATGGGTTTAGGGCTAACCCTAACCTCTCTAATGGTCAGATAAGATAAATGTCTGGTTTTAGACAACCTCCTAATGTGGAGCTGAAGAACGAGACAGAAGGAACACAGAAGAAGCCTCTAAGTAACAGCTTAACCCTCACCCTAAACCCAGCTCTGCAGGACATGCATGAAGCATGAACGTTTCAGCTCACAGAGCAGATCCTATATGTGACCTACCTTCACAAGGATGTCAACGGGGCATCTAGAGGAAATTAAAGCTGGTCTTCTGGAGGTTCGAGTCTGACCACGGCACCTTGTGTGTCAGAAAACCGACGAACTCCTCACTTCTGTCACTCGGTCATCCCCGTCACAGACTGACCCTGCAGCAGCAGACAACCCTTCCTCGACTGTTAGGCACTCGACTCCTCATCTCCTCTCCTCCTCACCTCCTCACCTCCTCTCCTCTGTCCTCCCCTCGCTTCCTCCTCAAAAAGCATTGGTGGAGAATATCAAAGGGGAGGAACCTAAGTCCTCTCCTCCAATGCATTTTGAGTAGGAAGTGCGCGGAGGACGGAGGAGAGGAGACAAGAAATGGAGGTTCTAACCGTTGAGAATGTCTCTCCGTCCATCCTCTCCATTGTGCCCCAGCTTGTAGTGGAGGAGGGCAGCAGTGTGTAGGGCAGCAGTGTGTAGAGCAGCAGTGTGTAGGGCAGCAGTGTGTAGGGCAGCAGTGTGTAGAGCAGCAGTGTGTAGAGCAGCAGTGTGTAGGGCAGCAGTGTGGAGGGCAGCAGTGTGTAGAGCAGCAGTGTGTAGAGCAGCAGTGTGTAGGGCAGCAGTGTGGAGGGCAGCAGTGTGTAGGGCAGCAGTGTGGAGAGCAGCAGTGTGTAGAGCAGCAGTGTGTAGAGCAGCAGTGTGTAGAGCAGCAGTGTGTAGGGCAGCAGTGTGTAGAGCAGCAGTGTGGAGGGCAGCAGTGTGGAGAGCAGCAGTGTGTAGAGCAGCAGTGTGTAGAGCAGCAGGGTGCAGTATTATCACTTAGCACACATGATGCTAATACTAAATATGCTAACACTAAGTATATAATATGTCAGTACCATTCAACTATATTTTTAACGGGCCAGATGTTATTTGCAGGTCCAGCCATTTTTCACAGGCATGTGCTATTCTTACACTTGTAAAACATAGTATAGTAGTACCGTATTTTCCGCACTATAAGGCGCACCGGATTATAAGGCGCACCTTCAATGAATGGCCTATTTTAGAACTGTTTTCATATACAGGGCGCACCGGATTATAAGGCGCACTGTCGTTTTTTTTTTTTTTTTTTGACTTTTAAGTGCGCCTTATAGTGCGGAAAATACGGTACCTTAGTAGTACCTAGTAGTACCTTTAATTGGGCCTAATAGAATACATTCCTTTAAATTAAGTGCTTATTATTATGCCTATGAGTGCATAGTTGTCTTTCTTTTCAATGACACTTTTCTCACTTATGATACATATGAACACGGCACACATCTGTTTCCCTTCAAATGAGAGGAGTGGCACTTCTTTGATTGGTTAGGAGCAGAAAGGTTTGTTTCATAGAAAGTCATGGCAACGCTCAGGCAATGATGAAGGTGGTTGTGTGTGTGTGTGTGTGTGTGGGGTGGGGGGGCGGTAGCCTAGAGGTTCGAGAGGCCGGCTAGCAATTGGAAGGGTGCTGGCTTGATCCCCGCCTCAGGATAGAGCTGCATGTGAGCTGGTGACTAAGGGTTGCTGGCATCATATCTAAGGTGCCTACCACTGCCGTTGTGCCCTTGAGCAAGGCACTTCACCCCTAATTGCTCCAGGGGCGCTGACTATGGCCAGTCCCACTCATATTTTTCATTTTATTGGACAGATATAGTGAAGACACACAGGAAAGTAAGGAGAAGGAGGGAGAGAGGGCATGTCAGCAGGGCATGGGCCGGATTCTAACCCATGCTGACATGGGCATATGTGTGCACGATAGGCCGCGGTGCTAGACCACTGGATCACTGGACCACCCCAGGCCACGGTTGAATGTAATCTAATCAAATGTGTTGTGAGTTTATTTTAATAGACAACAGAAATGTGACACAGGGGAGTGAGGAGCAGCCGTATCCTGATCACTCAGAGGAGAACTATCCACTGGTGGTGTGGAGAGAGGGTCTGACTGGGCGCTGTTACTAGGAGGGAGTGCTATAGGAGTGGCATATAAAGGAATCAACAGGAGAGGGAGGGACTGTGTGATGGGAGCCAATAACAAGTCTTGGTGTCTGTGGTGACAGTTACTCTGCCTGGCACAATAGTAAGAAAAGTGAAGTAGTTGTCCCCTCCTCTGGCGTCTGCAGAGTAGGAGTGTATCTGGACTGGCCGGCCGGCACTCTGTCCTTCTACAGGGTCTCCTCTGACACACTGACCCTCCTGCACACATTCCACTCCACATTTACTGAGCCCCTCTACCCAGTGTTTGGAGTTGGGGGGTCTGATTCCTCAGTAAACCTGTGTCGGATGTAGATCTAAAAAAATATGAAGAAACTTCTAAAGAATGTGTGTAACTGTGATATGGTTTCACATGTTATTTCAGAACGAGAAAACAGTTATCTAAAATACATAATGTCCAAGATCATGTAATCACAACTGGAGGCTGCATCCCATCCAGACAACAGCTGCCTTCTGCCGCCCCCTATTTTAAATGTCTGTCCGTCCGTCCGTCCATCCATCCATCCATCCATCCATCCATCCATCTATCTGTCTGTCCATCTATATATCAACATATCTATCTTGTCTGTCTGTCTGTCTGTCTGTCTTGCAGTATCTGACTGAAACAGTCACATGTGTTTCTATGTATTATCAGTGAGGGAGTCTTGGGAGGTATCCTTGTCAATTTAATGGTGGAGGGTTAGGGTTAGTTAACTGCTGTAGAGGTTAATGGTGGAGGGTTAGGGTTAGTTAACTGCTGTAGGGGTTAATGGTGGAGGGTTAGGGTTAGTTAAAGCTCAAAACAGTAATGTTATGACCATGTATGTACGTAATGCGTATAGAGTTGATGGTGTATTACATCTGGGCGTCATTGAGTACAGCTACTGATAAGAGACCAGAAACAAGCGAGATATCAGAAACACAAGGCATGGCGCCATCTGGTGGTCGATTGTCAACAGCACAGCACAAGGCGAATTGTTGAATCCAGAACCACATGAGAATATTTCCCATTCAATGGTTGAATCTATCACACATCTGGCATTCCGAATTGTTTCAACAGCTGTAATAAAAATATGTTATATTTTCCAATGTACTTATATGGGGCTGTTCGGTGAGAGTTCGGTCCTAACATTATAGAGAGTTCGGTCCTAACATTTTAGAGGGTTCAGTCCTAACATTTTAGCTAGAAAACCAGCTGTATGAGATCTACACATTATGCAGTCCTTCCTGTCTTGCTTCTGTGCATTTGTTGTGTGCAGCCTGGTGGCTGGTTGAAATGTCCACGCTACTGATCTTATTGTAGTTTTGTTTTCTTTTTTTGCAGGTGTCTGCTGATGTTGCTGTCAAACAGCTGTGTTGAGTGGCCTGGTGGTGCAACGGTAAAGCACAAGCAGAACATGGTTGGTTCAAGCCCAGCTGAGGCAGGTAAGTGGTCTCACTATGAAATAGTGCCAGGTAATTTTTTTGTGAAAATGTGCAGGAGAATACATTTGGACTATGAGAGTGGAGATATCTATTACACAGCCAAGTAAGTGATTTGATTCTAGCTATTACCTTGTGTTACTGGTAGTTGTGTGTTAGCTGTTTTGAGTAAACTATTAGCTTTAACAGTTTTTAACTGTTAGCCTGCAAACCAGTTTCAACTGAAACCACTTGTGTTTGAAGCCTAATAGCCCTTAATTTGCATTGGGAGGAGTCTTGGACACCTCCAGCTATTAAAGCCAGTGCCTAGTAACTAGTGTCAGACATTTGGACTAAGTGAGTACACCTGTCCGGTTGATATAAGTGATTGTTAGGGGAGGGGCTGCAAGCCTTCAGCAATTACTGAACCTCCATTAATATCCGGACTCCCAGAGGCGACAGCCTATAAACTCTCCAGCATCTCATAATTTGTTCCACAACACCGAAACAGTCAGAAACAGAGATCCAGCTGTTGTAATGGGGATTTAGGAGTCTCTCAGCGCCCCCTGTTGGTTGATGTAATATATGCCATTCAGCAGACACTTTTATTCAAAGCGAATTACATTGCATACATTGCATACATTTTTCAGTATATATGGTCCCGGCGGGAATCGAACCCACAACCTAAGTGTTGTCAGCACATTGCTCTAACAACTGAGCCACAGAGTACCACACTGATGTGAACAAAGCATGCAGTAATAATACACACAGATTTGTTTCTGTTAATGTTTTTCTCTTTTAATAGGCAGTAGTATCTTAGTGACAGCTGCTGGGATAGCTCTGTCAAACGTGTCTGGTTGTATCAAGGGGCCTAGGCCTAATTCAAGAATGCATAACGTTCTTTCATTCAATGTTGAAACTCTGCACAGGCTATAGCTGTAAACATACAAGGAAATGCTAGCTGTCAACAGTGCAGTGAAATGTGTGCGTACATTTACATTTACATTTTCAGCATTTAGCAGACGTCTTTATCCAAAGCGACTTACAACAAATACATTTGTCCAAGTAAGTGAATCATCAATCCATCAGTCATCATAAGAAAAAGTAATATATGCTAGGACCAGGGGCCATTGGCAGTTACAATGCTAGAAGGAAGAATTATTATTATTATTATTTTGAATTTATTCATAGTAGAGAAACTGTACAGGAGGGTAGTGGGGATGAGGAGGTCTGTACAGGAGGTCTGTACAGGGGGGTAGTGGGGATGAGGAGGTCTGTACAGGGGGGTAGTGGGGATGAGGAGGTCTGTACAGGGGGGTAGTGGGGATGAGGAGGTCTGTACAGGGGGGTAGTGGGGATGAGGAGGTCTGTACAGGGGGGGTAGTGGGGATGAGGAGGTCTGTACAGGGGGGGTAGTGGGGTTGAGGAGGTCTGTACAGGGGGGTAGTGGGGATGGGGAGGTCTGTACAGGGGGGTAGTGGGGATGAGGAGGTCTCTACAGGGGGGTAGTGGGGATGAGGAGGTCTGTACAGGGGGGTAGAGGGGATGAGGAGGTCTGTACAGGGGGGTAGTGGGGATGAGGAGGTCTGTACAGGGTGGTAGAGGGGATGAGGAGGTCTGTACAGGGGGGTAGAGGGGATGAGGAGGTCTGTACAGGGGGGTAGTGGGGATGAGGACGTCTGTACAGGGGGGTAGTGGGGATGAGGAGGTCTGTACAGGGGGGTAGTGGGGATGAGGAGGTCTGTACAGGGGCGGTAGTGGGGATGAGGAGGTCTGTACAGGGGGGTAGTGGGGATGAGGAGGTCTGTACAGGGGGGTAATGGGGATGGGGAGGTCTGTACAGGGGGGTAGAGGGGATGAGGAGTTCTGTACAGGGGGGTAGTGGGGTTGAGGAGGTCTTTAGGAGGGACAGTTAAGATGTAGCCTGAAGAGATGAGAGGTCTTCAATCTACGGTGGAAGACAGGTGTGATGCAGCTGGGGCTGTCAGACAGGTGTGATGAGAGACCGGAGGCTCCATTACAGGGTGTGACTGGGGTGGCGCGACTGTAATCCCGGTCGGACTGTCTCAGTGCCCAGTGCTGCCCACCCAACCATGTCGTGTCGCGTCGGGTCTACTGTAAAGCGGGTTAACATGTCCTTTTCAAAGGTATTACAATAGACGCAACGAAACATAACGTCAGCCATGTGTTTCCTTGTTGGAAATTATGGATCGTGAATCGTGATTGCTTCTGCACTCTGCAGCAATCGGATTTTGATTGACAGGCAGCAGCATCTCTTCCCCCAACGGCATTCCGGCACAGAAAGTCTTGCTGGAACGCAGCACCGGACCGTTCCGGCCCACTTTCACCTACCACTGGCCGACCGTGTTTGCGAGCAAAAGATCTGAGTGTGCGCGTTTATAGCTGAACATGATCTGTCTTTCACAATGGTTCAGCCACTCGTCGATTTGTGCAAGAAGCTATCAGAAGACTAAAATGCACTGACAAAGCTGTCCGTTTCCAATAAGCACGCCAGCTATTTAAACACACATGGCCTTTGTCCCGGAATTGAAAAAACGGCTGCGTGAAAAGCTTAAAAAAGCAATGTAGAATATTTTCGTCGTCTGGTGATTGTCAAAAATGAGGAAAAGGTCTTGAGCAAAGTTAAGACTATTTATTCAAAAAAGACAGGATCAGGTCATCAGGATCAGGTTACACAGGATCAGGTCACACACAAACAGGCATCAGGGTCGGGGTCCGAGGACAAAGAGAATGATCTCTGTGAATTCCCTAGTTTTATACCCAGTGAAACCACCTTTGAGCCCTCCTCTTCCTCCTAAGCTTTTACCCCAATAAGGAGCTATCGATCGTTCTTCAACCTTTGTGTGTGCGTATGTGTGGGCGCGTGCGTGTGCGTGCCTGTGTGTGCCTGACCATCTGTCGCAAAACCTCCTTGTCTCAGAGGAAGGGCCACACAAATGCCCTTGCAGGCCCTCATGAGAGGTCAACCCTTTACAAAGCTATATATATATAATCCGTGTTATGTGTGTGTTTTAGGTAGAAATATACGACAGCAACGTTTTCAATTAATATCGACGAAGCTAACATGGACAAAATCCTCAATGTCCTTGTTCGATTTTTTGATGATGATCTGGCCAAAGTAACAACACAACACCTAGTCAGCAGGAAAGTAAACATCGCCAACTCGTCAGCCCTATGGCAAGCCGTTTTAACATTAATTAGCTAAATTTGACTAGTCGTAATTCGATTTTTACTAGTCTAAATTTGTATTCAAGATATCTATAACGTCATTCTGACTAGTCAAAATTGAATTACAGATATCAGCAGTGATGTCACCGAAAACGACACTCAACTCGTCACACATCCTTAAAATGACATTGCAGATATCTGTAATTCAGTTTTGACTAGTCAAAATAATAGTTGCAGATATCTCAAACGTCATCAAATGTTATTAGTAAACAACGCTCATGATGCGAGGTATCTCATGATATTGGCGGGACCAGCAAAGCATTTGATGAGTGTTGGCAGAAGCAATGGCGGTTGCTGTGGTGGATAGGATAGCGCGAAAATGCCATGAAATGGAGAGAACATATCATCAAGGGATTGTGGTGAACGTGAGATTCGTTCACTAGATGCTTGTACTAGAAATCTACAGCGCAGTAATTGAAGCTGCTCCAGCGTTTTCTGACAACAACAGACATATCTGAAACGTCATTTCGCCTAGTCTAAACTCTAATTTAAGATATCTGTAATAACATCTCGACTAGGCAGAATGAAAGTTAAAGATATCACCAATTTGAGATATCAATCATTAAAATGAATTTCAAGATATCTATAACTTTATAATAGATATCTACAATTAAATTACGATTATTCCTAATTCCAGTTTGAGATATCTACAACTTCATTCAAGATATCTTCAACTTCATTTAAGATCTTTTTTTTCTTTTTTTTTTCTTTCCTAACACCAGGGGAGCCACCCCTCCTAAATTTCGTTGTTTGGTACCTGTACTGTAGCAATGACAATAAAGACCATTCATTCATTCAGATATCTTGAATTAATGGGAATTAAAGATATCTTGAACTGGAATTATGACTAGTCAGAATGAAACCGTAGATATCTGAAACTGTAATTACAACTAGTCATAATTCAGTTGCAGATATCGGCAATGTGAATAGCTGATATCTACAACTGAATTGTAGATATCTGTAATGACAAACCCCATACACTTGAATGGCAAAATACATTTGAATCTTACTAGTCAAAATATAATTACAGATATCTAAAATGTGAGTTTTGATTAGTCAAAATATAATTAAAGATATCTTGAATTTGAGTTTTGACTAGGCAAAATGATGTTGCAGATATCAGTAATGAATATCCATTGTAGCTAATAAATGTTAAAACGGCTTGCCATATCAGCCCTCATGCAGGAGCTCAAAGATATCCTGGAGTCCAATGGTCTTGACCACTGGTCACTAGTCATCAGTATTCTACTTGATGTAGATCTATTGATCTATTGTTATAGTGATAGTGGCTTAATAAGTGATGCGATCAGTTTGGCCTTAAGTGATTTAATCAGTTTGGCCTTAAGTGATTTAATCAGTTTGTTCTTTTAAATACATCTAAATATATTATTTTATTTTGTATTGAGTATAAAACAGTATTAATGCATTTTAACATTGAGACATATATTTTGTATTGACTATAACATAGTATTAATGCATTTAAACATTGAGACAAGAAGCTGTCTTCTGTACCCGCTCTCCCAATATCTCCACTTTAACCATAGCCTCTCCCCTTTAAGCCCTGTGTATGTGTGTATGTGTGTATGTGTGTGTGTGTGTGTGTGTATATGTGTATGTGTATGTGTATGTGTATGTGTATGTGTATGTGTATGTGTACGTGTATGTGTATGTGTATGTGTGTGTGTGTGTGTGTGTGTGTGTGTGTCTGCTGCTTCCTGTAGAAATGTTGTCCTCAGACTGTATAGGCGTTAATTAAGTTCCACCCCACCTCCACTGAGACATCAGCAGCCAGGTAGCGGCCTATACTGGTACTATGGTCAGGACAGTCCAACACACTTCATATTAGGTGTTTAATTTGCTCATAGTGCATTACCGATTAGGGAAAGACGGGGCAGTATCTATAGGAGCATCACCCCAAGGACCCCAATTGAAGCCAGTGGCTTTCTTGGGTTTGTATCCTGTTAGTTGACCTTGTATGTAATATGTACTTTCATGTACCTACTTCTGCAAATCTTCTAATAAAGTTTTCACTCAAAAAAAAAAAAACACCGCTGCGGTTTCAGAAAAAACAACGCCCCCCTCTTTCTCTCCTCTCGTGTGTGTTTAGTAGGCTACACGTAGGCCATAAATAGCTGCTTAGTTTCACTTTCTCTTAGTTAAAACATCAGACGGACTCCAGGCATGCCATCAAAAACATCACCACGAAATCACGAATATGAAGCCATACCTGAGTGAGTATATTTCATAATAAAAATGTATCTTTACTTTATCTTTAGTTCATACGTTTATAATATAGTAACCATCATACAATATTGGCTATCAACATTACAGCAAAAGCTAAACACGATTCAGTGTCCATAGCTATTTAATAGGTTCACACGTTGAGTTAATATAATCTATTTCTAAAAAATGACAATATATAAGATATTTAATATCTTCTATTATTTGAAAAGTAGGCCTTTGAGTTACCCAGATACGTATGTGACTGAAAAGATAGGACGTTGAGAAAGTCAATAACGAACGCCTTTCTCTTTTAGATATGGAAATGGCCGATATGGAATTCAAATGGTTTTCTAATTTGTATTGGGAAAAATATTCGCGATCAACACTAACTTGTTGCTCTTGTATATTCTTATAGATCACGTGGTCAGTTGAAGGAAAGAGGTGTCCAGGGAGGGAGGTGGGCTGAACTTAATCTTGGCTGCGTTCGTAAATTCACTCTGAGAGCGCCGAAGCGCACACTGGGTTCAACGCCATAAAGGGACCAAGTAATTTGATTGGATAAGAGGGATTCCATGGGTGCTGATTAGATTTTCAGAGCGTATTTACGAACGCAGCCTTTATCTAACCGAGGGCTGACAGTCAGAACGAAAGTGAAATCTTCTAATTCAGTAGTTGAACTACTACAGTTTGCACACTGGTCATCACAGTAAGTACTGTCTGACCGAACTGAAAATAACGTTTTTCCGTTCATTTGTTTCCCACACAGACCGACGGGACCCAGAGGTAGGCCTGATGATTATTTATGTGAAAGAGAATGAAGAATGAATGGTCTTCTTCATTGTCATTAATACAGTACAGCAGTGGCGGACTCAGGCTGTTTGAAGGGCAGGGGCGAAAAGAAAAAAAGGGCACCTACTGCACAACATGGGACCCAATCAGTGCACATGGTCAAGTTTAAACCATTGGAAGGGCAGCCAATAGGGCACATCCTCTAATTTTGCCACTCAAAGGGGCACTTTAGTGCGATGTTTTTAAACTGTGGGGGCACCAGGAGGGGTGATATGGTATCATTGTAATCCTTGACCTTCAAAACATAGGGGTAGACACCATCTGTTCGGTGTTATCATGTTTGGTTCAGGAGATATGAAGCAATACACAATTCGGCTATGGCGGAAAGGAAAATGGCCACCACGGCCACTAGGAAGAGTTTTTTCGAGGGCTCCACGTCTGAAAATGTTCAGGACAACAAACTGTACAAGTGTACCAAGTTTCGTGCTTTTATGAAAAAGTGAAAAAATAACATTTTGCATATTACCCCCACTACTAGCATGATAACTGCCAATGGCCCCTGGCCCTAGCATAGATTACCTTTTCTTACCATGACTGATGATAGATGATTAACTCAGACACATATATTTGTTGTTGTTTGTTGGATAAAGGTGTCTGCTAATTTTTTTGCCGCTTTGGATAAAGGTGTCTGCTAAATGCCCAAAATGTAAATGTAATTGTAAGTGTTGAATTGCTAATGATTATTGGTAATTGTAGTTTATGAATGAAGGAGGTTTTCTCTGTTATAATTCAGTTGGAGCACAGGTGAGATCTGACGTGGTCATGGACATCCCGGACAGGACAAGAGGTAATTACTATTTTCCTATAACATGTGTTATATAATGTGTTTTTAATCGCTTAATTGCTTTTGAGGAAATCAAAATCATATCTGGAACTGTGAACTTTTAAATTGAACATGCACTCTTGCTGCACAAGAAGAATCATATTGATTGAGTTACCTTGGAATTGATTGAATTGGGGCCTTAGGCTTACTGCACAGAGAGAGCTGTGGTTTCTGACAAGACTGAGCATGGGGCAGTAATCTCGGTCTAGTCTAGCCTCTGTTTCTAGCCTCTGTTTCTGAACTCATAGACCCCTTGGCAGTGCAGTTTCCAAACCAGACACTTTCACTTTCTCTTGTCAGAAATATCCTCTGTCACAACTTTAAGTTGTCTACTGTTATTAAAATGAGTACTGTTAGTACAAAAAGATGTATTTAAAATTGTTTTAATTTCATTTTTTAAAATCACCGTATCTTGTACATTGTCCTGTTTTAGAATACCAGGGGCCTCATTTATAGAAAGTACTTCGGATCAAATTTGGTCTTACCCGTGTCGTACGTAGAAAACCACGTCAACGTAGTGATTTATACAACTTCAACGTGAGTCAATTTGACCGTGGAAACGATCGTAGCTCTACGTCGGGTATTAACCTTGCGTACGCACATTACCTACTGGTTATGCGGAGTTATTACAGGCATGTGAGCTGCACTGCCTACTGTAATTCATGCAAAGTGAATGTGGCTTGTAATAAAATGAACAATGTTGTTATCAGCCGAGAAAATTAGTTTAATTCAAGATTTAAAGGGAACTGATGTTTATGATTGTATTTCAGTCTTTCTTTATATAATAATAATAATAATAATAATACATTTATTTTATAAGGCGCCTTTCATGGCACTCAAGGTCGTGTACAACAACAAATTTAAAAACAGTTACAAAATTCAAAATACAAAATACATATAAATATACAGTATAAAACATAGCTAGCAGCAGAGCAGCACGGGAACAGTAAATCAACAGGGATACGCCTGCGTAAACAGGTGGGTTTTGAGGTGGGTTTTGAATGAGGAGATTGAATCAATGTTCCTGATGTCGGGGGGGAGGGAGTTCCAGAGGCGAGGGGCGGAGCGGCTGAAGGCTCTAAACCCCATGGTGGACAGACGGGCTGGGGGGACGGTCAGGTTGATGGAGGAGGCAGACCTGAGGGACCGGGTGGGAATGTTGATGTGGAGGAGGTCGGACAGGTATGGAGGGGCGAGGTTATGGATGGCCTTGAAAGTATGGAGAAGGATTTTGTAATCGATGCGGTGTTTGATGGGGAGCCAGTGGAGTTGGTGTAGAATGGGGGTGATGTGACTGATGACAGGGGTTCTGGTGACAATACGGGCAGCAGCGTTCTGGACCAGTTGGATCTTGTGGAGCAGTTTGTGGGGGAGACCAAAGAGAAGGGAGTTACAGTAATCTAGGCGGGAAGTGACGAGGGAGTGGACCAGGATTGCGGCGCTGTTGGGAGTGAGTGAAGGGCGGAGGCAGTTGATATTACGAAGATGGAAGTAAGCAGACCGGATGGTGTTGTTGACGTGGGAGTGGAATGAAAGGGTGCTGTCGAGGACGACACCCAGACTCTTAACCTGGGGGGAGGGGGAAACCAAGGAGTTGTCTATGTTGAGGGTGAAACTGGGGTGCTTGGTGAGTGTGGATTTGGAGCCAATGAGAATTACCTCTGTTGGATGAGGATGGATATGAGTCCGGAGTCAGCTGCCATCAGGAGGTCATTTGTGATTTTGAGGAGGGCTGTTTCTGTGCTGTATATGGTATCATTGTAATCTAGCAGCCTAGTCTTGCGCAACGTTAGACACACATTCTGTTATGTTTTTTTTTCTTCATGTCGCTCAAAAGCAGAACCTCTCTTTTGGCTTTGTGTGACCTTCCCATTTTTTCTCAACTGACCTCAGTCACATATGTGACAGGGCATGGTTAAAAAGTCCGCAACTAGGGCAAAATCATTTTTCAGTTTTTTTCCAGATTATGAAAGGGTAGATTGTAAGCTTTAAAATGATGTGTCATACATTGAAATCTGAAACAAGTTGAAGAAGTCATGGATATTTGAATGCTGATACCCCCTGAACCACCGTACTGAGATATCCAGCCTCAAAAGTCTTCAGAGACGTTTTTCACAGAGGTAATGGGTGGGAACAATAGCTGGTTAACTCCACCCTAATCACTCCCTCAAGACAACCACACCCTCAAGACAACCACTCCCCCATTACACTACCTGTCATTATCTACCTGTCATCTGTCAGTGGGGTTGTTGCAGGGCTGACACGTTTAAATAGCTAAACAATAATAATAATAATAATAATAATAATAATAATTAAAGATTCATGATTTCTTATTGCCATGTGTGCCAAAAGTTTATTACATCCCATTACAAGTACAAGAGAGTAAAATTCATGGCAATGGAAAAAATTAGGCAAGATACAATTGAGCAATACAATAATAGAATGGTAAAAAATAATAATGTTGTGTCCGTGTGCATGCATTTATCATTATAGTCCATAAAGCATCTAGTGGGACTTCGGTGTAGTTCCTTCCCATCCCATCTGGGCATCAAAGCTGTAATAAAAAAAGAAGACAGTACATTTAAAATGATTGCCCACTGTTACCAACACCACTTTTAACAAAATAGCCTACTACTATCTTCATAAAATAGAATTGCTTATATAATGACAATGACAAATACCTGAAGTGCTGGTGAGCTAACACTTGTTTGGCTAGCTGGTACACACAAACACACTAAAATGGTGCATGAAACATATTACACTATGTTGCATGTTTAGTAGGTCTCCAAATGTATTCATTATGTTTTATCTTTGACAACCTATTTCTACCTCCCACCATCTCCTATTAGTTTTGGAGAGGGGTGGCATGATTGTGGTGAGCAGTTTCAGTGGTCTGATAACTGATGCTAACAACGGCGCTATCTACCTTACTCACAAAACAACAAATAACTGTTTGGCTATCCTAAGTAAACAACACAAAATCCTAGTATACAACACATGTAACTCACTAAAACTTACCCAAGAACACAGCAGAAGGTCTGTCTGCAGACGACTGTCCCATGAAAGTGAAGTGGAGATCAATGTCTGACATTCCGTTGTCATCTGTCATCGTCAGATTCGGAGTTCGGAGTTCCCGTTCGGAGTTCCCATTATGTATAGTCCAATATGAGGGAGTTCATTAATTGCCCACGGTCGATATTTCTGCCTGCTTTTGAAATTCTGTTGATAGCATTAGCTTCAGCATCCATCTTGTAAACTTGTAAACAGATCCACATCGCAGATGGCTACTTACATACAGCTGGGGTGGCCGTGGCTACACACACTGCCACACTAATACAAATAATACCCCCCTCCCGACTTTGCTAACTAAATGTAGGTATTTAGTGAATGTAAAACTGTTGGATATGATATCGAGTGGGTTCTTCATCGCTTCGTTTGTCGTCCTATGCCAAAACACATTTTTTCACAACAAGACTTGTTTGGCTCGATTGTGAGCTTTCACAATGGCCGAGATGAGGACCTTTTAATGAAACCCTGTCACATATTATTTAAATGAGCATATAGTACATGATTTATCACTTATAGTTATTTTAATACAAATCCCCAACATAAATGAGGCCCCAGCTCTAGAATATGACCCTCAATATACAGTAATTAAATCAAAGTGACTAGCGGCACCCTTTTCCATTCCATCTCAAGCACTGTTTTCCTGTGTCTGTAGTGGCAGGCATGGTGAGGATGTACGTTCTGGTGCTTGGGAACATCTTTGGTGCTGATCGCTATTTCTGGAGCCAGCTCGACGTTGGCGGGGGCGTAACTAAGGTGACGTCACCAGAGGATAGTGATATCATCCTGGCCTTCTGTCCCATCGTCTCTCGTGCTGGGACTGATATTGAAGCAGCAGAGAAAGAGATTCCAGGTATAGAATAGTTCACAACGTTTGAACACAATGTTTCTAACAGTATCTGTCTTTCATATTCAGTAAAAGGAGACACTGCACATTTCTACACAAGTCTATATTTAAAGTCTAAATATCAGTGTCTACCTGTATGTATTTTCAAATGTAGTCACAAAATAATAAAAATATCTTAAGAATATGAACCCTATGATGTCATTGGGGGTATTTTAAAAATGTATATTATTCAGTTTATTTAAAACTAGGCAAACTGTTTACGGCTGTAGTCCAGCTGTAGCTCTACAAAATAAATTTTATTTTCAAAAATTACCCCGAATGACATCATAGGGAGTCATTAGGGTCTTGTCTTTTCTTTCTCCGACAGAGAGCAGAAAATTGCTGTTCTCACATAGTATGTAGACACTGGTGGAGATAATTAATACGAGGTGTCCCTTTAAACAAGAGGAAATTCTTGGGCACTGGTCATTAATACATTTTGTGTTCCCTTTTACAGTTGGTAAACATGTCATTCTGGTGGTGCTGCATCAGACCTTCAACCCTGACTACACTGTACCTGACAGCCACAGACTAGTGACCAGAAGTGACGTCATGCTCACAGTGGACTGTCTTTTCCATGAGAACCAGGGACTACTGAAGTGTCCGCGCAACCATGAAGCAGTTAAAGAGATTAGGCAGAAACTTGACATTCAGGTATTGTAACAAATAACCACCAATTGAATATTAAAATCGCTCCATATACAGTACCAGACAAAAGTTTGGACAAACTTTCCCATTGAATGGGAAAGTGTGTCCAAACTTTTGACTGGTAGTATAATGTACTTCAAGATATCGTGAGATCTAATAATTTACTTTTTACTTTTTTTTTACAGCCTCAACCAACTGGTCTGTGCACGGTAAGCCAAACATATTGCCATTGACAAAACCTTAAAACTATTTATTTTCATATTGAGAATATTATAAATATCAATACAAATATATTATATATTTGATGGATTATTTGTCTTATATTATTATTAACCCAACAATGCAGTTAAAGTTTTAAATCCAGATTGCGTTCTGCAGTGGAAATCTGAAAGCAATCTGAAAGCAATAATTAATTAATATTATGTCCCTTTGATCATGTTTCTTTTTTCTTTTTTCTATCTAGCTGGTGTTCGTCTCGATGTTGCAATGCTTCGTAGCCATCAGGAACTTGCTCATGCGACGTAGGTGCCATGTTGTTATATCTTCATCATAGTCATCAATCAATCAATCAATCAATCAATCAATCAATCAATCACAGGTGAAGATACTGTTGTAATGTTACTAACATACATTATTTTATGTGTCTTTACTTTTTTTCCACAGTTTTTCGGTAGTCACCGATTGTGTTTATTATGGTGGTTGGTATTCTCTTCCTGGTTGTGGTGTTACCCATAATCATGATTTAAAAAGAGAGAACGCACACCGCAGAAAACTTGGGTGAGGTGCTGGCAACGGAGCAAAAATACAGCCAGAACCCTTTGAAGCCTTTATAGAGCTCCGGGAGTTGACGTCAACTTGTTTTTTCTCAATGTACTGCATTTTTCTTGCTTGATTTTTTTATTTTATTATATGATTTTAAGTTTAGGATACCATCGGAATCATGCAATTAGGTTAGGCCCAGTATGATTCTGTATGCTTATTCTTGGTCTTCCTCCATTGTTGTTCCTTCTGTATCTAAATAGTGTACATTTTCACCTGCTTTGTTATTCCCTTAATAAAGCACAACCCTTCATCATGAGGCCAACTGACGTTAATGTTTAAATCTGTATTGTATGTGTTGTATTGATGGATTGACTATGGCTGTGTCCCCAAATGCGTTCTTGCACTCTACACAGCCTATATCTAATGACATCTGACCCTAATTCAAGGGTTATGGTTGGGTTAATCCTGGTTAATCCTATTTTGAAACTCGAAGGCTTATGTGTGTGTGTGTGTGTGTGTGTGCGCAGTGATTGAGACTGGATGGGACAGTGTAAACTGCAGCACCCGCTGTGTGATATGTGACCACATGGGTATCTGATTTGTCTGTTGGGGTATTTGTTGTCTGGTACAGATCTGGATGGATCTTCATGGGTTTACCCTCACACGCACACACGCACACGCACACGAACATTTTATTTTGCAGTCCATCTATAGTCATCAGTTACCAGTGGATTAATAAAGGGTGGGTAGAATTATCTAAATGTATGGTTCTCTGAATAAAGAAATAAATAGGCTACTTGAAAGTGGTACTCAACTCTCCTTAACCCTTATGTTGTGTTTGGGTCTGCCGTGACCCGTTTCAAGTTACAATTATATAATAACTACCATCTAGTTTTTTTTTTTACTGGAACAAGGCTTCATGATATCCTCCACAACAGCTATAAACACTACAAAACAGTTTTTTGTTTTTTTTTTGCATTTTAGCCAGTTGTGTATCATTTGGTGTTCGGGTCTGGGAAGACCCAGCAGTGCAGTGAAATGTTGTGGGGCCATAAAATAAAATGACAACAGGATTGTATGGTTATGAATGCATAATAAGTTAGTTATGATGTAATAAAAACAATATTGGATGAAAGTCATTGTTTTTGAGTGTTTTGGTGTTACAGACTTGTATGTTTTGTATTGTGTCCTGTCTGTTTTTGTTTTGCTCCTGTTTTTCTCCCCCAGGTGAAGTGGTGTGCATGTGGTTGCTCCCCTATTGGTTATTGGTTCCTGTCCATCATCGTTGTCTCGTCAGCCCTCACCTGTGTTCAATCAGCAATCATCCCCGGTCATCCAATCACAGAAGATCATATCTCCTACTTAATGTGTGTTTGTCATGTGTAGCGAGAGAGACAAGTGGTGGTGTTTTGTTTGAGAGAGAAGTAGTGGTTTTTGTTTGACTAGTTGGATAATCTGTTAATAGAAATCGTTTCTTTTGTTCATAGCTGTTGTGTGTGTGTGTGTTGATGACCCTTTTTTCTTTTCCTCGCCAAGGGAGAAGGGCAAGGTAAGATACCCTGGGGTATACACTACTAGATAACCACTGTCTAAAAACATTAGTTAAGAAGCGAGCGGGTGTCACACCCTGTAATTCTGTAGCAGGTAGTTTAGATTCCGGGTTAGTTATGCCGCTTTTCCATTACAGGGCCAAAGCAGGCCAGCCCGCTTTGGCCCTGCTTTGGCCTGCTTCTTTTTCCTTTTCCATTGTCGGCCCAGGTCGCGTCAGCTCGGTTCGGCTCGCTTCTTTAGCTCCACATCGAGTCCAGGGTCTAAATGTTGATATCCGGATCTTTTTGCCAGGCTGCGTGTGACGTGTGACGCTGCACACCGTTGATTGGTCAATGGAAATCGTCATCCCATGTCCCATCCCATAGATTTCTTCAATAACCGCCATCTTGAAATACCACATTCACTCTTGGAAAATGTCACTACAGTTTCTGTAATAGCTTATTAATAAAGATTCGAAAAATTATGCTGACCATCGTATTATCTTAGTTTAATGTCATTTCAATGAATCATAGAACTTTTATTTACAACAAGCACAACACAAAAATCGCTATTATGCACCGTCTTTGCCCGTGAATAACACCGGCTGTGGAGGTGGTACAAACACAATACTCCTTTGCTAACTTCACCATCGGTCTACGGTCATTTTGAGCCCTTAACCACCGCGCTGACACCCCGAGAAGATATGCATTTAACCGTAAACTCGATGAACCGGGAGTTCACCCTCTGCTGCTGCTGTGCTGTCCAGCCATTTTCGCCGTTCACTCATGAGTCAAATGCTGGTAGATTCGCGTCTTGTCGGCGTTTCCCGATGATGATACTACAGTTCATAAAGCAGACAAGTGAAGGCAGTGGTTTTAAGGGTTCAAAAAACATGACTTTATTATGTGTACATTCTCTCTCTCTCTTTCTCTTTCTCTCCCAAAAAATCACGGCTGTTGTTGCTGTGTACACCCGGAAGCTTTTTGCCAGGCTGCGTGTGACTCGTAACTCCGCCTACTATCGTCTACTCCTCCTACTAGTCCGGGTCGGTTTGTGTATAATGGAATACCCCTTAGGGTATGTGGTATAGGTAGGTCAGAGGTGTAGGGAAGAATAGGGCTGTGTTTGTTATTTTGTGACACCGTTCGCATGGTCCTTCTCCTACCTAAATGTTATCACCTCAAAGAAAGTGACCCTGACACACTCCACAACAAAGCCCTTACCTACAGAGAGACTCTAGGGGGAGCCAGCTGCTTCTGGGCCACCAGACAGAAACCCCACTAAACCAAATTATAAGAAAACAAAAAGAAAATGACATGACCCATTGGAAAGAATCAACCAAAAACCAGAGCAAATTGGAATGTTATTTGGCCCTAAACAGAATACACAGTGGCAGAATACCTGAATACTGAGCGATCCAAAATGAAGGGAATCCTTGACTATGTACAGACTTCTGTACCCGCTCTCCCAATATCTCAAACTGTGACCCACCTCCCCAAGAAAAAGTTTCAGGCACAGGATTTTTTCCCACTTTAAGCCCTGTGTGTGTGTGTGTGTGTGTGTGTGTGTGTGTGTGTGTGTCTGCTGCTTCCTGTAGAAATGTTGTCCTCAGACTGTATAGGCGTTAATTAAGTTCCACCCCACCTCCACTGAGACATCAGCAGCCAGGTAGCGGCCTATACTGGTACTATGGTCAGGACAGTCCAACACACTTCATATTAGGTGTTTAATTTGCTCATAGTGCATTACCGATTAGGGAAAGACGGGGCAGTATCTATAGGAGCATCACCCACCGCTGCGGTTTCAGAAAAAACAACGCCCCCCTCTTTCTCTCCTCTCGTGTGTGTTTAGTAGGCTACACGTAGGCCATAAATAGCTGCTTAGTTTCACTTTCTCTTAGTTAAAACATCAGACGGACTCCAGGCATGCCATCAAAAACATCACCACGAAATCACGAATATGAAGCCATACCTGAGTGAGTATATTTCATAATAAAAATGTATCTTTACTTTATCTTTAGTTCATACGTTTATAATATAGTAACCATCATACAATAGGTCTATCAACATTACAGCAAAAGCTAAACACGATTCAGTGTCCATAGCTATTTAATAGGTTCACACGTTGAGTAGTTAATATAATCTATTTCTAAAAAATGACAATATATAAGATATTTAATATCTTCTATTATTTGAAAAGTAGGCCTTTGAGTTACCCAGATACGTATGTGACTGAAAAGATAGGACGTTGAGAAAGTCAATAACGAACGCCTTTCTCTTTTAGATATGGAAATGGCCGATATGGAATTCAAATGGTTTTCTAATTTGTATTGGGAAAAATATTATGCCGCGATCAACACTAACTTGTTGCTCTTGTATATTCTTATAGATCACGTGGTCAGTTGAAGGAAAGAGGTGTCCAGGGAGGGAGGTGGGCTGAACTTAATCTTGGCTGCGTTCGTAAATTCACTCTGAGAGCGCCAGAGCGCACACTGGGTTCAACGTCATAAAGGGACCAAGTAATTTGATTGGATAAGAGGGATTCCATGGGTGCTGATTAGATTTTCAGAGCGTTTTTACGAACGCAGCCTTTATCTAACCGAGGGCTGACAGTCAGAACGAAAGTGAAATCTTCTAATTCAGTAGTTGAACTACTACAGTTTGCACACTGGTCATCACAGTAAGTACTGTCTGACCGAACTGAAAATAACGCTTTTCCGTTCATTTGTTTCCCACACAGACCGACGGGACCCAGAGGTAGGCCTGATGATTATTTATGTGAAAGAGAATGAAGAATGAATGGTCTTCTTCATTGTCATTAATACAGTACAGCAGTGGCGGACTCAGGCTGTTTGAAGGGCAGGGGCGAAAAGAAAAAAAGGGCGCCTACTGCACAACATGGGACCCCATCAGTGCACATCCTCTAATTTTGCCACTCAAAGGGGCACTTTAGTGCGATGTTTTTAAACTGTGGGGGCACCAGGAGGGGTGATATGGTATCATTGTAATCCTTGACCTTCAAAACATAGGGGTAGACACCATCTGTTCGGTGTTATCATGTTTGGTTCAGGAGATATGAAGCAATACACAATTCGGCTATGGCGGAAAGGAAAATGGCCACCACGGCCACTAGGAAGAGTTTTTTCGAGGGCTCCACGTCTGAAAATGTTCAGGACAACAAACTGTACAAGTGTACCAAGTTTCGTGCTTTTATGAAAAAGTGAAAAAAAACATTTTGCATATTACCCCCACTACTAGCATGATAACTGCCAATGGCCCCTGGCCCTAGCATAGATTACTTTTTCTTACCATGACTTATGATAGATGATTAACTTAGACACATATATTTGTTGTTTGTTGGATAAAGGTGTCTGCTAAATGTGTTGTCGCTTTGGATAAAGGTGTCTGCTAAATGCCCAAAATGTAAATGTAATTGTAAGTGTTGAATTGCTAATGATTGGTAATTGTAGTTTATGAATGAAGGAGGTTTTCTCTGTTATAATTCAGTTGGAGCACAGGTGAGATCTGACGTGGTCATGGACATCCCGGACAGGACAAGAGGTAATTACTATTTTCCTATAACATGTGTTATATAATGTGTTTTTAATCGCTTAATTAGAAATCAAAATCATATCTGGAACTGTGAACTTTTAAATTGAACATGCACTCTTGCTGCACAAGAAGAATCATATTGATTGAGTTATCTTGGAATTGATTGAATTGGGGCCTTAGGCTTCCTGCACAGAGAGAGCTGTGGTTTCTGACAAGACTGTAATCTCGGTCTAGTCTAGCCTCTGTTTCTAGCCTCTGTTTCTGAACTCATAGACCCCTTGGCAGTGCAGTTTCCAAACCAGACACTTTCACTTTCTCTTGTCAAAAATATCCTCTGTCACAACTTTAAGTTGTCTACTGTTATTAAAATGAGTACTGTTAGTACAAAAATATGTATTTAAAATTGTTTTAATTTCATTTTTTTAAATCACCATATCTTAACAGATAATTATTTCCCGCTCCTCCCAGACGTAGTTTAGTTTTAGTTTAGTTTATTTATTTAGCACACAAAAAATTGTGCAAGGAGGGAACGAAGCCCAGAAGGCTTGTACAGAGTTCCACTCCACGTCCATGTCATTGTTTCAAATGAAAATCAAGGGACACTTACTGCACGTCAATAGGAGAAAAGAAACCACAAACAAAATCATATCCATCGGGCAGAAAGGTAGGATAGCACATACAAGACAAAAACAAAACAAACAAAAATAACTGAAAATAGATACAAGGATAGTAAGATTAGTAAAAAAAATAAACATAGATTACCATCTAGCCCACCTTTCAACGGGAAAAGCACTACAATATAAAATAAACAGCTTATAACGAGATTAAATATTTTTTCAACTGCTTTTTGAAAGCCGATCGAGGTGTTGATCTCAGTGGCGAGCTCAAGGTGTTCCAGATTTTCGGACCTCTATAACAAATGTTAAATTGGTGGCTAGAAGTTCGACAGAAAGGTAAGTGGAGGTCATTATTGAATCTTGTTGGATAAGAGTGGATGTCAGATGAGAAAATAAAGAAACTATGGAAAGTAGAAGGAAGATCTTGCTTGTTGTTGATGAATTTGTGTATGAATAAGCATGTTTGCAATATATTCAGTTTATTGATGGGTAATAATGAATATTTCCTAAATAGTGGTGCAGACGGTTCGAATCTGTTAGAGTGAGAGATCATCCTAAGGAACCTCTTCTGGATAACAAGTAATTTGTTGAGGTATGAAGGATAAGTAGCAGCCCAGACTATATTACAGTAGTTGATGTAAGGAAATAAGAAGCTATAGTACAAGGTTAAATGAGCAGAGGAGTGGATCAGGGGGCAGACCCTTCTCATTATACCAAGCATCTTCATGGATGTCTTGCAGACCTGATCGATGTGAATATTCCAGTTTAAACCTTCATCAACAATGACACCTAGGAATTTGGTATGTTGAACTTGAATAATGATGGTTCCATTGATTGATATTTTAGCGTCATCTTTGGAGTAGCACTTGTATTTGTTGCAAAAGATCATGAAATTACATTTTTTTACATTGAGGGTTAATTTATTCAGTTGGAACCAGTTAGAGGCAATTGATAATTCTTCATTAACACATTCAATCAAAGATTTGAAGTCTTCATGTACAGCTATTAGGTTGGTATCGTCAGCGAATAATAAGGGGAGAAGGTTTTTGCAAGACGTAGACAAGTCATTGATGTAAAGTAAGAATAGTAACGGGCCCAAGATGGAGCCTTGTGGAACCCCAGAAAGAATTCTTGATTTCTTCGATGAGCAGCCGTTGGAGGAAACAAATTGTTCTCTATTATCCAGATAGTTGGTAAACCATTTAAGAGCAGTACCTTGCACACCATATCTATTAAGCTTGGAGATAAGAATGTTGTGGTTAACAGTATCAAAGGCTTTGCTTAAGTCTAGAAAGACACCAAGAGCAAATTTTTTATCATCCAGTGCTGTAGAAATAGTGTTGACAAGTTGCAGTAGTGCATGCTCAGTGGAGTATTTCTTACGGAATCCATACTGATGGTTGTACAGGATGTTGTTCACTGTTAGGTGCTTAGAGATTCTTGTGTAGACCAGTTTCTCCAGGATTTTTGATAAACAGGGCAGAACAGATATAGGACGGTAGTTGCCGAAGTCCTTTGAGTCGCCTGATTTATAGATTGGTATAACTTTGGCGATTTTGAATTCCTGAGGGACGATGCCAGTTTGTAGGGATAAAGAAAGGATATGAGTTAAGGGATGGATAATATAGTCAACAGTTTCTTTAATAAGACTGGTTTTGATACCATCGTGACCATGGGCAGAATTCTTTAGGTTCATTATTATATCATGTACTTCATTGTTAGTGGGGGGATCCAAAGTTGAGAGTGAAGAAAATTGGCCTTTGATTAGGCTACAAGGGTGCACATCAGAGGCCTTGATACTAGATGCTAAAGACGTGCCAACATTAACAAAGAATTCATTAAAACCATCAGCTATATCTTTTGGAGTATGGAGGGTCCCGTCCTTCCCTAGCATCTCAACAGGTGCAGCAGGTGGAGATTTGGTGCGATTTAGTAATTGGTTAATGATGTTCCAGGTTGACTTGATGTCGTTCGAAGCTTGACTAAATTGATCTGCATAGTACATTTTTTTTGTTTTCCTTAGTGAGGCGGTAAATTTGTTTTTTAATTTCTTATAGGTTTCAATATTTGTAGGAGTGGGGTTCATAAGAGCTTTCTTATATAGTTTATTTTTTTTACGAGAGCATTTTATTAGCTCTTTGGTAATCCAAGGTTTCCCTTTGGAGGAATTTATCTTATTTTTTGAGGTGGTCAAAGGAAAGCATGTAGCCAAAGCAGAATTGAAAAGGGTTAAGAATGAATGGTAGGCTTCATTTACATCATGGAGCTTAAGAACCACATCCCATGACATAGCACTAATAGCAGACTTGAATGACTCCATATTCTTTCTGGTATATTTACGATATGATCTCTGGTTGTGGGCAGGGTTATTACATTTAGCATTTACATTCTCTGATGGGTGAATAATCTGGAACACCGGGAGATGATCAGAAATGTCAGACATCAATAGACCTGAGGTGATTTCAAAATCCAGAGAGTTGAATAAGATGTTATCAATAAGAGAGGCTGATGAACTAGTAATTCGGGAAGGCTTATGAATCAGAGGATAAAAATAAGTAGAATAGAGTGTGTTAAGAAAATCTGCCGTGGTTGGGGATTCACTCTTAAGAAGATTGATGTTGAAATCACCAAGTAGAACACATATCTTACGTTCATTGGTTATCATTTCCAGAGTGGAATACAGGGCATCATTAAAGGTACTTATGTCAGAGTCAGGTGGTCTATACATCCAATTATAATGCTTTTCCCGTTGAAAGACGGGCAAGACGGAATTTCAATAAACACAGATTCACCTAGAGACATTTCTAAGTGAATACTCAGATCCTTTCTGGGGATGAAATGAAAATTGTTAGATACATATAATGAGACTCCTCCTCCAACTTTGTTCTTTCTACAGGAGTGAACAACATTATATTCCGACAAAGGGTAGAGACCAGTGATATCATCATTTAGCCATGTTTCAGAGAGCGCTATAACTGAGAAATAATGAGTTAGAGTTGATAAGTATGCTGTTAGGTGGTCAAAGTTTTTGGGCAGACTGCGGATATTTAAGTGCAGGGTAGAAAAGGCTTTGTGTTTTCCAGATGATAGGGTATGAGTAAGATTGTTGAACTGATCATCAGAGTAGTATTCACATGATAATTTTACAATATTCGAATTTATATGATTCATATCTGGGCAGAAAAATTCGTCATAGATGTCACTGTCGGTATTTAACTCAAAGAGATTGAACACTAGCGAATCTATTGCCGAGGGGACAGTCCCCCCATCATTTGTGAGATGTAAGTCACTGGTAGACATCAAGTGCAGTTTGTTGTTTGCGTTGAAAATAATTGGTAGGAATAGAAAATAATTGGTAGGAATAGAAAATAATTGGTAGGAGTAGAAAATAATTGGTAGGAATAGAAAATAATTGGTAGGAATAGAAGATAATTGGTAGGAGTAGAAAATAATTGGTAGGAGTAGAAAATAATTGGTAGGAGTAGAAAATACAACGTCACATTAACATTGTCCTGTTTTAGAATACCAGGGGCCTCATTTATAGAAAGTACTTCGGATCAAATTTGGTCTTACCCGTGTCGTACGTAGAAAACCACGTCAACGTAGTGATTTATACAACTTCAACGTGAGTCGATTTGACTGTGGAAACGATCGTAGCTCTACGTCGGGTATTGACCTTGCGTACGCACATTACCTACTGGTTATGCGGAGTTAATACAGGCATGTGAGCTGCACTGACTACTGTAATTCATGCAAAGTGAATGTGGCTTGTAATAAAATGAACAATGTTGTTATCAGCCGAGAAAATTTGTTTAATTCAAGATTTAAAGGGAACTGATGTTTATGATTGTATTTCAGTCTTTCTTTATATAATAATAATAATAATACATTTATTTTATAAGGCGCCTTTCATGGCACTCAAGGTCGCGTACAACAACAAATTTAAAAACAGTTACAAAATTCAAAATGCATATAAATATACAGTATAAAACATAGCTAGCAGCAGAGCAGCATGGGAACAGTAAATCAACAGGGATACGCCTGCGTAAACAGGTGGGTTTTGAGGTGGGTTTTGAATGAGGAGATTGAATCAATGTTCCTGATGTCGGGGGGGGAGGGAGTTCCAGAGGCGAGGGGCGGAGCGGCTGAAGGCTCTAAACCCCATGGTGGACAGACGGGCTGGGGGGACGGTCAGGTTGATGGAGGAGGCAGACCTGAGGGACCGGGTGGGAATGTTGATGTGGAGGAGGTCGGACAGGTATGGAGGGGCGAGGTTATGGATGGCCTTGAAAGTATGGAGAAGGATTTTGTAATCGATGCGGTGTTTGATGGGGAGCCAGTGGAGTTGGTGTAGAATGGGGGTGATGTGACTGATGACAGGGGTTCTGGTGACAATACGGGCAGCAGCGTTCTGGACCAGTTGGATCTTGTGGAGCAGTTTGTGGGGGAGACCAAAGAGAAGGGAGTTACAGTAATCTAGGCGGGAAGTGACGAGGGAGTGGACCAGGATTGCGGCGCTGTTGGGAGTGAGTGAAGGGCGGAGGCAGTTGATATTACGAAGATGGAAGTAAGCAGACCGGATGGTGTTGACGTGGGAGTGGAATGAAAGGGTGCTGTCGAGGACGACACCCAGACTCTTAACCTGGGGGGAGGGGGAAACCAAGGAGTTGTCTATGTTGAGGGTGAAACTGGGGTGCTTGGTGAGTGTGGATTTGGAGCCAATGAGAATTACCTCTGTTGGATGAGGATGGATATGAGTCCGGAGTCAGCTGCCATCAGGAGGTCATTTGTGATTTTGAGGAGGGCTGTTTCTGTGCTGTATATGGTATCATTGTAATCTAGCAGCCTAGTCTTGCGCAACGTTAGACACATTCTGTTATGGTTTTTTTCTTCATGTCGCTCAAAAGCAGAACCTCTCTTTTGGCTTTGTGTGACCTTCCCATTTTTTCTCAACTGACCTCAGTCACATATGTGACAGGGCATGGTTAAAAAGTCTGCAACTAGGGCAAAATCATTTTCCAGTTTTTTTCCAGATTATGAAAGGGTAGATTGTAAGCTTTAAAATGATGTGTCATACATTGAAATCTGAAACAAGTTGAAGAAGTCATGGATATTTGAATGCTGATACCCACTGAACCACCGTACTGAGATATCCAGCCTCAAAAGTCTTCAGAGACGTTTTTCACAGAGGTAATGGGTGGGAACAATAGCTGGTTAACTCCACCCTAATCACTCCCTCAAGACAACCACACCCTCAAGACAACCACTCCCCCATTACACTACCTGTCATTATCTACCTGTCATCTGTCAGTGGGGTTGTTGCAGGGCTGACACGTTTAAATAGCTAAACAATAATAATAATAATAATAATAATAATTCAAGATTCATGATTTCTTATTGCCATGTGTGCCAAAAGTTTATTACATCCCATTACAAGTACAAGAGAGTAAAATTCATGGCAATGGAAAAAATTAGGGAAGATACAATTGAGCAATACAATAATAGAATGGTAAAAAATAATAATGTTGTGTCCGTGTGCATGCATTTATCATTATAGTCCATAAAGCATCTAGTGGGACTTCGGTGTAGTTCCTTTCCATCCCATCTGGGCATCAAAGCTGTAATAAAAAAAGAAGACAGTACATTTAAAATGATTGCCCACTGTTACCAACACCACTTTTAATGAAATAGCCTACTACTATCTTCATAAAATAGAATTGCTTATATAATGACAATGACAAATACCTGAAGTGCTGGTGACTCTCATCAAGGTGTCATCTCTCAGAACCTCTCACCTCGTCATTCTGTAACACAAATTTCAGGTCAGAGGTGTGGACACTTCTCTAGTGTAGGTTTTCCATAGACTCAGTGTACTGTAAGTAGGCTAGCGAAATCATTTAAATTCACAGTATTATTCTACAGCAAATCTACATATCAATGAATTAATAATTATTTTTTGATTCCACACAACATTAGCGTTCATTACAAAAGCATTTACTTTTTCTATAATCTATTATATCTCTGACAAAGCTAGCTAGCTAGCTAACAAGCTAACACTTGTTTGGCTAGCTGGTACACACAAACACACTAAAATGGTGCATGAAACATATTACACTATGTTGCATGTTTAGTAGGTCTCCAAATGTATTCATTATGTTTTATCTTTGACAACCTATTTCTACCTCCCACCATCTCCTATTAGTTTTGGAGAGGGGTGGCATGATTGTGGTGAGCAGTTTCAGTGGTCTGATAACTGATGCTAACAATGGCGCTATCTACCTTACTCACAAAACAACAAATAACTGTTTGGCTATCCTAAGTAAACAACACAAAATCCTAGTATACAACACATGTAACTCACTAAAACTTACCCAAGAACACAGCAGAAGGTCTGTCTGCAGACGACTGTCCCATGAAAGTGAAGTGGAGATCAATGTCTGACATTCCGTTGTCATCTGTCATCGTCAGATTCGGAGTTCGGAGTTCCCGTTCGGAGTTCCCATTATGTATAGTCCAATATGAAGGAGTTCATTAATTGCCCACGGTCGATATTTCTGCCTGCTTTTGAAATTCTGTTGATAGCATTAGCTTCAGCATCCATCTTGTAAACTTGTAAACAGATCCACATCGCAGATGGCTACTTACATACAGCTGGGGTGGGCGTGGCTACACACACTGCCACACTAATACAAATAATACCCCCCTCCCGACTTTGCTAACTAAATGTAGGTACCGGTATTTAGTGAATGTAAAACTGTTGGATATGGTATCGAGTGGGTTCTTCATCGCTTCGTTTGTCGTCCTATGCCAAAACACATTTTTTCACAACAAGACTTGTTTGGCTCGATTGCGAGCTTTCACAATGGCCGAGATGGGGACCTTTTAATGAAACCCTGTCACATATTATTTAAATTAGCATATAGTACATGATTTATCACTTATAGTTATTTTAATACAAATCCCCAACATAAATGAGGCCCCAGCTCTAGAATATGACCCTCAATATACAGTAATTAAATCAAAGTGACTAGCGGCACCCTTTTCCATTCCATCTCAAGCACTGTTTTCCTGTGTCTGTAGTGGCAGGCATGGTGAGGATGTACGTTCTGGTGCTTGGGAACATCTTTGGTGCTGATCGCTATTTCTGGAGCCAGCTCGACGTTGGCGGGGGCGTAACTAAGGTGACGTTACCAGAGGATAGTGATATCATCCTGGCCTTCTGTCCCATCGTCTCTCGTGCTGGGACTGATATTGAAGCAGCAGAGAAAGAGATTCCAGGTATAGAATAGTTCACAACGTTTGAACACAATGTTTCTAACAGTATCTGTCTTTCATATTCAGTAAAAGGAGACACTGCACATTTCTACACAAGTCTATATTTAAAGTCTAAATATCAGTGTCTACCATGTATTTTCTAATGTAGTCACAAAATAATAAAAAATATCTTAAGAATATGAACCCTATGATGTCATTGGGGGTATTTTAAAAAGGTATATTATTCAGTTTATTTAAAACTAGGCAAACTGTTTACGGCTGTAGTCCAGCTGTAGCTCTACAAAATAAGTTTTATTTTCAAAAATTACCCCGAATGACATCATAGGGAGTCATTAGGGTCTTGTCTTTTCTTTCTCCGACAGAGAGCAGAAAATTGCTGTTCTCACATAGTATGTAGACACTGGTGGAGATAATTAATACGAGGTGTCCCTTTAAACAAGAGGAAATTCTTGGGCACTGGTCATTAATACATTTTGTGTTCCCTTTTACAGTTGGTAAACATGTCATTCTGGTGGTGCTGCATCACACCTTCAACCCTGACTACACTGTACCTGACAGCTACAGACTAGTGACCAGAAGTGACGTCATGCTCACAGTGGACTGTCTGTTCCATGAGAACGAGGGACTACTGAAGTGTCCGCGCAACCATGAAGCAGTTAAAGAGATTAGGCAGAAACTTGACATTCAGGTATTGTAACAAATAACCACCAATTGAATATTAAAATCGCTCCATATACAGTACCAGACAAAAGTTTGGACAAACTTTCCCATTGAATGGGAAAGTGTGTCCAAACTTTTGACTGGTAGTATAATGTACTTCAAGATATCGTGAGATCTAATCATTTACTTTTTACTTTTTTTACAGCCTCAACCAACTGGTATGCAGGGTCTGTGCATGGTAAGCCAAACATATTGCCATTGACAAAACCTTAAAACTATTTATTTTCATATTGAGAATATTACAAATATATTATATATTTGATGGATTATTTGTCTTATATTATTATTAACCCAACAATGCAGTTAAAGTTTTAAATCCAGATTGCGTTCTGCAGTGGAAATCTGAAAGCAATCTGAAAGCAATAATTAATTAATATTATGTCCCTTTGATCAGGTTTCTTTTTTCCTTTTTCTATCTAGCTGGTGTTCGTCTCGATGTTGCAATGCTTCGTAGCCATCAGGAACTTGCTCATGCGACGTAGGTGCCATGTTGTTTATATATCTTCATCATAGTCATCAATCAATCAATCAATCACAGGTGAAGATACTGTTGTAATGTTACTAACATACATTATTTTATGTGTCTTTACTTTTTTTCCACAGTTTTTCGGAAGTCACCGATTGTGTTTATTATGGTGGTTGGTATTCTCTTCCTGGTTGTGGTGTTATCCATAATCATGATTTAAAAAGAGAGAACGCACACCGCAGAAAACTTGGGTGAGGTGCTGGCAACGGAGCAAAAATACAAAATAAAGTTTAGGATACCATCGGAATCATGCAATTAGGTTAGGCCCAGTATGATTCTGTATGCTTATTCTTGGTTTTCCTCCATTGTTGTTCCTTCTGTATCTAAATAGTGTACATTTACACCTGCTTTGTTATTCCCTTAATAAAGCACAACCCTTCATCATGAGGCCAACTGACGTTAATGAAATCTGTATTGTATGTGTTGTATTGATGGATTGACTATGGCTGTGTCCCCAAATGCGTTCTTGCACTCTACACAGCCTATATCTAATGACCTCTGACCCTAATTCAAGGGTTATGGTTGGGTTAATCGTGGTTAATCCTATTTTGAAACTCGAAGGCTTATGTGTGTGTGTGTGCAGTGATTGAGACTGGATGGGACAGTGTAAACTGCAGCACCCGCTGTGTGATATGTGACCACATGGGTATCTGATTTGTCTGTTTGGGTGTTGGGGTATTTGTTGTCTGGTACAGATCTGGATGGATCTTCATGGGTTTACCCTCACACGCGCACACCAGGGTTTCCGTTAGAAAAATGTGCCGCCGGACATCGTGTCCGGGAAGATTTCGAATTACCGGACAAACGTGATATATTCCGGTCATCATATTAAAATATAATAAAAAATTTTTTTTTCAAAATCATATTTTTTTTCCTACAAATCTAATATAGCTGTTTGTCGCGGTGATTACTGTTGTGTAGCGGCCTATATATGCCATTTAATGTCTATTTCTCATCCGATACGATTAGATGCGAGCTATATAATATATAATAATATAACATGATTCGCATGCGCGCTATGCCATTATGTCCAGCGCTGAACGGGCGCCTCACTGGGAACTGAACAGACAGCATCGATCAATGAACGGACTCCACATTACGTTAACTGAAGTTTGTTAAATTGTTTGGGATTAATGTGAGTTTTCTATTTTCTCTTTCCAGTTTTACCCTTTTTTTTTAATCAATAAAACAACGTCATTTCTATAACCAGGGGGGTATTCCATCAACATCGCTAAAAGAAAATCCAGGTTTAGTCTGACAAGTCTCGCGAGGGTTCCTAAAAATATACAGGCATATTCCGATAAATCTCGTGAGAGTTATCAAAAATAAGCCAGGATTTTCCTTTAGCGACGTTGATGGAATACCCCCCAGGTCTCGCTGGTTGGGAAGGCATTTCGTTTAGCTGCCTGTCAAATCATACTTAATCGGACTCGGGAGTATGACAATGAGGAGAACATAACTGTTTTTGTATGTCGTCCTGAAGACCGGCTGTTAGATCATATCGCTGAAGTTTGTCTCCATAGTGTAAATGTTGTCCGTTTCGTTTGTTATCCGCTCCGCTTCGGGACACCATTTTCAGCTGAGCACCAAACACACACACACAACACTGCCCGAGAGAGAAGGACCCGCCCCCTTTAGTTAGCCTATAGGCTATAGGCTAACTAAAGGGGGCGGGTCCTTCTCTCTCGGGCAGGCTAACTAAAGGGGGCGGGTCCTTCTCGCTCGGGCAGGCTAACTAAAGGGGGCGGGTCCTTCTCTCTCGGGCAGTGTTGTGCGTGTATGAGTGTGTGTGTGTTTGGTGCTCAGCTGAAAATGGTGGCCCGAAGCCAAATTGTGCTTAGAGGGAATTATTTTCACCGGACATTATGTCCGACGAGTTTTCAATTTGTCGGACTTCAACAGATTTTACCGGACAAAGACCGGTAATTACCGGTTAACGGAAACCCTGGCGCACACGCACACGCACACGCACAGGCACACGCACGCGCACACACACACACACACACATGTCGTATGTTATCTTATTGGTTATGAATCAAAGAACAGTTATTGAGTTTAAGACGATTTAATTAAAGTACAAAACATATACAGATACCAACAGCTGGATCCTATGTCTGGTCTCCTCTGCTGGGCTGGGGTGGTTTAAGAGAGCGAGATCTGCCCCTGTCTTGTCCTTTTGTATGCCCTTTTCTTATGCAAATATCTACCAGTGATCCTATCACAGTCACCTAGATGCCTGGCCTATCACCTTCCCTAGGGATGGTCAAGGGGGGAGAGGCCAGAGTGTGTGTGTGTGTGTGTGTGTGTGCTTACAAGCGGTCCCAACCCCCAGAGGTCTCTGTTGGTCATCTGGTTGCCATAAAACCCCCAGCATGTCTTTGCAGGCTCAATGCAATTCATGGTATGTATGAAAATACACCACACACACACACACACACACACACTCTGGCTATCTCATTATAGAAAAAGGTATGAAGGGGAGAACATTTTCTTTTGCAGTCCATCTATAGTCATCAGTTACAGCGTTACCAGTGGATTAATAAAGGGTGGGTAGAATTATCTAAATGTATGGTTCTCTGAATAAAGAAATAAATAGGCTACTTGAAAGTGGTACTCTACTCTCCTTAACCCTTATGTTGTGTTTGGGTCTGCCGTGACCCGTTTCAAGTTACAATTATATAATAACTACCATCTAGTTTTTTTTTTTTTACTGGAACAAGGCTTCATGATATCCTCCACAACAGCTATAAACACTACAAAACATTTTTTTTTTTTTTTTTGCATTTTAGCCAATTGTGTATCATTTGGTGTTCGGGTCTGGGAAGACCCAGCAGTGCAGTGAAATGTTGTGGGGCCATAAAATAAAATGACAACAGGATTGTATGGTTATGAATGCATAATAAGTTAGTTATGATGTAATAAAAACAATATTGGATGAAAGTCATTGTTTTTGAGTGTTTTGGTGTTACAGACATGTATGTTTTGTATTGTGTCCTGTCTGTTTTTGTTTTGCCCCTGTTTGTCTCCCCCTAGGTGAAGTGGTGTGCATGTGGTTGCTCCCCTATTAGTTATTGGTTCCTGTCCATCATCGTTGTCTCGTCAGCCCTCACCTGTGTTCCATCAGCAATCATCCCTGGTCATCCAATCACAGAAGATCATATCTCCTACTTAATGTGTGTTTGTCATGTGTAGCGAGAGAGAGAAGTGGTGTTTTTTGTTTGACTAGTTGGATAATCTGTTAATAGAAATCGTTTCTTTTGTTCATAGCTGTTGGTTAGTGTGACCCTTTTTTCTTTTCCTCGCCAAGGGAGAAGGGCTACTAGGTAAGATACCCTGGGGTATACACTGACTAGATAACCACTGTCTAGATACATTAGTTAAGAAGCGAGCGGGTGTCACGCCCTGTAATTCTGTAGCAGGTCGTTTAGATTCCGGGTTAGTTAGTATGTGGTATAGGTAGGTCAGAGGTGTAGGGAAGAATAGGGCTGTGTTTGTTATTTTGTGACACCGTTCGCATGGTCCTTCTCCTACCTAAATGTTATCACCTCAAAGAAAGTGACCCTGACACACTCCACAACAAAGCCCTTACCTACAGAGAGACTCTAGGGGGAGCCAGCTGCTTCTGGGCCACCAGACAGAAACCCCACTAAACCAAATTATAAGAAAACAAAAAGAAAATGACATGACACATTGGAAAGAATCAACCAAAAACCAGAGCAAATTGGAATGTAATTTGGCCCTAAACAGAATACACAGTGGCAGAATACCTGAATACTGAGCGACCCAAGATAAAGGGAATCCTTGACTATGTACAGACTCAGTGAGCACAGCCTTGCCATCGACAGAGGCTGCCACAGGAAGACTTGGCTCCCAGACAGGTGTGATGAGAGACCGGAGGCTCCATTACAGGGTGTGACTGGGGTGGCGCGACTGTAATCCCGGTCGGACTGTCTCAGTGCCCAGTGCTGCCCACCCAACCATGTCGTGTCGCGTCGGGTCTACTGTAAAGCGGGTTAACATGTCCTTTTCAAAGGTATTACAATAGACGCAACGAAACATAACGTCAGCCATGTGTTTCCTTGTTGGAAATTATGGATCGTGATTGCTTCTGCACTCTGCAGCAATCGGATTTTGATTGACAGGCAGCAGCATCTCTTCCCCCAAGGGCGTTCCGGCACAGAAAGTCTTGCCGGAACGCAGCACCGGACCGTTCCGGCCCACTTTCACCTACCACTGGCCGACCGTGTTTGCGAGCAAAAGATCTGAGTGTGCGCGTTTATAGCTGAACATGATCTGTCTTTCACAATGGCTCAGCCACTCGTCGATTTGTGCAAGAAGCTATCAGAAGACTAAAATGCACTGACAAAGCTGTCCGTTTCCAATAAGCACGCCAGCTATTTAAACACACATGGCCTTGTCCCGGAATTGAAAAAACGGCTGCGTGAAAAGCTTAAAAAAGCAACGTTTTCAATTAATATCGACGAAGCTAACATGGACAAAATCCTCAATGTCCTTGTTCGATTTTTTGATGATGATCTGGCCAAAGTAACAACACAACACCTAGTCAGCAGGAAAGTAAACATCGCCAACTCGTCAGCCCTATGGCAAGCCGTTTTAACATTTATTAGCTAAATTTGACTAGTCGTAATTCGATTTTTACTAGTCTAAATTTGTATTCAAGATATCTATAACGTCATTCTGACTAGTCAAAATTGAATTACAGATATCAGCAGTGATGTCACCGAAAACGACACTCAACTCGTCACACATCCTTAAATGACATTGCAGATATCTGTAATTCAGTTTTGACTAGTCAAAATAATAGTTGCAGATATCTCAAATGTTATTAGTAAACAACGCTCATGATGCGAGGTATCTCATGATATTGGCGGGAGCAGCAAAGCATTTGATGAGTGTTGGCAGAAGCAATGGCGGTTGCTGTGGTGGAGGATAGCGCGAAAATGCCATGAAATGGAGAGAATATATCATCAAGGGATTGTGGTGAACGTGAGATTCGTTCACTAGATGCTTGTACTAGAAATCTACAGCGCAGTAATTGAAGCTGCTCCAGCGTTTTCTGACAACAACAGACATATCTGAAACGTCATTTCGCCTAGTCTAAACTCTAATTTAAGATATTTGTAATAACATTTCGACTAGGCAGAATGAAAGTTAAAGATATCACCAATTTGAGATATCAATCATTAATAAAATGAATTTCAAGATATCTATAACTTTATAATATATATCTACAATTAAATTACGATTATTCCTAATTCCAGTTTGAGATATCTACAACTTCATTCAAGATATCTTCAACTTCATTTAAGATCTTTTTTTCCCTTTTTTTTTCTTTCCTAACACCAGGGGAGCCACCCCTCCTAAATTTCGTTGTTTGGTACCTGTACTGTAGCAATGACAATAAAGACCATTCATTCATTCAGATATCTTGAATTAATGGGAATTAAAGATATCTTGAACTGGAATTATGACTAGTCAGAATGAAACCGTAGATATCTGAAACTGTAATTACAACTAGTCATAATTCAGTTGCAGATATCGGCAATGTGAATAGCTGATATCTACAACTGAATTGTAGATATCTGTAATGACAAACCCCATACACTTGAATGGCAAAATACATTTGAATCTTACTAGTCAAAATATAATTACAGATATCTAAAATGTGAGTTTTGATTAGTCAAAATATAATTAAAGATATCTTGAATTTGAGTTTTGACTAGGCAAAATGATGTTGCAGATATCAGTAATGAATATCCATTGTAGCTAATAAATGTTAAAACGGCTTGCCATATCAGCCCTCATGCAGGAGCTCAAAGATATCCTGGAGTCCAATGGTCTTGACTGGTCACTAGTCATCAGTATTCTACTTGATGTAGATCTATTGATCTATTGTTATAGTGATAGTGGCTTAATAAGTGATGCGATCAGTTTGGCCTTAAGTGATTTAATCAGTTTGGCCTTAAGTGATTTAATCAGTTTGTTCTTTTAAATACATCTAAATATATTATTTTATTTTGTATTGAGTATAAAACAGTATTAATGCATTTTAACATTGAGACATATATTTTGTATTGACTATAAAATAGTATTAATGCATTTAAACATTGAGACAAGAAGCTGTCTTCTGTACCCGCTCTCCCAATATCTCAAACTGTGACCCACCTCCCCAAGAAAAAGTTTCAGGCACAGGATTTTTTCCCCACTTTAAGCCCTGTGTATGTGTGTGTGTGTGTGTGTGTGTGTGTGTGTGTGTGTGTCTGCTGCTTCCTGTAGAAATGTTGTCCTCAGACTGTATAGGCGTTAATTAAGTTCCACCCCACCTCCACTGAGACATCAGCAGCCTATACTGGTACTATGGTCAGGACAGTCCAACACACTTCATATTAGGTGTTTAATTTGCTCATAGTGCATTACCGATTAGGGAAAGACGGGGCAGTATCTATAGGAGCATCACCCACCGCTGCGGTTTCAGAAAAAAACTACGCCCCCCTCTTTCTCTCCTCTCGTGTGTGTTTAGTAGGCTACACGTAGGCCATAAATAGCTGCTTAGTTTCACTTTCTCTTAGTTAAAACATCAGACGGACTCCAGGCATGCCATCAAAAACATCACCACGAAATCACGAATTAGAAGCCATACCTGAGTGAGTATATTTCATAATAAAAATGTATCTTTACTTTATCTTTAGTTCATACGTTTATAATATAGTAACCATCATACAATAGGTCTATCAACATTACAGCAAAAGCTAAACACGATGTCCATAGCTATTTAATAGGTTCACACGTTGAGTTAATATAATCTATTTCTAAAAAATGACAATATATAAGATATTTAATATTTAATATTATTTGAAAAGTAGGCCTTTGAATTACCCAGATACGTATGTGACTGAAAAGATAGGACGTTGAGAAAGTCAATAACGAACGCCTTTCTCTTTTAGATATGGAAATGGCCGATATGGAATTCAAATGGTTTTCTAATTTGTATTGGGAAAAATATTATGCCGCGATCAACACTAACTTGTTGCTCTTGTATATTCTTATAGATCACGTGGTCAGTTGAAGGAAAGAGGTGTCCAGGGAGGGAGGTGGGCTGAACTTAATCTTGGCTGCGTTCGTAAATTCACTCTGAGAGCGCCGGAGCGCACACTGGGTACAACGTCATAAAGGGACCAAGTAATTTGATTGGATAAGAGGGATTCCATGGGTGCTGATTAGATTTTCAGAGCGTATTTACGAACGCAGCCTTTATCTAACCGAGGGCTGACAGTCAGAACGAAAGTGAAATCTTCTAATTCAGTAGTTGAACTACTACAGTTTGCACAATGGTCCTCACAGTAAGTACTGTCTGACCGAACTGAAAATAACGTTTTTCCGTTCATTTGTTTCCCACACAGACCGACGGGACCCAGAGGTAGGCCTGATGATTATTTATGTGAAAGAGAATGAAGAATGAATGGTCTTCTTCATTGTCATCACCGCTGGACTGGCCATACAATCTACCTGCCCGCTGGCAGGTGGGCCGCGCTAGTTTTGGGCCGGTCGGGCCGCCCGACCCCCCCCCCCCCCCAAAACAAAACAAAAAACAAAACATTTTATATATATTTGTGCGGCCGACCCCAAACTAGCGCGGCCCAAAATAGCGCGGCATCAACTAGCGCTGAATCAAGCGGTGGCCCCCGTTTATACTAACACATGGGCTGGCCCAATCACATGCTTAGGCCCTGCTGTCCATCGGCCCCCTCCCCCACTCTGATCCCTCGGCCGACAACCCAAGTGCAGTGTCATGTTCATAGATAAGATAGTGAAAGGGGGTGCCCAGAAAATTAGGGAGAAAAAAAGTAAGAAGCTAGCAGAGGATGCCTCAAAATGTCAGAAACTGACAGATATGTTCTCTGCATCGACTGTGGGGGCTAGGCCTACTACAGATACAGCAGCCATGTCTCATTACCGTGGAGTACGTCAACAGTGAGTGAGTACACTGGTTCACACTTGCATTGGTATACTTGCTGTCCATATCACTTACTCCGCTCTATTATTATTTTTTTTACAAATGGTATATTCAACAGACTGCCAGCATGTTGATCGGCGGTGTCGGACCGATTGTGTTGGGCCGGTCTGAGCCACATGGCAGGGCCTAATTTTTGTCCCAGTCCAGCCCTAATTGTCATTAATACAGTACAGCAGTGGCGGACTCAGGCTGTTTGAAGGGCAGGGGCGAAAAGAAAAAAAGGGCACCTACTGCACAACATGGGACCCCATCAGTGCACATGGTCAAGTTTAGACCATTGGAAGGGCAGCCAATAGGGCACATCCTCTAATTTTGCCACTCAAAGGGGCACTTTAGTGCGATGTTTTTAAACTGTGGGGGCACCAGGAGGGGTGATATGGTATCATTGTAATCCTTGACCTTCAAAACATAGGGGTAGACACCATCTGTTCGGTGTTATCATGTTTGGTTCAGGAGATATGAAGCAATACACAATTCGGCTATGGCGGAAAGGAAAATGGCCACCACGGCCACTAGGAAGAGTTTTTTCGAGGGCTCCACGTCTGAAAATGTTCAGGACAACAAACTGTACAAGTGTACCAAGTTTCGTGCTTTTATGAAAAAGTGAAAAAAAACATTTTGCATATTACCCCCACTACTAGCATGATAACTGCCAATGGCCCCTGGCCCTAGCATAGATTACTTTTTCTTACCATGACTGATGATAGATGATTAACTTAGACACATATATTTGTTGTTGTTTGTTGGATAAAGGTGTCTGCTAAATTTTTTGTCGCTTTGGATAAAGGTGTCTGCTAAATGCCCAAAATGTAAATGTAATTGTAAGTGTTGAATTGCTAATGATTATTGGTAATTGTAGTTTATGAATGAAGGAGGTTTTCTCTGTTATAATTCAGTTGGAGCACAGGTGAGATCTGACGTGGTCATGGACATCCCGGACAGGACAAGAGGTAATTACTATTTTCCTATAACATGTGTTATATAATATGTTTTTAATCGCTTAATTGCTTTTGAGGAAATCAAAATCATATCTGGAACTGTGAACTTTTAAATTCGAACATGCACTCTTGCTGCACAAGAAGAATCATATTGATTGAGTTATCTTGGAATTGATTGAATTGGGGCCTTAGGCTTACTGCACAGAGAGAGCTGTGGTTTCTGACAAGACTGAGCATGGGGCAGTAATCTCGGTCCAGCCTAGCCTCTGTTTCTAGCCTCTGTTTCTGAACTCATAGACCCCTTGGCAGTGCAGTTTCCAAACCAGCCACTTTCACTTTCTCTTGTCAGAAATATCCTCTACTGTTAGTAAAATGAGTACTGTTAGTACAAAAAGATGTATTTAAAATTGTTTTAATTTAATTTTTTAAAATCACCGTATCTTGTACATTGTCCTGTTTTAGAATACCAGGGGCCTCATTTATAGAAAGTACTTCGGATCAAATTTGGTCTTACCCGTGTCGTACGTAGAAAACCACGTCAACGTAGTGATTTATACAACTTCAACGTGAGTCGATTTGACCGTGGAAACGATCGTAGCTCTACGTCGGGTATTGACCTTGCGTACGCACATTACCTACTGGTTATGCGGAGTTATTACAGGCATGTGAGCTGCACTGCCTACTGTAATTCATGCAAAGTGAATGTGGCTTGTAATAAAAATGAACAATGTTGTTATCAGCCGAGAAAATTAGTTTAATTCAAGATTTAAAGGGAACTGATGTTTATGATTGTATTTCAGTCTTTCTTTATATAATAATAATAATAATACATTTATTTTATAAGGCGCCTTTCATGGCACTCAAGGTCGTGTACAACAACAAATTTAAAAACAGTTACAAAATTCAAAATACTAAATACATATAAATATACAGTATAAAACATAGCTAGCAGCACGGGAACAGTAAATCAACAGGGATACGCCTGCGTAAACAGGTGGGTTTTGAGGTGGGTTTTGAATGAGGAGATTGAATCAATGTTCCTGATGTCAGGGGGGAGGGAGTTCCAGAGGCGAGGGGCGGAGCGGCTGAAGGCTCTAAACCCCATGGTGGACAGACGGGCTGGGGGGACGGTCAGGTTGATGGAGGAGGCAGACCTGAGGGACCGGGTGGGAATGTTGATGTGGAGGAGGTCGGACAGGTATGGAGGGGCGAGGTTATGGATGGCCTTGAAAGTATGGAGAAGGATTTTGTAATCGATGCGGTGTTTGATGGGGAGCCAGTGGAGTTGGTGTAGAATGGGGGTGATGTGACTGATGACAGGGGTTCTGGTGACAATACGGGCAGCAGCGTTCTGGACCAGTTGGATCTTGTGGAGCAGTTTGTGGGGGAGACCAAAGAGAAGGGAGTTACAGTAATCTAGGCGGGAAGTGACGAGGGAGTGGACCAGGATTGCGGCGCTGTTGGGAGTGAGTGAAGGGCGGAGGCAGTTGATATTACGAAGATGGAAGTAAGCAGACCGGATGGTGTTGTTGACGTGGGAGTGGAATGAAAGGGTGCTGTCGAGGACGACACCCAGACTCTTAACCTGGGGGGAGGGGGAAACCAAGGAGTTGTCTATGTTGAGGGTGAAACTGGGGTGCTTGGTGAGTGTGGATTTGGAGCCAATGAGAATTACCTCTGTTGGATGAGGATGGATATGAGTCCGGAGTCAGCTGCCATCAGGAGGTCATTTGTGATTTTGAGGAGGGCTGTTTCTGTGCTGTATATGGTATCATTGTAATCTAGCAGCCTAGTCTTGCGCAACGTTAGACACACATTCTGTTATGTTTTTTTTTCTTCATGTCGCTCAAAAGCAGAACCTCTCTTTTGGCTTTGTGTGACCTTCCCATTTTTTCTCAACTGACCTCAGTCACATATGTGACAGGGCATGGTTAAAAAGTCCGCAACTAGGGCAAAATCATTTTTCCGTTTTTTTCCAGATTATGAAAGGGTAGATTGTAAGCTTTAAAATGATGTGTCATACATTGAAATCTGAAACAAGTTGAAGAAGTCATGGATATTTGAATGCTGATACCCCCTGAACCACCGTACTGAGATATCCAGCCTCAAAAGTCTTCAGAGACGTTTTTCACAGAGGTAATGGGTGGGAACAATAGCTGGTTAACTCCACCCTAATCACTCCCTCAAGACAACCACACCCTCAAGACAACCACTCCCCCATTACACTACCTGTCATTATCTACCTGTCATCTGTCAGTGGGGTTGTTGCAGGGCTGACACGTTTAAATAGCTAAACAATAATAATAATAATAATAATAATAATAATAATTCAAGATTCATGATTTCTTATTGCCATGTGTGCCAAAAGTTTATTACATCCCATTACAAGTACAAGAGAGTAAAATTCATGGCAATGGAAAAAATTAGGCAAGATACAATTGAGCAATACAATAATAGAATGGTAAAAAATAATAATGTTGTGTCCGTGTGCATGCATTTATCATTATAGTCCATAAAGCATCTAGTGGGACTTCGGTGTAGTTCCTTCCCATCCCATCTGGGCATCAAAGCTGTAATAAAAAAAGAAGACAGTACATTTAAAATGATTGCCCACTGTTACCAACACCACTTTTAACGAAATAGCCTACTACTATCTTCATAAAATAGAATTGCTTATATAATGACAATGACAAATACCTGAAGTGCTGGTGACTCTCATCAAGGTGTCATCTCTCAGAACCTCTCACCTCGTCATTCTGTAACACAAATTTCAGGTCAGAGGTGTGGACACTTCTCTTGTGTAGGTTTTCCATAGACTCAGTGTACTGTAAGTAGGCTAGTGAAATCATTTAAATTCACAGTAGTATTCTACAGCAAATCTACATATCAATGAATTAATCATTATTTTTGATTCCACACAACATCAGCGTTCATTACAAAAGCATTTACTTTTTCTATAATCTATTATATCTCTGACAAAGCTAGCTAGCTAGCTAACAAGCTAACACTTGTTTGGCTAGCTGGTACACACAAACACACTAAAATGGTGCATGAAACATATTACACTATGTTGCATGTTTAGTAGGTCTCCAAATGTATTCATTATGTTTTATCTTTGACAACCTATTTCTACCTCCCACCATCTCCTATTAGTTTTGGAGATGGGTGGCATGATTGTGGTGAGCAGTTTCAGTGGTCTGATAACTGAGGCTAACAACGGCGCTATCTACCTTACTCACAAAACAACAAATAACTGTTTGGCTATCCTAAGTAAACAACACAAAATCCTAGTATACAACACATGTAACTCACTAAAACTTACCCAAGAACACAGCAGAAGGTCTGTCTGCAGACGACTGTCCCATGAAAGTGAAGTGGAGATCAATGTCTGACATTCCGTTGTCATCTGTCATCGTCAGATTCGGAGTTCGGAGTTCCCGTTCGGAGTTCCCATTATGTATAGTCCAATATGAAGGAGTTCATTAATTGCCCACGGTCGATATTTCTGCCTGCTTTTGAAATTCTGTTGATAGCATTAGCTTCAGCATCCATCTTGTAAACTTGTAAACAGATCCACATCGCAGATGGCTACTTACATACAGCTGGGGTGGGCGTGGCTACACACACTGCCACACTAATACGAATAATACCCCCCTCCCGACTTTGCTAACTAAATGCAGGTATTTAGTGAATGTAAAACTGTTGGATATGATATCGAGTGCGTTCTTCATCGCTTCGTTTGTCGTCCTATGCCAAAACACAAAACACAAACAAGACTTGTTTGGCTCGATTGCGAGCTTTCACAATGGCCGAGATGGGGACCTTTTAATGAAACCCTGTCACATATTATTTAAATGAGCATATAGTACATGATTTATCACTTATAGTTATTTTAATACAAATCCCCAACATAAATGAGGCCCCAGCTCTAGAATATGACCCTCAATATACAGTAATTAAATCAAAGTGACTAGCGGCACCCTTTTCCATTCCATCTCAAGCACTGTTTTCCTGTGTCTGTAGTGGCAGGCATGGTGAGGATGTACGTTCTGGTGCTTGGGAACATCTTTGGTGCTGATCGCTATTTCTGGAGCCAGCTCGACGTTGGCGGGGGCGTAACTAAGGTGACGTCACCAGAGGATAGTGATATCATCCTGGCCTTCTGTCCAGTCTCTCGTGCTGGGACTGATATTGAAGCAGCAGAGAAAGAGATTCCAGGTATAGAATAGTTCACAACGTTTGAACACAATGTTTCTAACAGTATCTGTCTTTCATATTCAGTAAAAGGAGACACTGCACATTTCTACACAAGTCTATATTTAAAGTCTAAATATCAGTGTCTACCTGTATGCATTTTCTAATGTAGTCACAAAATAATAAAAAGATCTTAAGAATATGAACCCTATGATGTCATTGGGGGTATTTTAAAAATGTATATTATTCATTTTATTTAAAACTAGGCAAACTGTTTACGGCTGTAGTCCAGCTGTAGCTCTACAAAATAAATTTTATTTTCAAAAATTACCCCGAATGACATCATAGGGAGTCATTAGGGTCTTGTCTTTTCTTTCTCCGACAGAGAGCAGAAAATTGCTGTTCTCACATAGTATGTAGACACTGGTGGAGATAATTAATACGAGGTGTCCCTTTAAACAAGAGGAAATTCTTGGGCACTGGTCATTAATACATTTTGTGTTCCCTTTTACAGTTGGTAAACATGTCATTCTGGTGGTGCTGCATCACACCTTCAACCCTGACTACACTGTACCTGACAGCTACAGACTAGTGACCAGAAGTGACGTCATGCTCACAGTGGACTGTCTGTTCCATGAGAACCAGGGACTACTGAAGTGTCCGCGCAACCATGAAGCAGTTAAAGAGATTAGGCAGAAACTTGACATTCAGGTATTGTAACAAATAATCACCAATTGAATATTAAAATCGCTCCATATACAGTACCAGACAAAAGTTTGAATGGGAAAGTGTGTCCAAACTTTTGACTGGTAGTATAATGTACTTTTTTTTACAGCCTCAACCAACTGGTTTGCAGGGTCTGTGCACGGTAAGCCAAACATATTGCCATTGACAAAACCTTAAAACTATTTATTTTCATATTGAGAATATTATAAATATAAATACAAATATATTATATAATTGATGGATTATTTGTCTTATATTATTATTAACCCAACAATGCAGTTAAAGTTTGAAATCCAGATTGCGTTCTGCAGTGGAAATCTGAAAGCAATTGTCGTGTATTTTCATGCTCTGTAACCATAGCAATGGCCCTCTAATACACACAATGGCCTTTTGACATGCATGTGCAGAGGCTGTAATATCATCATGGGAAGATATAATTGCATTAGGGCCCGAGCCAGCAAGACGCCCATAACATAAATTGCATTAGAATTGTATTAGACCATAGGGTGAATTGCATTATAATAAGATAATAACATCCTATTTACAGGACGGAAAATGACCTCACCTACTATGATCTCACTGGCAAAACTTTGTATCTGACCAAATTAAAATGACGTGGACTCTGTTTTGATTGGCTCAGCGACAGTGACAGGGGGGGGGTATAAAATCCTGTACACAGATGGGCTCTTTCTCTTTTTCTTCATATCCATATCTTTGACTTCATATCCTGTGACCGATTCGGACCACCAGCTCCATTGAGGGGCCATGCTGTGTAACCTGTTTTTTTTTTTGAATAAACATTCTTAAATTTGCTCAAGAACTCTTCTTCATTTTTAGCAGTAACAGATACCAAAATATATGAAATATATGGCGAGCCAGCCAGGAGTAAATATATAGCTTATAAGTGATTATAGTGACCGTCAATTTTTGCATCTCTTCACTTCTCTCAGCGCCTGGAGGTAAGTACCATTTCCCCCCCTTTCTCTGCTCCCCCTCCCTCTCTCTCTTTCTCTCTCTCTCTCTGTGCCTGTAACCCATTGACTTCTGCTCCCCCTCCTCCTCTCTCTGCTCCCCCTCCCTCTCTCTCTCTGTCTCTCTCTCTCTCTGCCAGACTTCAGACTTCAGACTTCCAGCTTTGATGTAATTCTGTAATAAATGGTCTTAAGCTATAAACAAAAGAATTTAGATTTGTGTTGAGTATCTGTTAGAAATATAAGATAATTACAATTGGATTGAATTTAAAGAGCCGGATTTAGAAATCTGTATTTGTACATAAATGTGTAATTTTACGATATTGTAGAAGTATCGTGTGTGTCTTGTGGAGCAAAGAATGAATTGCTTCAGTGCGCGTTTTGCGAATGCGCTGTCGACAGAAAATTAACGGAAGACGTTTTGTTAATGGGTCGGCAATATTGGTTATTGTGAAGATTAGCGAGAAGCTGATAATTGTGTTATTGTATGTAAAAGGAATGAGAATTCCTGTTTGATAAGACAAAAGGACCATTGTGAGCAGAGCAGAGCAGAGCAGTGAGCGGAGCTAATTGCTTTAGCGCCGTCAAGACGAGCTGTACGCCCGCAGGCGCTCAGGTCCCTCTCGAGAGAGAGGCTGTGGAAAAAAGGCATTAGAGAATATTAGAATGAAAGATGTTGGTAAATAATACGTTTAACTGCATTGAAAGATAATCTTGATATTGCGGTGTCGTGAAAGTAATTTGTTTGGGAAAACAAAAGTTGTGTGGAGACCGTGGGTTTTCACAAGGAAGAACCGTGGTGGAAAGCCACTCCCTTCTCCCCGTCTGTGTGTCTCATTTCAGAGAAAAAAAGGCTGCAAAAGCACACATGCACACACGGAGTTGAAAATCCCTTTTACAAAGGGAACCTGAATTTGATCGATTGCATTGCTCATCTCATGGGATAAAGTTAAATCCATTCATATAAAGATTATAAAGTTAGAGATAAAGTGAATTGATCAGCGGGGTATTTTAAATAGTTTAGAATTACGGTCAAAACATTCATAGACGCCATCTTACACGGAGGAGCTGATTCATTCACTTCATACTCCTGCAGCGGAGAATTCCATCCTTCCATGCGGGAGTCCAACCCCGATCTCCCGCATACCAACCGGCCGCGCAACCACTACACCAAGAGAGTTAGCCCCTTGACAACCTATTACTTTCACAGCCTATTGTTTTTTACGGTCTATGGATAATTCAACTGTCTAATGAAAACCATTACTCCACAGGTTTTAAATCAATGTATATGATTATATAATGAATAATTCTAACTAATCGTTCATTCTTTTCGCTTGACAGTTGGGTTGTTTATGGATTGTAGAAAAAAAAAAAAAAAATAGGTTGTGACTTGAAGATCACGGCAGGGTGGTCTGAAGCAATCGATAAGACATTTTCGGTTGCTTGCAGAATCAGATTCCATCTGAACCTATCAGATCTATGGAAGGAACTTGCCGCCATCTAGTGGACGGAACACGATAAGACAAGTCGGTTGCTTGTTGTTGGAACATAAGATGATTGGAACGTAATGTTTATTATCTAGTGGACAGATTGTAATAGTCCAATGATAACGTTTTCTTTCACAGGTTTACATCAATGAAGTGTCAATGACTAAGTCTAATTAATTATGCATTCCTTTCAAATAACAAGTCGATTTCTTTACAGATTGTAATTAATAATTAATCATTTTATTCCTTCCAAATAATAAATCGATTTCTTTACAGGTTGTAATTAATATTCGTGTTTTACATCTTTTTATTTCAAGTTAAGTTCTTTTTCACAGTTTTTGATTAAAGAATAGCAGAACAGTTTCTATCTGAGGATTGATCAATCAAGGGTTTGTGGATCAGAAAGACTTAGAGCGTGACCTGCCTTTGTAATTTGATAAATTGTGTTGAACAGCCTTTGTAGTTTAATAATTAAAGTTGACCTGAACTATAATTAGTATTGATTGAGCAATTAAGTGACACACATTCATAAACAATTAGGAAACACATTTAAGTATAAAGTACACACACATAGATTACATTTAAGTCAATAATACACAATACCACTGAAACAATCCGTTGTTCTGAATTGTAATGTTCTGTGTAGACAGTTGACACAGTTAAAAGTTGGACTAGCATCTGTTTAGCAGATACGGCAACAGAAGGTGGGTTGTAAGAAAAGTACACCTTATAGCATACTTTCAGCATATTGAGCAGTATAAATATTTCAGACATGGGAGCCAAACCCAGTAAAATTGTGAGGGCTGTTAATACAGATAAGGGAATATTAGCAAATTCATCCCCTGTGGCTATAGTGGAAAAAATGAATCCTCTTGTTAAGGAGATTAGCAAAATGTCAACGAAATGGAATATTCGTTGGGCAGACATTGAACAACCATGGCCAGAAGAGGGCACCTTTGACTTACAATTAATTGCAACATTGGAGATACTTATCAATGCACATAAGGCGCATAAAAAAGGAAAGATTAGATCAGAGAAACGCAGGTTAGAGTTAGCTATTTTAGACCTCTTCAAGGTAGAGGGGCAGAAAGTAGCATTAGCTTGGAATGAGAAAACAGCTCACATGGATCCAGAAAAAAGAGATGAATTGGCCAAAGCAATGGAAGAGAAAGTGAACATTCCATTCTCACACACAGCTCCAATCTCCAGTCCTCCTCCCTATGCCAAGATACTGGAGGACAATTCTCAGCGGATCTACCCTCAGGTCCCCGTCCTAAGTACGAACGGAGCCTTCACTATCAAAGATGAGGGTGATAATGTACTAGAGAGGGGAAGAGCGAAAGTGACCGTGGATTTCGAACCAGAGAACAAAGACAGATGACAGTGAAGATGGCAGTGGAGGTGATGGCGAATGTTCAGGTGCTGACAGCAATGCACAGGGAGGTTACAGTGCTGAGATCAGAAAACTAATAGCCAGGGCCGAAAAACAGGGAAGGACAAGACGCTATAAAAAGGGAAAAGAAGAAAGTGGTTCTGAAGATGAGCAGGAGTCTCTGAAGATAGAGAAGAAGAAAGAGAGCTTAAAGCAAAAGAAGAAGATGTTGGAGGAAGAGGAGGAAGAAAGGGTGAAAAAGGAGAAGGAGGAGTTAAGAAAGAGGGCAAGAAAACTCCAAGAGAGAAGCCTAAGAGAGGAGGAAAGTCACAGACGACAGATAGAGGAACTGTTAGAACAGGTAGCTCAAGTGACATCACATCATACATCCCAGCCGAACCTCCCAAGGTCTACAGCGACACCAAGGCGGGACGAAAAAACGAAGCCACTAGTAAGCAATTATGGCCTAAGACCAAGAGGGAAGGCATCGGAGGAAGAGGAAATTCAGGGGATCTTCCCGGTGCTGATTCGAGATAACAAGATAGAATATCGTCCTTGGGGTCATACAGATCTGTCTGAAGTGATCGAAAAACTCCCAGTCCTAGAAGATGGGGGTCATCCATGGACTACCGAGATGGACGTGAGACTGACAGGGACGCAGGCCGCGATGGGAGACCTGAAAAGACTCTTAGCCTTTATTACAGGATTGGACACCATGCAGGAAATATTGACGAAGGCAGGACTTCATAAATATATCGGTACATCAGTTTATGACCCAGAGCTCTTCGCAGCAAACAGAGGCAGGCTGTGGAAGGCAATCAGAGAGACATACCCTACTCACATTCACCCAGACAATATCATTGTGATGCCACTGGGAGAAGATGAGAATCCCAGGGGTTTTGTAGCCCGTGTGCACTCTCAATGGAGAAGTGTGACAGGGAAGGATGCCGAAGATAACCCGTTAGAAAAAGCCATAATCAGGGAAAAGATTCAACAAGGTCTCCCTACCTCAGTTAAGAACAAGTTAGCAGAAGTGGTGGGGCTACGACACATGAACAAGGCTGTTTATATAGACAACGTAGCACACCAAGTAGAATTATTTAGAAAGAAGATTCAGATACAGAAGGCACAAGACGAAGACTCACTCAGAAAACTAACTCAAGTACAATTGACTGAAGGCAAGAAAACCAGAGAGAGAGTGCAGACCATAGCCCTACAGGTCCCATCTCAGCCACAGCAACTGCAAACTGTCCCTCCCCAGTCATACCCACAGGGGCCACAAGGGGGGTATCCATACCCACAGGGGCCACCAGGGGTGCAAGTGGTTCCGTACCAGCCATACAACCAGCCTGGCCAAGGACCACCACAAGAGGGATGGACCGCAGCCGGGAAGAAGATGTTAGGACCATGTTTCCAATGCGGCCAGGATGGACACTTAGCCCGTACCTGCTGGAAGAAGAACCAGGGGGGCGCAGGGGGGAAACAGAAAGGAAGATATAGGCCCCCTGCTACACCGGCTCCAGGAGTGGTGAACCCCTACGGAGGCCCAGCAGCTGGGCTATAGGGGTGCCCAGAAGATCCGAGAGGGGGGTGCCAGCTGGTGGTGACAAACAGGCCTGAAGATGAACCTACCATATGGGTGTCGGTCAACCAACGTCCATTAGAATTGATGGTGGACAGTGGAGCAGCCTACACCTGTCTGAAGCCTGAAGATGCCACGCACCTTCCTATGTCTGGGAAATATGTGAAGACAATCGGATTCGAGGGAATTAAACAGCTGATCCCTACTACTGAGCTTGTAAGCTTAGAGTACAAAGGACAGAGAGCAGATCTGTCAATACTTGTATCAGAACACACGCCAATAGGGCTACTAGGGAGAGATGCACTATGCCAATTGAACTGTACAGTGAAATGCACACCTGACGGCTGTCGGGTGACAGTGCCACAAGAGAACAGACAGCTGTCTGTCATGATGGACAACAACGCATCTATGGTGTATTGGGTGGGAGGGCTTAGCCCAGACCTAATGGAACCAGCAAGGATGTGGGACAATTATATCCTGGCACACATGTCAGAGGCCAGAAGGCCTACTGATCCATTGCATTGTACACTCCAGTATTTTAGAGAAGTTGCAGATGCAAACCCAGATGAGTGGCTGAAGCATCAGCCAAAACAGGTACAGCTTAGTACAAGTTGTATAATCCTAGGCCCTCAGGGAGTGGCTATGAAGATAAACAGTGACACTTATCTAGATCAGGAGCATAAGATTGAGGGTAGCATCCCTCATGTGACACTTATGATATCTGAACACTATAAACAGAAGCATTTAGGGGCAATGATGGCAGACTCAGAAAAAGCCAGATTTGTAACGACAAAAGAAAACCCTGCTATCTGGAGGAGCATTGATGGACAGTTCACAAAACTGATGATCTCTGCTCAAGGAATAGGACATCCGCAGACTGTGAAGCTAATGAACCAGCTAATCCTTCCTGTACAACCTGAAAAAGACCTCAGAGAAGAAATGATACAGAATGTGCCAGCAGACCTGTGGGCAAAGAACAGTACAGACATTGGATTTGTGAAATCAGCTCGTCCATTGAGAGTTGAACTCATACCGGGTGCAAAACCCCCTTGGAAAAACCAATACCCATTGAAACAGGAAGCAATTGATGGAATTGAGCCACAGATCAAAGGATTGTTAGAGGCAGGAGTCTTGAAGATAACTCAATATCCGTTAAGTAACACACCTCTTCTGCCAGTAACGAAACCTGATGGTTCATATCGTCTGGTACATGACCTACGGGCTGTGAATGAGGTAGTTGTCAGCTATCCAGCTGAAGTTCCTGATCCTCATGTGCTGTTGACTCAGATTCCATCTACAGCCAAAGTATTTACAGTGATTGATTTATGCGGGGCTTTCTTTTCTATACCTCTTAGTGTAGAAAGTCAAGGGTTATTTGGGTTTACCTACAAAGGTCAACATTATCAATATACCAGAATGCCACAAGGGTACAAACACAGTCCTCATGTTTTTAATCAGGTCTTGAAGGAGGACTTAGACGGGTTAGGGCAGACGATAAGTAGTACTGCCATTCAGTACATGGATGACATACTCCTTTGTGCCCCAGATGAAGAAACATGTCACAGGGATTCCGTTAAACTGTTAAAGGTTTTGGCGGAGAAGGGACACAAGGTGTCTAAAAAGAAGCTACAGTATTGCCAGGAAAAGGTAACTTACTTAGGACAATCTATTACACAGGGACATCGCAGTGTCACTAATGAACACTTGGAAGCTATTCAGAAGGCTCCAAAACCACGAACGGTTAGGGAAATGATGATGTTTTTGGGCATTACTGGGTATAGTTCAGCATGGGTGGAGGATTACACTAGACTGGTCGCTCCATTGAGGGGGATGATTAAGGAAACAGGTAGTGATAAACTCCAATGTTGCATTACTTGGACAAGGGAAGCTGATTTGGCGTTTGAGACAATTAAACACAAATTGCAAGAAGCGCCAGCTTTAGCGCTTCCAGATTATTCCAAAGAATTTGGATTGTATGTTTCTTCTTCAGCCAAAGGGAACTATGCCTGCGCTGTTCTTACGCAACCAACAGGCATTGGACCTAGTCCACAGCCCATAGCCTATTACTCTGTCGCATATTCAGAGGTAGAAATGGGTTTCGCGCCATGCTACAGAGCAATGGCCGGGGCATATCTTATGTACGAGAAGGCAACAACCTTAACAATGGGGTACCCAATTACCATTCTCTGCCACCACAGTCTAAGGAATCTTTTGAATCAAGGCAAGTATACTTTGACGATGCCTAGGATTAGGAATTATTACAGGATGTTGGAAAGGGAAGATGTAACATTACTAAGATGTAACACACTTAACCCAGCAGAGACCTTGCCAACCCCAGAAGATGGGGAACCACACGATTGTGTGAAGGAAGCTATGAGGTACTCTAAGCTTAGAGCAGATCTACTAGCTTTGCCTTTAAAGGAAGCTGACGTTGAGTATTGGACTGATGGATCTTGTTACCGGGTAGGAGAAAGTTTACGTGCTGGGTATGCCATAGTCCGATCCCAAAATTCAGGGTTCATTGTGGAACAAGCCGAGGCTGTTCCTCAGCCTTGTTCAGCTCAGTTGGCTGAGTTGATTGCCCTCACAGAAGCATGCAACTTGGGAACCGGACGAAGAGTGACAGTGTACACCGACTCTGCCTACGCCCATAATGTGTGTCATCTACATGGAGCTGTATGGAAGGGACGGGGTTTTAAGAAAACTGATGGTTCGCCTATTCAGCACCACGCTCAAATCATGAAGCTGTTACAAGCCATGATGAAACCAAGGGAATTAGCCATAGTGAAGTGTGCCGCACACAGATCTGACTCATCACATGTCACACAAGGTAACAGGGCTGCAGATGATGCAGCCAAAGCCATTACAGGAGCAGACAAAGCAGGTAAAGTTCTGCTGGTCACACATGAAGCACAGTTACAGGGCATGGTCACGCTTGAGGATTTGTTGATGTTACAGAGTGGGGCAAATGCGCTAGACAAAAACCTATGGTTAACAAGGGGGGCTAGTCAGGATGACACAGGTCTATGGAGAAATCATGAGGGACTGGTTGTGGCACCCCCAGATTTATTAGGCATGCTGATACAGGAAGCCCATGGATTAGCACATGTGGCCAGGGGGGAGGTAAGACGCAAGATCACCAAGGAATATGGTTTTTGGGCTCCATATTTATTGGAACAAATAGACCATATCCTTGGTCAATGTGTGGTCTGTTTGAAAAACAATATCAGACCTGGAATACCAGTGGGAACTGGGCATATCCCTACCCCAAACGGGCCAATGAAACATTTGGTGATTGACTATGTGGACATGATTCGTCCTGTTGCAGGATACAGGTACATGTTAGTTGTAGTGGACAGGTTCAGCAGATGGGTAGAAGCATGCCCCACTCGAAAAAAGGATGCTCAGTCTGTAGCAAAGTTCCTATGCAGGGAATTCATACCTAGGTTTGGAATTCCAGATAGGATAGCATCAGACAATGGTAAGGAATTTGTGGATAAGACGGTAAAGCTTATACTACAAAAGTTGGGAATCAAGCAGAGATTTGGGTGTATTTACTCACCTCAAAGCCAGGGGATGGTAGAGAGGATGAACGGGGTCCTTAAGAACCGTCTTTCTAAGGTCTGTCAGCATACAGGTCTTAATTGGGTGGAAGGACTCCCTCTTGCATTGATGGCCTGTCGTTCCAGTGAGATTCGAGGGCTGCACTTGACTCCCCATGAACTGGCTATGGGGAGAATAATGACAGCTCCCTGTGCACGAACCAGTGGGAAAGGGCCAAGTTTGGCTCTCTTGGAGAGTGACATGAAAGCCTATGTACAGTACATGACTAACCGGCAAAAGAGTATCTCTTCTTATGTGCTCCACAAACAGGAACGTGAAGAGGAGGTGAACGCACAGGAGAGGAAGGACGCGTTGCAACCGGGTGACAAAGTATACGTGAAGGTCTACAGACGGAAGTGGCATGAGGCTCGACGGGAAGGACCATACGAGGTCGTTCGGTGCACTGGGACTGCCATCCAAATCAAGGGGTCCCCCACCTGGTATCACGTTCATCACTGCATCAAGGCACCCAATGAGGACGATGAGGGAGAGCCTCAGCAGGATGGTGAGGAGACCCCTGGGGACGAGGAAGTCCACAGCTTGGACATCCAGGCTGACGAAGATGTTGGTGAGTATCTGCGCCGTGATGCAGATGATGCCGGGGGCCTCGTCCCAGACCCTGTCCAGTCCAGAGATGAGTGGGCCAACGGAGATCGTGAAGGATCCAGTGACTGCGACACCCCTCTTGGGGGTTCTACCAAGCCTGGTGTTGCCCCTGTTGTCACCCCTTCCGACCCTGACAATGCTCCAGACGGAGATGTCAGCAACCCGGGCGGCTGCCCGGACCAAGGTACCATTGAGAGACACAGACCTGTCAGTGATACACCCCAACCAGACAGATCCCGTGATACACCGAGGCCAATTAGGAGGAAACTCAAGCCATGCCGTTTCAGAGACTAATATACCCCTTAGTGTTCCTACCCCATTGACTTCTTTGGACAATGTTACACTTCACTCACACACTGTTATGCCTGGACGTCAGAGAAGAATGATCACAGCAGGTAGAGCTTTTGTTTGCCCACATTCACGTTGTACTGTTGATGATTGTTTGATCTATACCGCCGAAGCGGACGAGTGGTATTTACTGGATGCTAAATATGTTACACTTAATCAACACTCAAGCAACACGCAAGAAACTCGTGTGACATTAACTAATGTTGACAAGGTGTTGAACTCGTATTGGTGTGCTAGACGTAATATCGGTGAACAGGTGTCTAGTAAATCCAACAATTTCAAGGACAAAGTTTGTAGGAACACTCCTGACTTTCCACACTACTATTCGTTGGACTGTGAGAAATTTGTGCATGAATATGTTCACGTTGAGTTACCAGGAAAGGTTAAAAATGTTGCTGTGAAGGCTTCTACGAAGGCGATTGTAGTCGCTACTGACGATTATTTGTTGTATGATTCTAATCACCTGGGGACACGGTCCCACCCTAATTCTGCCACTAGTATCATGAAAGATTTTGCTTCAAAAATGAATTATTCTGATTGCTGGATTTGTCAACAGGTCCCTGTAAGTACATCTGCTCCTATGTTTTTCCCCATACCGTTAACTAAAGCAGAATGGTTTCATTATAATTGGCAGGGTTTAGCCCAATTTGTTTTACAGGGCAAGAACCAGAGCTCTTCTTGTCAGCCCAGCACGATTCTGGTTCCTTTAAATTCTTCCTATGCAGGTGTGGATATTGGTGTGTTGGAACGTCTGACAGCAGCAGTTAACGAACACCATAGGCCTAGCGGTGTTGGGAAGGTTATTATTGATAGGCTTACACATTTGTCACAACCAACAGGTCCGAAGAAGATATATATTATCCAAGCTATGTTCGTTCAATTGAATGGTACTGCATTGAGTCCTCATCTGTCATGTTCTGGGAGTGTGACTTCTACACGGTGGAGAGGTTCAGTTGTTATTTCTGGATTGAAATGTAAAGTTGTTGATTGTGCTATGGTGCCTCAAATGAAATTACATGATACCAATACTACCAGACGGCAGAAAGGCACCACGCAGCTTAAGGTCATGCCTCTCGTAAATATTACAACCTGTATTGACATACAATCTCGGCTCAAGGGCAGCGCGATTCGTCAGCTAGGGGCCGCGTCTTGTATAGGTGGTGTCATTTTCTTGTATCCTGGTACGGAGCTTCAACTCCCGGAGGGTGTGTTTCTTGTGTGTGATAATAATGCATTCTCTAAGCTTCCTGCTTTGAGTGAGGGTCTTTGTTATTTAGCTCATCTGATACCTTTGATTAGGAAAGTTACTCGGGAGGAGATGTCTGTACTTCACAAACAAGCAACCCATCGTAGTCGTAGGGCGTTATCTACCGCTCAGAAGTTTTTTGGCCTAATATTCCCAAGTTATGGTGTCTACAACTCTCAGACTGAATTAAGTGCCCTATCATCCGTTCTTGAAAAACACATTAATGCTTCGGATGCTGTAGTATCTGCCCTGGCTACTGAATTGACTGAAACTAAGAATGTAGCTCTCCAAAATAGAATGGCTTTGGACATTATTTTGGCCAGTCAGGGTGGTACTTGTGCTTTGATAGGCGGTGAATGCTGCAGTTATATTTCGGATTCTGGTAACGCTCTGTATGATTTCCATGAATCTAACAAGAAGGGTATAGAGGATTTACGTAAAGAACACGGTTGGAATACATTGGATTTCTTTGATTCTGCTTTTTCAGGTATTGGTAATATGATCAGGTCCGTCGCTATTATTCTTGTTGTCATTATCATCTGTATTATGTTACTTGGTATTTTAATCAAATGTTTTGGAAAGTGTATTTCTGATGTTCCGGTTAATGCTTTAATGATGGCCGACATAGCTGATGAGCAAAAGCTGGATTCTGTTTTGCTTTCTGATTTTGTTTCCTCTTTTGATGATTTGTTTATTAAGTGATGTTTTGTGATTGTTTGCTTCGGTTCCTGTTTGTTTCTTTCTATATCATGTGATTGATGTCGGTTGTGAAGTGATGTAATGGTTACGCGACAATGGAAGCTCCTGACTATGAAAGTGTTATCAATCTGAGACAGCGGTAAAGGCTGTTCTCCAACTGGGGCCATGTGCTAGCAACCTCTGACCCTGCCGCTTCGAGGACGAGGGAAACATCGGTCGTTGGAAATTTCTGTATCTCAGTTTTTGTATTATGCATGATGAACTGAGTGTGGTTTAATTGTGATTGTTATTTACAAGATTCTTTTTATTATTGGTTGTTTTCTATTTTTTGTATGTGTTATCTTTGGTTCATAGTACTGGTCCTGGGTTGGTCTGTGTGGAGGTTCTACCGTGATGTGTTGATGTTGTTGATGTAGTTTTGGGTTGATGTAGTTATGGGTTGATGTGTTGATGTTGTTGATGTAGTTGATGGGTTGATGTAGTTTTTCTGTCTGTCGTTTAGTTTCGGAACACACTCTGGGTGTTCCGAGGGGGGCTGTGTCGTGTATTTTCATGCTCTGTAACCATAGCAATGGCCCTCTAATACACACAATGGCCTTTTGACATGCATGTGCAGAGGCTGTAATATCATCATGGGAAGATATAATTGCATTAGGGCCCGAGCCAGCAAGACGCCCATAACATAAATTGCATTAGAATTGTATTAGACCATAGGGTGAATTGCATTATAATAAGATAATAACATCCTATTTACAGGACAGAAAATGACCTCACCTACTATGATCTCACTGGCAAAACTTTGTATCTGACCAAATTAAAATGACGTGGACTCTGTTTTGATTGGCTCAGCGACAGTGACAGGGGGGGGGGTATAAAATCCTGTACACAGATGGGCTCTTTCTCTTTTTCTTCATATCCATATCTTTGACTTCATATCCTGTGACCGATTCGGACCACCAGCTCCATTGAGGGGCCATGCTGTGTAACCTGTTTTTTTTTTTTGAATAAACATTCTTAAATTTGCTCAAGAACTCTTCTTCATTTTTAGCAGTAACAGATACCAAAATATACGAAACAATCTGAAAGCAATAATTAATTAATATTATGTCCCTTTGATCATGTTTATTTTTTCTATCTAGCTGGTGTTCGTCTCGATGTTGCAATGCTTCTGAGCCATCAGGAACTTGCTCACGCGACGTAGGTGCCATGTTGTTTATATATCTTCATCATAGTCATCAATCAATCAATCAATCACAGGTGAAGATACTGTTGTAATGTTACTAACATACATTATTTTATGTCTTTACTTTTTTTCCACAGTTTTTCGGTCGTCACCGATTGTGTTTATTATGGTGGTTGTTGGTATTCTCTTCCTGGTTGTGGTGGTACCCATTATCATGATTTAAAAAGAGAGAACGCACACCGCAGAAAACTTGGGTGAGGTGCTGGCAACGGAGCAAAATACTGAAGGGTAAAGAAGAAGCCAGAACCCTTTGAAGCCTTGATAGAGCTCCGGGAGTTGACGCCACGCAACCCGGAAATCCGAGTTATGGTCCCGTTTTGGCAGAGTAGAAGCCGATTTCACTGCATAGTGGACATATTCTCAATATGAAAATGTATGTCCTTCATAAGATCTTCGGGTCATTTAGGCCCGGATGCACAGAGACACACAGAAACATACACACACTCACACTGACACTCACTCACTCACTCACACACCTCTGCTCTAGCTTTCCCGTGCCAAGAAGCCGTCTGCTCTCGCACTTTTTACCCTTTGAAGTGCAACATTGTAAACATTTTTACATTTTCTTGCACTGTACAGAACGTATGCAGCAACTGCAAAAAGTACATTTGAGGTACACACACTGTCAAATTCTGTGCTTCATGTGTTGTGTAGACAGGCATACCCATGCACACACAATTGTAGCCAGTGGTATTTCAGAATTATTTGGGATTTTTCAGACATAATACTGTATTTCGACAGTGACAGTGAAAACAGTGTACATTCCGTTCGTGTTTTGTGATTCAGCATTTGCAGACATTTTTGAGAGATGTATTTCATAGCTATTGGCAAAAACAATCTTACTTTGGTTCTTTCATTTCTATTCTTGTTCATCACCTGTATTTTCTTTACAGCTTTGATTATAATTAGATAAATGTGAAATTCAATTGAGAATATAAATTCAAAATAATAAACAGCAATGAAAACATTGTTTCATTAACATTTTTCCTAGATAAGTATGATTTATGACACCCAGGTCTTTATTATAGTGGATTTTGCATTTTCAAAGTTAGGGGCATCATGTGCGTAAAAACGCTTCTACTCATCATGCTGTCGTTCGGCCCCACCTATTCCCAGGGCTCTGACACTTTGTGGGTTGTTACTAAGCATCCTCTGCTCCAGCCTCTCCAAAGGGCAGCCCCCTAGATCCACTAGAACAAAAGATATGCACTTTTGAATGTGTACACAGTACCTATTGTGCATTATTGGGTACAGTACCTGTTTGTGCCCACAGGAGGCGCCCTTTAATATTATGGGCTATTTTGGGGCTTTCTTGCGCCCTGAGTATACCCCCTTGTATGGGTCACCCTTGGGACTAGGAGCACCGTGTCAAGACAAGTGCTTTTAAAACCCCAATGATGTCCCGGGTCAACTGGACCCGAACACTACGAAAGGGTCCAAAAAGTGAACATCACAAGCGAGCGGGTGTCACGCCCTGTAATTCTGTAGCAGGTAGTTTAGATTCCGGGTTAGTTAGTATGTGGTATAGGTAGGTCAGAGGTGTAGGGAAGAATAGGGCTGTGTTTGTTATTTTGTGACACCGTTCGCATGGTCCTTCTCCCTCCCTTCTCCTACCTAAATGTTATCACCTCAAAGAAAGTGACCCTGACACTAGGGGGAGCCAGCTGCTTCTGGGCCACCAGACAAACCCCACTAAACCAAATTATAAGAAAACAAAAAGAAAATGACATGACACATTGGAAAGAATCAACCAAAAACCAGAGCAAATTGGAATGTTATTTGGCCCTAAACAGAATACACAGTGGCAGAATACCTGAATACTGAGCGACCCAAAATGAAGGGAATCCTTGACTATGTACAGACTCAGTGAGCACAGCCTTGCCATCGACAGAGGCTGCCACAGGAAGACTTGGCTCCCAAGACTCTTATACTATGATGTTGGTTTGCACTGTCTTGTCCTGTCTTGCACCTGTCCTGCTGTAAACCGTGCTCCACTGTCCCAAACCAAATTCCTAACATTCCGTTTACATGTCATGGCAATAAAGTCTTCTGATTATGAAGACTTACCCACTGCACACAAAATGAGGTGGAAACAGACCTGCACTTTTTAACTACCTGCCAACTGTAAAACATCAGAGACACATACTTCCCACAGATAACAAACACCCAAAGAGATTTTGAAGACATGACTAATGACGACAAATTGCCAAACAAAAATCTGCCGGGTGAAGTACAACACTGTGCAAACAAAGCAGCAATATCTGTGAGCTATTGTAACAGTTAAAGGACATCCAATGGAATACAACCACTGTTAAGACTGTAAATAAGTTCCTGCACTATTTGCATAGTGCTGGTCTCTGTACATACTGTAATGTCTACAGTTCTCATTTATTTGTATTTATATTTTTTAAACTGCAACGTCCAGTTTTCTATTTTTACCTTAAGTTATCTTTATTTACCTGTGTACTGCACTTTACACCCTGCACTAAGCACCTTGTACTGTATTATTTTGTTGTATTGTGGATTATGTTGCGTGTGATACTACAGAGAGACGAGGCTGAAGAATTATTGTATTAATACATATGACAAACTTGAACTTCTGTATGTACATTACATTATTTTTTGTTTTCACACTTGCTTTGGCAATGTAAATGTATGTTTCCCATGCCAATAAAGCCCTTTATAATTGAAGATACATAGAATGAGCCTGGAGTAGTGGAATGGATAAAGAGCTGGGTGGCTTAGTGGTTGAGTGGTTTCAGTGGGTTTAATCTGGTAGCCAAGAGTGCATTGTTGTGTAATAATCGTTCTAAGAATGTGTTCTGCAGGTCTCCTGTTTTTATTTAACAGTTGTGAAAGTTACATAGTAGTTGCAGTAACACTGGTGGAGAGAGAGAGCTTAAGTGGTAAAAAATAAAAATAAAATAATTGTAAATAATAATATACCGGTATGTTGAAGAATAATAGTTAAGACTTGCTGAAGCAAGCCCACTAATGAATGAGCTTCACTAAAATAGTAAAGACATGTTAGTTAATACAACAATGAAGCCAAGAGACATGCCAACATACAGTACATGACATAATAGTTAATCAGAGCTATAAAATGCATCTGTTTTGCATGAATGCAGTTTCTTCCTTTATCAGCTGTGCTATTAACATAAATTACCAGAATCTAAATTAATAAATGAAATCAAAATCCTATAATGATCGGTAAAATGAAAAGATAGGCTTGTGTTGAAATAGAAGAGCTATACTGATACAAAGTGATACAGGTGTGTTGTGAGCAGCATTGGTATGCATCTATTACTCCCTCCAGAAGCCTCTGTTATGATTGACTGCTTCTACCAGCTTGGCCCGTAGTGTCTCTAGGGAGTGGTAGATGGGTAGCTGAAGCAGGGAGTGGCAGGTGAGGGATTCTGGGAAATGCTGTTCGGTGGCATCGGGCAGGACTACAACCTTCATCTTAATCGTGTCCATGCCCAGGATGGGCACACGGCGACAGCCTGTCAGGAACACTGGGGAGGGGGGAGTGGTAATGGGTGACTTGCATCAAATAACTCCAAAATTTGGGTGCTCTTGGAGCTTGTTTCCCAGGCACAGATTAAGCCTAGTCGTGGTTTAAATAATGTTATCAATAGAGAATCTCAATTGAAGATGCATTTTAGTCTTTGGGATTCATATGTGGCCCGGGAAACCAGCTCTTGCAGTAGGACATTCTAGTTCTAATTGTTATACTTACACAGGAAATCTTTCTTTTGGTCTGCAGTCAGCTCCTCAAACACTTCCCAGAACATGATGATGTTGGGATGTTCAGCGTGGTACACTGGTACATACTCCGTGTTCTAGATTGACACAATTGCCCTCAATCAGCCTCAATTATGAATATAAAATCCTCATTGATATCAATACATTATTCATGACCTCAAGTCACGCGGCCATCTCACAAGGTTAGATTCAGCCCATAAGTGAGAGAAATGAATGCTGGGTGAAGTTAGTGAATAGACCTGTTTGAGCTTCTCCCAGTCGTAGTCTTCTTTCCCCACCACCACTCCCCTCAGTTCCTCAGGCTGGAAGAACTTCACCACCTCCATGTCACACACCTTGAAGAAACCTCTCCTGAACGTGTCGAACACCCTCACCACTGACTTGTTGAAGGCATGGTTCACGTAGGCATCCACAAACTTCTTCCTGTCAAAAGAGTGACCGAGTCAGGTGTCCAGTTGAAGTTCAGGTTTATTTGTCATTACATCACACTTGCTGCCTAATATATCCCACCCCTTGACAGGTGCCATTGTAAAAAGATAATCAATGTTATTGTAACTTCACCTAACAGTGGTCATAATGTTTTGGCTCATCGGTGTATACAATGCAATAAAATGCTTAAGGCGGAGCAGCTCTACAACATCAGCAATACAGTGTAATAAGTATATGAATGAATGAATGAATGAATGAATGAATGAATGAATGGTCTTTATTGTCATTGCTACAGTACAGGTACCAAACAACGAAATTTAGGAGGGGTGGCTCCCCTGGTGTTAGGAAAGAAAAAAAAAACTTTAAAAAAAACACAAGAAGGGAAGGAGCTGGTTTACATAAATAAAGTAAAAACTGTATAAACTGTAAACATAATCATAAACACAAATGTAAACATAAATATGACAAACGCAGATGACACGAAACAAGCAGGAACTACCATTGTTGTACCAAGAACAACCTCACATTTGTAATATTACAGAAGAGTTGTGTGAAAAATAGTATTCAAATTCTATGACCCTAACCTTGTTTTACTTAACTAGTTGTAAGTGTTCCTCCTATAGCCTTACTTGTTTGTACTTGTGACCTTTTTTCCAGGTTCCTCTGGGTCCAGTTCCACCGTAATGCCATCCCAGAGCACCTTTTAGAGTAAGAAAGGGAAACAGTGATGTGTATATAAGATAATTAATGCTTTATCTGTCACATCACCCATGCATATAGGATGCATAGTCATACGCCCAACCATGTAATTCATATGCGGTATATTTTAAATCACAGAAAATGTTTTTGAATAAATGTGCTATTCCCATATACATTGTTGATTGTTCACTGATCCCCAATAAAGCAGCGTGAATGAGACACTTACTGAGAAAGTCATGAGCAGGTTGGCTTCAACATCATCGTCCGTGTAGTCCAAGAGGTACTGTAGGCTACTTCAAAACACATTGATGAAGATAGTACTGTATGTAATGTGCAGTAAGTAATAATAACACTGTGATTCATAATACAATATATACAAAGTGATCAATCAATAATCAACAACAATGCACAGGGAACTTACTTTCCCACCACTGGGTCAAACTCTCTCATGTCGTCCAATGAGGGCTTGACGTCGACCAGCTTCTTGAACAGGGCCAATGGGAAAGGCAGGTGCACAATGTTGTGGTTGTATAAGGCAATCCCACACAGAACTCCAAACAGGAAGTATTGCCTCTCCCCCAGTCCAGGCTGTTGGACAGGGTAGGGGGGTCAAGGGTCATGGCAAAGAGGAGAGTAGGATGTGCTGATGATAATATCTGCGCTAAATCTCACCAATACACAGAGAAGGAACGTTAGATTCTACCATATTTTATTTTCATAATCCATGATCGTTACATTCCCAAGCCAACACAAGTATGCAGGCCTGTACTGTGACTATGTTTATATAGTAATTAAATCCTATACTACAGTATATTGTGATGTGTTCATCATGCTATATGTCACTTTTATCCAAAGTGACATACATTTTTCAGTATATAATGGTCTCAGCGGGAATGAAACCCACAACCATGGGTTGTTAGTGCAATGTTGAGCCACAGGGGACCATTCTAAGGCCTTACTTTTGCAGGAAACCAGACCATGGTCTTGGTGTCGTTGTACATGAACATCCCAGAGTCAGGAGCCAACAGCTTTTCAAACACGTGGAGGAAGAAGTCCTTGTTGTTGACCAGCGTCAGCTTCATGTCCTCCAAAAACTGCACCTGGGAGGTGAATGCTCCAGTTGAATATAGTTCTCCAGTCCTTCCAGTACATCGTTCAATTTGTCATTCTTTGTCGTTTAGCGAGGAGTAAACATGCTTTACAGTTATAACGCGTCATAGCACATTATAAGACTTGTTATAACCATGAAGACTACAGTACAATGTTATATCATCCCACAATGATACAGAGCTATTCTGAGCTAATTTATGCAGTTGAAAAACAAATAAAAAATATTATGAAGACATTATAAGGCATCGTACATGTCTATAATGAGTCATAATGCATTATATGTAATGTACCTCATAGAAATGTTATGGTACTGAAAAACTAAAGGAAAGTTGCCAATAATGGATTAAAAAAGAATGCATTTACCACAAGCTCCCGCTGGTAGGCGCTATCTTCTGCAGAGATCAGTTGTCTGAAGGTGTCCTCGATGAGGAAGGGTCGCCTGAGCTTCAGGTGGAACACTGCCTCAGTGATGTCCTCTGGAGGACCCGACAACGACATTTCGTGGGTGACTCGGTGACTGAACTGTATTTCGTAAACAGTGAAGAAAGTGTTTGGTTTCGGGTTTCCCGGAATGTGAAACAGAGGAAAGTGAATCTGTGTTAGGGTACTGGGTAGGGAGGGAGGCCACTGTCTGTGGTATACATAAAACATGTTGGTCAATATTTACATTTACTGTAATAAGAAGCTCTTGATCATTCAGTAAATCACACAGTACCTTTCTTACTTCTGCCTCAGCATTAAAGACGGTGATCTTGCTCAATAGATTCAACAAAAATGGGTAACGGCAAAAGATGGGAGGTGTGTCATCCCCATCCTGAAAGTAAAAACCAGAAAACTAAAAGTGCATCTCAATAGGTGTGAGAGGGCTACATTCATATTATTTTCACCACAGACAAAATAGCAAACTAATTGAAGTCATCGCAAATAAAACACCACAATATTGGAAGTCAACAACATTTCGGGCATTCAGGCTACTGTGGGTCACATGTCAATCTAGCTTCTTTACCTCGTCTTTAGGCCATACACGCCAAAGCTGCACGTCCCCCTGCATAATTCCGTGAGTGAAGATCTCATCCACGTAAAAGGTGCTGTCTGGAACTTTCCGGGACTTCACAGCTCTTTTGTTTGCCTTTGAAACAATATAGAAATTCCATGGAACACCAACATAGATTTCTATATGGAATGTGTCTTTACATTGTGTTGTAAGTTGTGCTATAACTATTTTACAATGGACTAGTCCAGTCGTGGCAGAAGGTCTGTGCTATTAGCCTACTTTAGTGGTCCTGTTTGTGATGGTGGTACTGTCATGACAATGACAGTAAATGCAGGGTTGCCACGCTTGCCTTGAAATAATTTTCCATACCACCTCTTCATTTTCCAGGTACCATGTTTTGTGATGATATCTAGACCGTTACAACGTTCCGCCCCCACCCGTCGACCCAATTTCTGGGTGGTAGAATTGTTAGAAGTTTGACTTGCGGTCAATGCAAATGTATGGTGAACAAAAAAGTGAACCATAGAACTAGATTCTTGTACAGGATATCCTCACTTGTCAGTAAAAACACACTGAGGACCCTATCAGGAGCTCTCATTCAATGTCACTTCGACTAGGCCGTAACATCATGGTACTATAGAACCACAAAGGCCCAAAAAACAAGACTCCAGACAGCCCAAAATAAACTGGTTAGGCTTCTGCTAGGCCTCAACCCTAGGACACATCTAACCGCTGCTCATTTTTTGAGCCTTGATTGGCTACGAGTAGTTGACAGAGTGCAGCAGCTTGCACTGGGCCTGGTCTTCAAGATACGCTACACCACAAAGACACCCAAGTACCTGTCAACATACTTCCAAAAAGTGAACAACGTCCACACATACAATACCAGAGGAAGCTCCACGAACCACGTTCAACCGCGTTGCACCACAAACAAGGGGTTAAACTCGTTTGCAAACTATGCAGTAAAAATGTGGAACGCCCTTCCTATAATCTTAAAGGAGTGCAAAACACTGCCCACCTTCAAAACCACTCTCAAAAAACATTTACAGGAGGCTGCAATCCGTAACTGGACCCTCTAAATCAAAAATCAGATTAAAAGACCCGAACTACCCACTGTACATACTTTGTGTTTTGTCCCCCGCCCCCACCTGTGGTGTATGTCCCCACCTGTCCTACCCGCTGTACATACCTTATGTTTTGTTGTATTGTTCTTCCCATGATGGATGTATGTTTATCTTGTAGATAGTACTAGTTATTTGTCTGTATTATCTTGTAGATAATACTAGTTTTTTTGTCTGTCTTACATGTAACGATGAATTGAGAATCAAGGACCCCAATTGAAATAAGCCAGTGGCTTTCTTGGGTTTTTATCCTGTTAGTTGACCTTGTATGTAATATGTACTTTCATGTACCTACTTCTGCAAATCTTCTAATAAAGTTTTCAATCAATCAATCAAATGGTCTTTGCTACTTTTATACGTTAAAATAAGAAAACAGTATTGCTTTTTAGCTATTAAGAGTGTTAGGGATTTGTATTAAATACTGTGTGTTCATTTAAATAATATGTGACTGAGATCAGTTGAAGTCTCACAGAACCATAAAAGAGAGGTTCTGCTTTTGAGCGACGTGGGGGGAAGGGGCTCCTGACTGGGAGAAAGTGTTGTGGTTCAAACCGCCTGTAGATTGCTTATTTTTACCTATGTACTAACAACCATTTTGTACCTGCTGTTATGATATTCTATTTTCCTATACTCATTTTATACTATCATAACTAATGATTAATGATAAGTCTATTCTTCAATATTGTATTTTAACTTGTTAATCGAATCCCAAGTCATGGGAGTCTGTGGGCCTGGCAACAGTGATGTTTACACAAGCGATCCTGATAAGGACATAGAACTTACAGACCTGGTCAGGAAGGAATGTGTTTGAAGATTAAATAACTGGCCAATTAGTGCTTTAGAACGTATGTAGAATACACCCAAAATAACTATCAAAATATCTATGCATCCTAAAAACATAACTGTGTGCATATGCTTACTGGTTCCTTAAAAAACATTAGAATGTGTGTGTGTCTAACGTCGCGCTATGCTGTTCAGGACACCGTTGCAGACAGAGTGTCCGAACACTCTCACCATGACAAACGACCGGGGGGTCAGAAGAAGAGGATAACACACTCGCACGGACACCGAAAGAAGTCGAAAGCCACATTCCGATATAAAACAGACGCTTACCATAAAACCTACCAGAGGGACAGCCCATCCCTAACTGTTAAGAAAAATATATAAAAACTGTGGACCAAGGCGGAAACGGGGCTCTTGTCCGGTGAAACTTCTGCAGTTAACCAGCTGATCCTGGTCTGCGGAGGTGAAGCTAGATAAGACCCCTTTCCATGGAATGAAATGCTATTGTATGCTGATGCTATTGTTTGCCGATGTGCTCGAATAAATATTCTCTTAAAGAACAGTTCAGTAGTGGTGCCGAATATTTGATTGGATCATTTTATCTTAGAAGTTATATCAAGGACGTCTCGTTGAGATTAAACGGACTCGCTTGTAAGTGACGACTCAATTAAATCAATTCTGGAGAAGTTGATCGCCTTACAAGAGCCCAAATCCGATGGCCAGTCAGGCAAACAATTATATAGTGTCGTTGCCGATCAATGATCTACGTCGTTATATATTTTAAAAATCATGAAATAGAGGTTGATGTGTCACTTGCTGTAGTTAAGATACTTTATTTTTCTGTTTTGGTAGTCTGTCCAATGTGACACTTGCCCTCCTCCACCGGCCCTAGTTTTGGATCTTGCTTGCTGTTTATTATTTCGATAATAAATCGTAGCTAGCTAGCTATAACATCTTCATATAAATATATATATACACACATACATATACTATATATACCATACAGGCTAAATACTGATCACTTGGTAAATGCATCATCTATTAAAGTAGCAAAGATCACACATTTGCATTGACCTCCAGTCAAACTTCTACCACTTCCTGAGTAAATCCAACGTTCCTACGCTGAGACCGTTTTAACTTGCTCCCCCCACTCGCGGATATCAGGAAGTATTAGCGCTATTGTCCGTTACCGTTAGCAACACATTCCAAGCGCTAGCTAGCTAGCAAGCACATCAATGTTTGTTTGCAACAATGAACCATGTGCTTGCCAACCAACATTGATAAAGCCACATTTAAAACAGCCACAGACAGTTCCAAGCCAACTACTTAAATTTGAGAATAAACTTAAAATATTAAATGTTTTAGAAAGCCTATCAAATTTTCCAGGACAACACAAGATTTCCATGTCAATTTTCAATTTTGCTCAGTTTCCATGCCTTTTCCAGGTATGGAACAGGGCTCAATAATGTCCATGTTTTCCAGGTAGCGTGGCAACCCTGAAATGGTACAAAGTTGCCTAATAGCATAAACAGACAACAATGGATAAATTGAACAATTCACAACATCATACATTGACCATGGATACTGACTCTGTGAAGGTGTTTGAGGACTTGGAGCAGGGATTTGACCTGAAGCATGTGGGTACCCAGGAGGTTGTTCTTGAGCATGTAGGACAGGGCCTGCTTCCACACCAGAATGTGCTTGGTCATCGTGGCAGGCTCCATTGTGGACCACCAGTCTCCTGTAAGACGCAGAGATTCAATCATTATGTCCCAATTGCCTCTCCTCAACAATAATTACAGGATCTAATCGGGAAAGAAACATAAATCTTCTCCAATATGTTTTTAGAAGGAAACGAGGAGGGAGGATGCAAGGAATAGAGGAGAGGCTATTGGGATGGACATCCGATTTACTGTAACTTTACATTTGGTTCCTACTATACTTGGGTGGTACTGTAAGTCTTGTTCAACATGCTGTTACACTTTATACAACAGTTAGTTCTGACCAAGTAATTTGATTGGACAAGAGGCATTCCATGAGTGCCGATATACAGTATAACATCACCGGGACTTTTAACTATATCTATCACTCTGAAATGACCGTTAATACAAAGTAGCTAGCCTGCAGATGTTTGTGTTCAGGTTAGTAGGCAACAGTCCAGTTGCGGAACTATTTTTTGTTGACGGAGCCAAAATAAATGATTAAATAAACAAACAAATCATAATCTGTTGTCACTTATTACTGTTGACTAATAAATTGCGCTGTAGAACAAAAATGAAGAGACCATGTTTGTCGTACCTACGACCGAATCACAGCCGTGCTGATATTCAGTATAACAGCACTCCCTCTCGTGTGATATTGCTTAATTATGGCAATGGCACATTTCTGGAATGTCTCACTGGAATATGGACTGGACATATTTATATATATATGTATATTCATACATCAGTTGGGGTAAATTCCTTTTCCTATATATATGTTTTTATTTATTTATTTTCAAAATAGACTTTTCTCTTCTGAATGTACATACAGTAGATGTGTCCCTAATTCAAGCTTATAGAATGACAGAAAATGGCAGTGGTTTATTTACTTAAGGTTCCCATGTTTGAACAGCTCAGACCCAGTATAGCTTTCGCTAAGGGCAGGACCATGTTCATGACACAGTCGTCTTCACGGAGAAGGGGGCACGTGGGAAGTATCACAAAGATCTCTGGCGACTTCATCACATCTGATGAATCGACAAGTTGGCGCACTGGCGGTATTATGGTTACCTAAATGACAAGATACCAACCAGTCTACTCAGTAAAAAGCAAAAATGAAGAGACCATGTTTGTGATCTTACAGTATGACACATGCATTGATTTGTTTTCCAAAGATTGTTTTAGATGAGGAAAAGTGTTTCTTAACTGCCATTCTGATCCATTCTGTGTTCAGTAACTGTTCAAAAGCCTGGCTGGCAGCCTCTACGTCCACTCTGAGATCACCTGAAGACTCTCTGGTCATACAGAGCACAGGACAGAGGAGCTGGAGTAAAACACCACATACATTCAGAACACTTTCCAATTCAACTGAAATCCAAACCTGCAGTGAGAAAACATTACATTACTTTTTTTTGCATTTAGCAGACACCTTTATCCAAAGCGACTAACAACAAATACATTTGACTAAGTAAGTATATCATCTATACATCAGTCATAGTGTGAGAGAAAATTATTATATGCAATAAGACATTTTTCTACATTTAAGATTCAAACTTCACAACAGTAAATTGAATGTCTAGAGCAGGGGTCTTCAACCTTTTTCAACCCAAGGACCCCTTGGACGAGAGACAAACAGAACAGGGACCCCCACATGTAATATATATTTTTAAATGTCTCACATTTTAAAGCCTATAATAACTTTTATATTTACATTCACCTTTTCTTTCACCGTATTAACCTATTTATATACTGGGTTATTAGCCTATATGTGTTTATGATTGATAAAACGTTCATGCATTATTATGATTGGTTATTATTATTGTTGTTGTTGTTGTTGTTGTTGATGAGGCTTATATTTTCTATTATTATTCTTATTTTTCAACAATGAAACTTTTAGCTTCAGGAAGCCAGGTATGCCTACCTCAGTGAGATGACTGGCCCTGGTTGGTGGTACACAGCTTGTCTATTCTGGGGGAGATGGAGGTTGTCAGGCAGAGCATCATGTCATCCTCAGACTGCTGTCTGGAACGGTATTTTCTCTTCAGGTAGGTGAGGGAGGAGAATCCACTTTCACAAAGATAAGTTGTTGCAAAAGGCAAGAGGCTCATCGAGAACTGGGTGAGAGGCTGTGACTCGTACACATTATTGTGTGTACTGTCTGTGGTTAGGTCGATCAGCTGATCGTCCTCAGCGGCTGTCAGGTTTAGGCGTCGGATGCATTGTCTTTGCATGGAAACCGTATCCATGTCTTGTGCTTTCTCCAAGACTTAGTCTCAGAAAAGTACTTCTCAAATTGACTTTCGAGTGCCTCCAAGTGATCAACAATTGCGCATTTCACGTCAGGCAAGGGCACCGCGGAATCCGCGGAAATGCATTGAAATGCGCAGCCAGCTCCGCGCGGTAGCAGAATCTCGAGGATAGCTGTGCGTAATTCAAAGATGCGCGCCAATACTGATCCACGGGAAAGCCATCTGACCTCGGAATGGTAAAGGAGCGCGTTATAGCGGCGCATAGAGAAGCAAAGAGGCGGGTTTGTTATTATCAAACTAACTAAATTAGTAACGTTATGCTAGTTATTAATTAACGTTAATTTCGCAATGAAGAACGAACTGCAGCGTTTTAGCCAACACCTAGCTTGCTAGACAGGTGTGTGTTTTTTTTTTTCAGCTGACGTTATGTGAGACTCTAGAATCATGGGCATCATTTATTTTGTAAATCGTTTTTGTCAAAAGTAGCTTATTATTGCCTATGATTATTTATTTTAACTGATTATTTTGGTGAAAAATGTCAATTATTATGACAAAAATTGGCGGACCCCCTGCAGTACCTCTGCGGACCCCCTAGGGGTCGCGGACCCCCGGTTGAAGACCACTGGTCTAGAGCAAGCTATAGAAACTGATTTCCTGTTGTAAGCACACAATGAAACCTGTTTTCTCCTCCTGTGCCATACATTCGAATATATGCAATTACCCTTTTGTCTGTCTTTGACCCTAGGAACTCAGAACAATGCTGAGTCACACCAGAGTGATTGCCCGGCATTGTTCACTCTAGGGCCACCACTCCTCACTTTTGTTATACTGTAAGGAAGGGAGGGTCAGATTCACCCCTAACCTTCATCCCCAACATCTTCCTCAATGTACAGATCCACACCCCTTGTAAATGATTGGTTTAGACCTCACCTAAGGGCGGACTTGTTTATGAGGGGAACTGAGAGCATAAATACTGAGATGTAATGAATGATCTTGACTTTTCTGAGAAACTGACTGATCAGATGCGTCTGATGAACCTGTAAACTTTCTCCTTCTATAGAGGAAAATATTAAAGATCTTTTTCTTATACATCTTGAAACGAAACAGGCTGCCTTTATTGAATTTGCTCTAACAATAGCAAGAAAAACTAATTAATAAGTAATATTTTTTTATTTACAGTAGAGAAACTGTACAGGGGGAAGTAGAGGTCTCACTTACCTGTCTTTTGTGAAGCTAGCCACAAGATTAGAACATGTTGAAAACATCAATGATATTTCTCTATTGAGTAAAAAAAAAAGAAGAAGGTTTTAGCACAATTGCATTGTGTATAATGTGTGTCTTATCTGAATTCGGTTATATATATATATATATATATATATATATATATACAGTATATATACCGTTGTGCAGGCCCTCTATCTCCTGTTGTTATCCACTTTTGCAGTTGGGCCTTCTCACAAATCCCGATTGGCTTCTCTACCTCAAAAACCTACAATGAAAAATAATACAATATTGACTCCATACACTTAGGGCCAGTTTCCCAGACACAGATTAATCCTACTCCTAGACTAAAAAGCAAAGTAGATTCTCTATTGAAATTGTGATTACGTCAAGTCTATTGTAAAGGTAAAATACATATGATACACCAGCTAATTTACCATGGCATCTGTCATGTAAACGAAGTTCGAATTCCATCCTGCTGCTATTTTCAGGTCTGCCCAAACAAGAAAATACATATACATTATGCAGTGAGGGCTTCATTTCTTAATACTATTCAATTGTTAACTCTGTGTTCTATGTGTTTTCAGTGTTTCCCATATTGTCAGCATCTTTAAGCCTTGGAAAAGCACTATATAATTACTATTAATTATTAATTATTAATTGTGGTGTTTGTAGTCAACCATCCAAACAGAACGTATACAGAAAACAGACTACAGAATAGAGTAGAGTTGGTATCCAGTACCGTCAGGTATCTCTGCCCCTCCGGAGACCCAGGGCAGCTGTACCAGGGTGGGCTGCAGACTGTCCTCTGTACTGCCTGTCCCAAGCTGACCTTTGACCCCACTGCCAAAGGCCCAGAGTTGACCTGAGGTCCCCAAAACCAGGGTGTGCTGGCTTGAACAGTGAAAAGAAAAATAGTCAAACTGACAATAACCTGTAAATTCTCTTATAGATTGTTAGAATCCATGATTTCTGTATTCTATTTTCAAGTATTCTACGTGGGCTGGCCTAGTAGCAACCTATGAAATACTCAATGCAATGACTAAATAACACCTGGTGCTAGAGAAAGGGGAGTAGAGGGATAAGAGCCTGTGGCCTCCAAGGCCAAATCTCATGGGTAGTTCATATAGTTTCTCTGGGAGAGGAGTCCCAGAGAGGGAGACATAACCTGAAACGTAATTTCTTTGTAACATCGAATTAAGTACCCTCCCTAAAAGACATCCACCTTCAGATCTCTTCATTTCCTCTCATTACAAACCTGAAAAACGATTGTGTTGCTGCAAAATAAATTACACATATATCGAACAAGATAGAGAAATGAGTTGCTTTGGCTGTTTTTACATACTATAGGGAGAATTGTATTTGGCCCAACGTGATGATGGTGTAGCTGTTGGTCCTGATTACCTGCCGCATGCTACCTGTGATGCAAGTCCTTCCATGCCTTCCACCAGTTTGGGCTTCAATTCATTGTCAGTGGAATTGTGGCCAAGCTGACCACTGCTTCCCTCCCCAAATGTAAACACCCGGCCATTCTAGAGAGACAGACCATACCAGCATGAGACACCAGGAAGCAGCATCTGACATAATGAGGACATACTGTATGGTGCATCACAATGCCCCCCCCCCCCCCCCAACCCCCTGTGGATTTAAAAATAATGGACTGGTGTAAGAAACTCTTTTAAGCCCATGCTTACACCAATCCTATGTTTTTAAATCTTTTAAAAATGGGAGGGAAATGGTGAGGAATCGGGCCGCAACATCAGTATATCCGGTGGTAAGTGGTGGTGGGACAGGTAGAGTGTAATACCTTGGTCAGAACAGCAGAGTGTGCTGCTCCACAGCTGATGAGGGAGACATCCAGGGGTTTGAGAGCTGGCACATCACGGATGTTAAACCGGCCTGTCGGAGAGAAGTATTTTTTGATACATTTATTTAGTATTGTTTATTAATACAAGCCATCGATACATTCCTCTAAGGGCATTTCAGATTACTATACAGCAGTGGAGGCTGGTGACTTCCAGAATTGAGGAGGCCAATTTTTTTCCGCTTGCTCACTTCACTCGCGATGGAATGTTCCCTGTTCTTCTTATCTGTCTTTGTTAAAAATTATTAATTTGTGTTTGGCGGTACTGAAGGGATTGGGACACTCTCAGGATGGTGGATGAAGCAGCTTTTATTGCCTGCACAATGGGTCATCAAATAAACAAAACAATTGGCATGAATCTCTGGTCCACCTGCAGCAGCTATTGTCCCTTCTGCTCAGGCTCACAACATTCACCACAACATACTACATACAATCAATGACATGTCAAAAGCACTCAAACACTATGTCAATCAGACACACAACATACAATTCAGAACAATACTTCATCCATTTCTAATATTTATCCTGCAGAACAGCACTCATACACGCGTGTGGCGGAAAAAGGTACTACACGTGGAATGCAACATGACGTCACTGACTAGCCATGCCCTAGATCGCGAATGCTAGCAACACCACGAGTGGACTCTTACAAAATGCACCAAAACATAGAACTCAAACAACATATGTAATAAGTTACCTGCACAATGGGTCATGGTCCGCCTGCAGCAGCTATTGTCCCTTCTGCTCAGGCTCACAACATTCACCACAACATACTACATACAATTATTAATTATTAATATAAAAAATAAAACTGTTCAATAAATCCTAAATGTTGTCTACCTATTCGATGTATAAATCGCGCCAGAATCTCGCCGACTTCCGAGGTCATTTTAAGCAAAAGTATTTGGCCAAATGAGCTATTATTTTCAGGGATAATAGCCATGGGTGTTCTAGACGCAGTGGCGGACTGGCCACCGGGCAAGCCTGGCAAATGCCAGGAGGGCCGCGAGACTCTGGGCCGCTCAGAATGTATTATATTAAAAATATGTATATATATTTGTAATTTTGTCTCTGGTGATTTTCATTGAAAATAACTTATTTCAGCATACCGCGGCCCAAAACATTTTATATCGGCCGGGCCATCCACGCAGTTCTGCGCGTATGCCCAGGGCCCTAAACCAATAGGAGCAGAGCTCCCCTATGGGGCGGAGCTCCACGATATAGAAGGATAGTTATGGAGATAGACTCCAGTTCTATGAGTGGAGCGGAGCCCCATAGGGCTGCTGGCCCACTTCGACTTGTTCAAACCCGGCTGTATTGTATGTTTGGGAGAATGAGGGAACGGAGGACGCCCGTTTTATAGCACCCCAGGGCGGGCGCGGACATCGAACTGGAGTATATCTCCATAACTATCGTAGTCAGCTCTATATCGCCAGTGGACACGCACCTCATGTCATCATTCCGTTTATAACAGCAGTTAACGTTACACTGCTTTCATTTTCAGAATGGGGGAATTTGACGAGAGCGATGCCGTTAATGTGCAACAACTGGATGCAGGGAGCAAGTGTAGTTGGAAGTAGGAATGCACCGAAATTCGCATGTATTGGGCCGAAAATAGCACAAAAAAGTACATTCGGTGTGAAAAGGCTATTGAAAGAGATATTGACTGATGACTGCCTACTGATAATACATATAATTACAGCAAACATGTTGGTAGTTTGGCATCTGTCCTCTGACTTTTTATGTTAACAATCCGTGTTGCGTGTTGCGTTTGGAAATAGGGCTGTTGTGTCGCAAATGCCAGGGCTGTTTTTTGATTCCAGTCCGCCCCTGTCTAGACGTGTCCTGCACTGAAGTGACTGGCGAATTCTCAAAATGGCTTCATGTGATTGTGATTGGACGAACAAAATGTCAATCTTTCAGCCCTGGACTCAATGCATGATGAGGCAAGGCCTCCTGTGCCCACCCATTTTCAGTGATCTGGCCAATCACATATTGCCATGAAAAAAATTGCATTACATTGACTTCTATGAGAAACCACTTTCCGACAGGAGGCCAAAACTTTACGACAGGAGGCCTGGCCTCCGTGTAGTACCTTTTTCCGCCACACGCGTGTATGAGTAATAGAAACGGATAGGGATTCTGGCCTGTAGGTGCTTTACAATTGCAATATTGGGTTTTAGCCATGGAAAAATTCAGATTTATGAACAAAACGGAAATAATATTAATATAATATAATATGTTAAATAAATAAATAAATAAAATAAATATAATTATTGCTTTTTAAAATCTCTCTCTCTTCTCTCAAATTATTGGGGAGGCCAGGCCTCCTCCACCTCTATGGAGGAGCCTCCACTGCTATACAGTAGGGCTGCAACTAACGATTATTTTGATAATCGATTAATCTACCGATTATTTTTTCGGCTATCGATTAATCGGATACAAAAAAAAGCGGGGAAAAACGTTTTATTTTATTTTAACCCTCGGGTTGTGTTCATGTTTGCCCCCCCATCCTTGGTGTTCCCGGTCTAATTAGACCGGTCTGATTAACTGCTTTATATCTCCAAAACTACATGGTCAAATTTGCTAAATTTGGTACCTGGTGAAAGCTGAGACCTGTGAGATGTTAAAAAATGAACATAGATATGACCAAATTACTGTAATGTGACTAAATACACAGTAGAAATTGAATATTTCATTTCCGTTTTTGAGAATTTCAAATAAGAAGGCCAGTTACTCCCTGAAACTCTATATATCTCTGCCAAACAACACATTGGATCAGTTCTTCAACATCTCAACATATACTGTGCAAAATTTGATGAGAGTATCTCTCTCCCTCTGGTTGACACCAGCGCAGGGGGAAGTTCAGGCTTGTTCTTCCTCACTGTCCCCACCATGGTGAGCTTGCGTTTCAACAGCTCCTGACCAAGCGCATATGAGGTGAAAAAGTTATCACATGTGATATTATGCCCCTTGAGACCGGCTGTCATGTCCAGCACAACACGCATGCTCTGGGTTTTTTCTGGCCTTCCATCAACAGGTTTTCCCTTGTAGACCTGCATATTCCAGGCATAGCTGCTCCTGGCATCACATGCTGCCCAGATCTTGATTCCATACTTGCCTGGTTTGCTTGGGATGTACTGCTTGAAGGGACAGCGACCTCTGAAACGGACCAGGCGCTCGTCAACTGTCACCTCAGGGCCTGGATTGTACATCAGTGGTAGGCGCTCCACCCACCTGTCCCAAACGTTCCTGATGGCAGCCAGTTTGTCATTTCGCCAGCGGGCAGGTCTTGTATCTCTGTTATCAAATCGGATAACTCTCGACAGGACATGAAACTGCTGTAATGACATAGTGGACCGGAATATAGGCCTCCCGCACTCCGCATCCCACAGACTCTTTGTAGCCTCATTGTTTGACCGATATACTCCTGCTAGAATCAACAGACCTATGTAGGCTTGAAGGACTACCTGGTCCAGTGCTCTCCATGTGTCCCCAAACACACGCCTCCCCTCCAGGTTTGTCATGTCCAGTACAATTTCCTCAATGGACTCAGGTAAAAACAGTTGGAAGCTGGACTTGATGTCATCCACACGAGATGTAGCATACCGCGTTGGTCCTGGTGTCATCCTTATGATGTTTTCCACTCTCGCTCTGCTTGCTCTATCCTGGGAGGATGAATACCAGAGCAAGTTGCCACCCTTGGACTGGAATGTCACCTCAGGTGCCTGTTCTTCAGGTGCCTCTTCCTCAAGGGCCTCTTCCACAGGGGCCTCTTCCTCAGGGGCCTCTTCCTCGCCGTCTGTCTCATAACATTCTGGATCGAAGTCAGGATCGGTGTTGTCTTCCAATTCTGAGACATCCTCCTCTATCTCTGGTTCAACTTCAATCTCCTCTTCATCTGGTTCAAAAATTCGGTCGAGAGCCTCTCTGACAGATAATCGCTTAGACAGCCGCTTACTCATTGTGTTCACATAGTGAATTCAGAGCAAAGCACAAATAAAGCTTTATATAGGGGGTCTGTGACAGTTTAGTCTGGAAGGTGTGGTTCACGTGGGGGGATGGGCATACTGTATAAGCACGGGAAAGAGAAGGGTTCCCATAACAAACACCTGTTTCGTTTGATACATTTCAGTGTTTGTTATGGGAACCCTTCTCTTTCCCGTGCTTATGTGTCCATCAGAACCATACCTTCCAGAGTTATGGGAACCCTTCTCTTTCACCCCAGGTGAACCACACCTTCCAGACTAAACAATGTTTAGTCTGGAAGGTCTGGTTCGGATGGGCAAATAAGCACGGGAAAGAGAAGGGTTCCCATAACAAACACCTAATTGTTTAGTTTGAAATGTGTCAAACTTTATATATGAGGTATGTGAACAGGTCTGATACATCCTGGAATGTTGTAGCTTGTTACAACTTGTGTTATCCATTAATTTCCTATGGCGGTCATTTTTGACCGGGAACACCACAGATGTTACAAAGTTGACTAAAACCTCAAAATTCAATGCCAGTGGTTAGTCAGCAATTGTATATGTTCAAATGCCTAGTGTGGAGGATATCATAAGGCCTTGAGGCAATCAAATGTAAAACACAATATTTATGATTGATGAAAGTTGCTCTCGGTCAGATTTGACCGGGAACACAACCGGAGGGTTGTTTTAATTAAAAAAGATTTATTTTGCAAATTTTATTTTATGTTTTCTAAATCAGCCAGGCCTATACATATACATGTGCAAAATGAATAAGTATTAATACAAAATAAAAAAGGCTTTGCTACATCAAATAGGTTTAACAACAGGCCATGGACTATCGCGGTAGATTGTTTCAATAAAGTAGTTGAACTCTAGCTCAATACATGCATTGTTTTAGGTAATAACTTTGCTTAATGTAAAGGTCAGTAACCCAAAGTGCAATAGGCTACAGACAAGACACTAATGTTTTTATATAACAGATATGCTCCAAAACAATGCAATGTGTCCTCTCACTCCATACAATAGGCTAGGCGACAGTCAGTGCCTCACTCTAACTCACGGGTAGCTTGGTAGGCTACCACTAGCTAGCCTTTAGCTTATCACCTCTGCTCTACCACTGACGTTAGCCAGCTAGCTAAATACACTTGTCATGCAATATTGAATTCATGAATGCGAGCAAACACTCACTGGCTATCTCATTACATTACAGTCATTTAGCTGACGCTTCGCCAGAACTCACACTAACGCATTTGCATGGAGAGCAGGAGACCATGGCAGGGCTGAGCCCAGCAGTACTTATATAATAAAACAATAGGAAGTTAGCTGTAACCCTCCTCTATAGAAACATAGTTAGTGCTCTGGTTCTCAGCACTGCTACGCAGACTACAGCTGGACGAGCAGCGTAGTGACAGTCAGCTAGCGGCAGCAGCGAGCTAACCCTGCTAGCTAACTCACTAGCATGTCCTGACAGCAGACAGCAGACAGGTTCACTCTCAAGGCTTTTGAGTAGCATGATTTAAATGTAGCCGCCGCGCCGGTGTAGGTACCGGATTTTCCCACTTTTCCGGTTCCGGTCATAGGTTCTGCCCTTTCCGGCCATAGGTAGCGCTATGATTCGCGATGATTCGCGATGCCTACACCGGCCGCAAGACAGCGTGGCGTGCGTCAACAGGAAGTAGGTTTGTTATGAAAAAAGAAAAAAAAGAAAAAAAAGACGAATCGATAATGGCATTCGTCACCAACGAATTTCATTATCGATTTTTATCGATTTCATCGATTCGTTGTTGCAGCCCTACTATACAGCAATTTGATGTATAGCCATTACTACAATACCACAAGTGAATTGAATGATTTAAATGTAATTACGGAGGATTTTAAATGTAAATGATTCAGGACTATTGATTCAGACTAGGGCTGCACGATTTGGGGGAAAAAATCGAATTGCGATTATTTGGACAGATATCGCGATTGCGATTAATTTGCGATTATTCTTTTTTTAAATAGCAAAAAAATAAAAATAAAAAGGGAGTTTTTGTAAAGTGTGGCCATATCTCCGGCTAGGAAGGTCGTATCAACGTGCAGTTTGTTTGTACGTCTTCAGGGGACTTAGAGGCTCCCTCCTCTAGCACCCCCACAGCCCGAGCTACGAGTGAAAGAACTAAACTTACATTGGGTTGCTTTAAAGTTGGGTTGCTTTAAAATCAAGTCGACTCTGAAACACTAGTTTGTTTAACTTTGTTAGACTGGGCTACGGGACTTTCACTCAACTCTCCCTTTCTGACCGCACACCCGTCATACAGCTGCCTGTGGTACTTTTTCAAGTGCTGATATAGGTTTGTGGTGTTGCCTCTGGATGTAGCGACTGTTCCACGACAGGTCGTGCACAACACCTGTTTTTGTTGCACATCAGTCGTCCTAAATCCGAAATACTTCCACACAACAGAAGTGCTGCTTTTCTTCGGGACTAAATCGTCCAACGTTGCTTCTGGTTCTGCTGAAGCCATTATCCACCATGAATGTTGCTATTGCTAGCTACCGAAACGTGGGCGTTTCACGTGCGATGTTGTTGGTGTGCGTTCATTGACGTTGACGTTCATTGTTGATGTTCATTGACGTTGACGTTCATTGACGTTGAATCCGACGCGCTGTATGACGTATCCCATACGGGTAGTGGATAGTGAGTTGGACTTGTGATCGGAAGGTTGTGAGTTCAAATCCCGCCTGAAACCACACCACTACTTGTGTGCCCTTGAGTAAGGCACTTAGCCTCAGTTACTCCAGGGGGAATGTCCCTGTAATTCGTAATTGTAAATCGCTTTGGATTAAAAAAGCGTCTGCTAAATGGCAAAAAAAAAAAAAAAAAAAATCGCAGGCAAATCGCAGGCTTTGCGATTAGCTAATCGCGTCATTTAAAATCGCGATTTCGATTTAAAATCGATTAATCGTGCAGCCCTAATTCAGACCTGGTAAATTAGCTTTTTAGACAGGAGGCACAGTATTGAAGATAACAGACTTTATCTGTACCTTTCTCGTCCACCCTGTTGAGGCCCAGCTGGCCAGCCTGGTTGGCACCACAGCAGTACACCAGGCCTGGGAGAGTGAGGACCAGGGTGTGGGCCCCTCCAGCAGAGATCTGGGTCACGGGTACCCCAGTGAGGGAGCGCACGATGGCAGGCACGGCCTGCACTTTAATCTCCTTCCCCAGTCCTAGCTGACCATGGCTGTTTAGCCCCCAGGAGAACACTTCTCCTCCTGAGGAGAAACAAGCAATCAGCAGGGTAGAAAGCTGTACTGTTCTTTCTATGCAAGTCTTGGTTATTTATGTTGCTATGGTCTTAGATGGAATCCACCGTGTGTGACAACGATCACTGATGTCATTGTGTCAGAAAGGTATGGTGCAGTACCTTTTGTCAGCGCCAGGGAATGGAAGTTTCCACAAGCTACTTGTCTCACTGGTATTGGCAGTAAAGGTGAAGGAATTGGCCCTAGGCCTATGGTGAAGGTATGGGGTGAAAGTATTGGGACGTGTCTGCAAAGAAAGTGTCACACAAACAAATCATAATACAGTGAAGGATTAACGTACATCATGATTATGGGTTAAGTTACGGGTTGTTTGCTACAGTATAGTGTGATTTCAGGTGACTACTGTTTAATGTTAAAGTTGATCCTTACCTTGGTCTGTGGACTTTGGACACTACAGGCTGGATGCCCAGCTGTCCCTCCTCACCTGCCCCCCAGGAGAACACCTGTCCTTTGGCATCCAGAGACAGACTGTGCGCCTGACCACAGGCCATAGACACCACTCCTTCCAAGCCCTCAACTGGGACTGAAACAGGTTAAACACACACACAAACAAACTATTGTAGGATGCAGCTGCATTTATTTTAACACTCCGCAGAAACAGCATTCACCTACTGCATGTCCAAATATGCTAATGTTAATATTTTCTGTTTTAGTATGTCCGATTGATTGAAGTGTGACGCGTGAAGAGTGGTGTACAATGTGTCCCGTTTACGCCGCGATTACGCCGCGATAACTATACTTTGGTTCCCCCGATCGGAGGAAACGAAACTGAAACCAAACCAAGACTACTGTATATCAATGTTTAATACAGGCTATAGGGAAATGACACATTTGTGAGTGAGACATATAGAGGCCTAATGTAAAATGCATATTGACCATCCCAATTTGTCTTACGTGTTAGTTGTGAATCTTTGTCCGTCTGTCTGCCAAGCTGTCCCTTTGAGTTGCTTCCACAGGAAGCAATACTGCCACGTTCATCCAGAAGTAAAGTGTGTTGCTCCCCGCAAGCAATTTTTGTAATTTCCTCCGATATTACAACCCCTCGAACAACAGCAGGTGTAGTAATAATTAAAGCGTTTAAGTTCCGACCAAGCTGTCCCCCAGCACCGTCTCCCCAGCTCAGCATCGTGTCTCTGTCTAACGTCTGACTGTAGTACCTGAGTGTTGCCAGATCGGATGGACAAATTCCAGCCCAACCACAAAAACCCTCCCACCTATTCTATGGCGTCAGTAATGTGTATGTCGCACGCACGTCAATATTGCCGATCAATCATAGCCTTGCTAACACGCAAGTGTTAACAAGTGTTATGTTCGTCCTTCCGCTGGATAACAAACTGGGAGTAGATCTATAAAGCCTTCTTTATTACCAAGATGCAGTGTCATTCAACAACCGTAGTATAGTGACTCATGTCGGGCTCTACTAATGTGTAACCCGGAATATTATTATTATTACCTTTATCTGTATTAATAATACAATGACCTTTATTATTTATTATTATATTTATTTTTATATACGGCAGATCTACTAAACAAAAGGCAGATCTTCCAGACTCAGTACAAACAGTGTGTGTGTGTGTGTGTGTGTGTGTGTGTGTGTGTGTGTGTGTGTGTGTGTGTGTGTGTGTGTGTGTGTGTGTGTGTGTGTGTGTGAAAGAAAAACATGTAAGAGCACACTTCACCTACATACAACTCCAAACACACATAGGATATTGATACAACTCCAAACACACATAGGATATTGATACAACTCCAAACACACATAGGATATTGATACAACTCCAAACACACATAGGATATTGATACAACTCCAAACACACATAGGATATTGATACAACTCCAAACACACATAGGATATTGCACTTTTATTAAAATGTCTGTGAGATACATCACAATGCTGGAATTATGTACCATGTTCTAAATGGTAGTAGGGACAAACCAATGTCAATGAGTACAATATAGTTTACTGGTAACATAACATAATGTGTTAAATGAAATACCATGTATTACATGGCATGTAATCTTTAGTATAAATATAAATGTGTTGGTTTTAAAACAGAAATATAGTGTCTTCTGTGTCATTATAACATAATCTCATAAATATGACTTGTTGAGATTTCAAAAGTCTAACTTGAGATCAACATGACCAATCCAAATGTTTACACAAATCCATATCAATACATGATTTATGCAAAAATCAACTCAAGCATGGATCTGAGTCTACAGTTCGGGTCAGAGTAAATAAAGTGCCATACCATGTTTCCCTAAAAGTCGTCTACATCATTTAGGCAACACATACAAACATACAAACAAAAAGAAAGAGGCAAAGCTTGGAACTACAGTCAGTGTAATGATGAGGTAATAAAAGCACCAATCACTTACCATATAAAAATACTATGCAAAATTCCCCCCCAAAAGAAATCTATTAGTAATATACTGTACATCTTTTGCAGACAGAAAATAAATGTAGTAAATGCTGCTCGATCAACTGTCCTTTCCAAATGACAAAAAGTTTGAAGTCTTTCCACAAAAACTCAGCTTTGTATTGCTTTAACTGCCATTGGCTGAAAAGGTCAATGTCCATCATAACCAGTCATGAAACTAAATAAGTAAGATTATCTCAATAAATAAATACTTTGTGTCGTCAACATTTTGTAACATGAATCATCATTAACCTTTGTATTTCTGTTATTTCTGTTAAATGCTATGGTTTCATATTTTCACAAGAAGTTACTCTTTATAACACTTGATTGAGCTCACTCAGAGGGCCAAAGATAGTTTCTCACTTTAGGAACCATTCCATGGGTCCATGTTGAAACATGTTGAGATTGTCAGGTGAGCTTCTCGGAAAACACAGCGTATGTTTTCAAGAAATGTTCACAGCGACTCTATCTTCTGAGAAGGGCTTCGGTGTCAGTCAGCAGATTTTAGAGCTGGTGTACAAAACTCTTATTGCGAGTGTTTTAACTTTTCATTTTCCTGTTAAGTTCGATCACCTGAACTGCAAACTTAAGAATAAACTCTCTCACATTGTGTCAATGGCCAGCAAGGTAGTGCGCAAACCCCAAAAGCCCTTGACTGTACTCCTCACAGAAAGGACAAGGAAGAAGGTGAGGAGTATCTTGGCAGACAGCTCCCATCCTTTACTCAGCCAGTTTGGGCTCTGGAGCTCTATAGAAATCAATTAAAACAAACATGTAGATAAAAAAAGATACAATATATAAAACAATCAATTACAAAAAAGTAAATAGAAGTAAAGTGGTTAATGATCATAGATGTAAAATGCCTATGGGATACTAAAGTATACATTTTTAGGGCGCTCTGCAAAGAGTTCCAGACGGTTGGGGCATAAAAACAAAAGTCAGATCTTCCAGACTCAGTACAAACAGTGTGTGTGTGTGTGTGTGTGTGTGTGTGTGTGTGTGTGTGTGTGTGTGTGTGTGTGTGTGTGTGTGTGTGTGTGTGTGTGTGTGTGTGTGTGTGTGTGTGTGAAAGAAAAACCAATAGGAAAAGGGGAGGTGCCCAAATTAACACACATAGGGCTCACCTTAGGGGGAACGAGCTGGGTGATCAGGTCGGAGGTGAGGCAGTTGCACACCTTACTCCATGCTGACAGGCAGGGAAAGCCACTGGGCAGAGATCAAAAGGTAGGCCGCTGCCTATGGCTATTTTCTGTGCGTAGCGTTTTATATTGTTGTTTGGATTGTGTCATGTATTACAGGTCACCTGCTTCCCTGCTGGGTTGAAGGCGGCTGGTAGTCATGTCATTTAACTTGAATCATTATGTATTTTAATATGTTGGTAATAAAGTGTTTTAAGATTGTTCATTTGTGTTTCCAGAGCATCAGTGCGGCCAGCTGCTCTTGCCATGAGACTTTTTGTTTGGTTATAGTTTATATTCTTATCTAGTCCGCCTTGGCAAGTGTGCCGGTAGCGGGCGGACTAGTTTTCTTTTTTTGTTTGTTTGTTTATTTGTTATTTAAATCCGCTTTCCCCCCACTATTGCCACTTCACCGGGTTAATCCCAGTTCGACCATCAGGGCAGGTTTAAGTGTGCCATATTTATTAAATGATTGCAGTGAATCCTATCACATGTGTAAACTTGTTCACCCAGAGTGTCAAAGTATTTTCCCTACGGGTGTGTGCAGTGAACAAACATTTCCTACAGTGTGTAGCCTATGGTGTGCAGTGAATATAATATATAACCCCTGCCCTGGTAACAATAACTGAGGTTCTTTGGAGAGAGGTCAATGTGGGCCTGGATTGTGAACTAATGTAATAAAACTATTTGCTATTTAAAGTACATTCTCAATTGTCATTCTTATGCTAGGGATCTATATGGTGGGTGTAACACATGTAAGAGCACACTTCACATACATACAACTCCAAACACACATAGGATATTGATACAACTCCAAACACACATAGGATATTGATACAACTCCAAACACGCATAGGATATTGCACTTTTATTAAAATGTCTGTGAGATACATCACAATGCTGGAATTATGTACCATGTTCTAAATGGTAGTAGGGACAAACCAATGTCAATGAGTACAATATAGTTTACTGGTAACATAACATAATGTGTTAAATGAAATACCATGTATTACATGGCATGTAATCTTTAGTATAAATATAAATGTGTTGGTTTTAAAACAGAAATATAGTGTCTTCTGTGTCATTATAACATAATCTCATAAATATGACTTGTTGAGATTTCAAAAGTCTAACTTGAGATCAACATGACCAATCCAAATGTTTACACAAATCCATATCAATACATGATTTATGCAAACATCAACTCAAGCATGGATCTGAGTCTACAGTTGGGGTCAGAGTAACTAAAGTGCCATACCATGTTTCCCTAAAAGTCGTCTACATCATTTAGGCAACACATACAAACAAAAAGAAAGAGGCAAAGCTTGGAACTACAGTCAGTGTAATGATGAGGTAATAAAAGCATCAATCACATACCATATAAAAATACTATGCAAAGTCCCCCCCCAAAAGAAATCTATTAGTAATATACTGTACATCTTTTGCAGACAGAAAATAAATGTAGTAAATGCTGCTCGATCAACTGTCCTTTCCAAATGACAAAAAGTTTGAAGTCTTTCCACATTACAAAAAGTCAGCTTTTTCCAAGACACATGTATTGCTTTAACTGCCATTGGCTGAAAAGGTCAGTGTCCATCATAACCTGTCATGAAACTAAATAAGTATGATTATCTCAATAATCTGTGCACCAAGGGGTTCATTTATAAACATTGTGTATGCAAAAAAAAGAAGGCGTACGCCACTTTTACGCAAACTTTTATAAAGAACAAACTTCACCTTCATGCGTACGCACATAAACTGGATAAATTAGCAACTGCAACTCCGATGGCAGAAAGATGAAACTCGAGAAATGCTTTGAAATTGACACCATTGTGCAAAAATAAATCAAAATATTACCTCTCACATATTATATATGAAGAGTTCCCTGGAGTGCACACAAAAAACATATTTAATTGGATCTGTAATTATTAAATAATACTTGCAAGTTATGAAATGTATTCTCATAAATAATAAAGGTGAACAGTAGGACAAATGACATTTATAGGCAACTATGGGCGTTAAAAGGGTGGGACACGATGCTCACGTACGTGCGCACATTTTAGAGTTGATTGTGATCTAGGAAGGGAAAAGGGAACTAATCATGTGCACCAAGCAAGATCTGGAAACTGAGCCAGTTTCACTTGATGGCCAACATGCTGAAACTGTGAATACATTCAAATATCTTGGTACAGTCTTGTCAGGTGAGCTTCTCTGAAAACACAGAGTATGTTTTCAAGAAATGTTCACAGCGACTCTATCTTCTGAGAAGACTCAGTAGACTTCGGTGTCAGTCAGCAGATTTTAGAGCTGGTGTGCAAAACTCTTATTGCGAGTGTTTTAACTTTTCCTTTTCCTGTTTGGTTCGATTACCTGAACTGCAAACTTAAGAATAAACTCTCTCACATTGTGTCAATGGCCAGCAAGGTAGTGCGCAAACCCCAAAAGCCCTTGACTGTACTCCTCACAGAAAGGACAAGGAAGAAGGTGAGGAGTATCTTGGCAGACAGCTCCCATCCTTTATTCAGACAGTTTGGGCTCTTGAGCTCTATAGTGTCCCCATGGCAACTAGAAATATATTCAAGAAGTCCTTCTTTCCAAGTGCCATTAGCATCCTTAATTCTGCAAAGTGACCAACAAGATGGAAGCCACAGACATGAACTGTGTTTCTGACATGTGTTTCTAATGTGCAACCCTGTCTATGCCTGTTTGTGTTTTATGTCGTGCTGGTTGCCTTCTGGCTTCTTGTATTGATTTAGCCGAAGACAATTTTCCACCTTGGTAGACTACTACTACGAATACAGTTAAATTAAATTAAATTAAATTAAATTACATTTAAAAAGGCATGGGACGTGCGTGCACTGCACACTGTGTTATAAATCAGAATATTTCTGTGCGTAAACCTTTTTACACCAGTCCTACGCAAAGTTTTATAAATGACCCGCCAGGTGAGCTAAATCAGGTGAGCCTATTGAAAGCCGAGGTAGAGAAAACCGTTCAGGTTTTTATAAACCAATCACATTCATTCACTGGCTGGGTAATAACAGTGATGACACCATAAATACAAAAAAAGCTACATAATTGGTCATTGGCAATTCTATTCACTCATTGCAGAATTGTAATAAATAACAGTATATTATTTATAGGAAATACTGTTTGGACTGAGCCAAAGAAACAACACCCCTAACAGTTGTAGAACTACCAGTGCAGCACATGTATGGTATAAAAGGCACAGTAACAGTTGTAGAACTCCCAGTGCAGCACATGTATGGTATAAAAGGCAGCACATGTATGGTATAAAAGGCAGCACATGTATGGTATAAAAGGCACAGTAACAGTTGTAGAACTCCCAGTGCAGCACATGTATGGTATAAAAGGCAGCACATGTGTGGTATAAAAGGCAGCACATGTATGGTATAAAAGGCAGCACATGTATGGTATAAAAGGCAGCACATGTATGGTATAAAAGGCAGCACATGTATGGTATAAAAGGCACAGTCACAGTGCAGCACATGTATGGTATAAAAGGCAGCACATGTATGGTATAAAAGGCACAGTCACAGTGCAGCACATGTATGGTATAAAAGGCAGCACATGTATGGTATAAAAGGCACAGTCACAGTGCAGCACATGTATGGTATAAAAGGCAGCACATGTATGGTATAAAAGGCACAGTCACAGTGCAGCACATGTATGGTATAAAAGGCAGCACATGTATGGTATAAAAGGCACAGTCACAGTGCAGCACATGTATGGTATAAAAGGCACAGTCCATAAGGCTTCTTGGAGAACGGGGCTCTTAACAACACTGCATACCACTCTCCTGAATGCTGCAACACCCACCTAGTACCTGGTCAGCTCTAAACTATGCTCGTACTGTAGCTCACATAGTCAGGTCACTTCCCTAGCGCATCATAGGCGTTTAAGACAGTAACTTTAGCTCCCACAAAATTATTACTGATATTTACGGTCTTCAACCCCATTCCTTTTCAGGACACTAAAACGGATTACAGTATGTGGAATTTGGGCCCTGAGCCTATTGCCACTGCAAAACCCCCTAAACCTACATACAATGCCAGCCACTATTATGGTCCTCTAGTATACTATTTAATAGGATTTAAAAATGCTGAGAACTGCAATATGGAACCACCTTTAAAATCTGTGGTGCAGACTTAATTGCACATTAAGAGTAGATCATATCAACCCCCTTACACAGTGAGTTGAGATTAAATGACTAACAACAGAAATAAACTGTAAAGGTAAGCTTACACAGTCATAAAATACCATTGCATATTTTCACGGTTTCATACGTCAAGAAAGAATAATATCATAGGATTCTGTTTCTCAATTCCTTTAGGAGTGAATATTGGAGTTTCACATTTGAAGACATTGAAAACTGAATATGAAACCTATTGAACTATATGGAAATGTGCTCTAATGATGTTGTTCTAGAATGTCCACCATTTTGAACTTCCATACCATTGTCACTCTAGAACATTGACAGCTCCTCGTCTTCACAGAGCAGATGCTCCACTTCAGGAACCTTGAGCTGCTGGCTGGTTGTTCGAGAACGGTTCTTCCTGTACATGATGAACTGGGCAGTGATCTAGGAGGGTTAAGGGTAATTTAGATACACATCAAAACATGTACACCCATGTAAGTCTGTAAAAACTGCTCTGCTAACATACTATATTACTATGACTTTTATAACTGGCCCTAGGTACTGTATGTGGTGACACTGTAATTGGGTCCAAACCTGATCATCCCCACTGTGATAAAGGATCGTATCACAAAAGTCGCATTAAGACGGACGCCACCAGGCAAAAGAAAACCTGGGAGGCGCCAAAACCATCTGGCGCAGAACTGTGACTCAAGAGCTGGAACAGATGAACCTGTCATGGGGACCGGCGCAGCATGCTGCCAAGGACCGAACACAATGGCGAGAGCTCATTGAAGCCTTATGTCCCATAGGGGACGAAGAGGAGTAAGTAAGTAAGTAAGTGATAAAGGATACCAGGAAGTCCAGTAGCAGGACCCCAAGGCTGCCTATGAGCCAGGCCAGGCGTTTGAGGATGAAGGTTTGTTTGGAGCCTCTGAGTGCCGGCAGGACCAGCATCAGGCTGAGCCCGTAGGTCCCGTTCCCCATCATCGTCAGCGCAAACAGCATGTACGACGTGCCCTCCGTAGACTGCCGCTTGAACTGGTACAGAAAGGGTTAAAGGTGATCCAACATTCCGCTGTTCACCTAGTATTTTACAGGGTTCCCACACCTTCTGAAACATCAAATTCAAGCACCTTTCAAGGACTTTCAAGACTCAATTCCCTCAAATTCAAGGGCCCAACACGGCATAGTTTGATACAGATCACAGACAACAATTAAAATGAGAGGCTTGATTGTGTGAACACTAGATGGTCTCTTGTCGTGTCTACCACAGCACAGCAAAACAATATATTGTGAAATATGTGTAAAGTTAAGCAATACAGAGACTTATTTACTAGTTGACGAGCTAAGTAAAACATTTTTGAAATCATATATTTATTTATTTTTAGAGAGAGAGAGAGAGGGGGGGGAATTCAAGCACTTTCAATGACCCATGTCTATTTTCAAAAACGTTTAAGACCTTGATTTTCTTTCCCTCAAATTCACAAACTTTCAAGGATTTCAAGGACCCGTGGGAACCCTGATTTTAGCTATACAACGAGTTACTATGCAAACGTGGTATGATGGAATGATGGTTATCATTGAAACTATCGATCTGTCACTCACGTTTTTATAGAGCTGTGGGAAGCGAGAGGAGAGGTAGAAGATAGAAGCCAAGTATCCACACACATAGCCGGACATCTCCACACTGTTAGAGGCACTCTAGGGAGAGAGAGAGAGAGAAAGAGAGGAGAGAGAGGGAGAGAGAGAGAGAGAGAGAGAGTGAAGAGTGGAGGAGAGTGAATATTACACGTGTACATGACAGCACACATTAGCTTGTCGTAGTAGTGGTGAGAGAGAAAATAGAATCACAAACACTTACTGTGCAAGAGTGAATCAAACACTAACTCAATCGTCTACTGATGACTCACACGCATGTGCACGCACACGCACACGCACACACACACACACACACGCACGCACACACACACACACACACACACACACACACACACACACACACACACACACACACACACACACACACACACACACACACACACACACACACCTGAGGGTCAGCCGAGGTGATGTTTTGTGTGATGAGTTTGGGCAGAACCAGGAGAGCCACAGAAGCAGCCCCACACCACAGGAAACACACCCACTTCAGTAGAGGGTTCTCTGGCGTAGAAGGAGTGTGAAAGAACAGAAGAAAGAAAGATATATGGGTCACTTTTGTCTTTAGGGTCTTTAGGTTTAGGGTTCACCGTTTCGGTATGTGATCCAGTTAGCCATGTTGTAGAGTGTGACAACATACACCATAGTGTGCCTATCTTGATATTTGTGATGGCAGCTGGTGAAACCGGGAATGAGTCAGCAACCAATCAAATTGTTCAGACTTTTATTCTGAAAAATGTAAATACGCAGTGAAGTCAAGCCATAGGCCTACACTTATTGGGCGAAGGCAGTGAGCCTTCGCTTCATAAACAGCAAATTGGGTATTAGAGCACAGCGTTTTCCTGGTCATAACTATGACATCAGCTTAACTGTCCCCCCTGAGACATCTACTACCCGCTGCACTGTTTATCCTGAGACACCTACTTCCCCCCTATACTGTTTCCACTGTGTCATTAAAAAAAGGCAAAAAAAAGAAAGAAACTTCCTTCTTCTAGCACGACGACTGCCGATGGCCTCAGGCCTGAGCTTAGATTACTTTTTCCTGCTATGACTGGTGGATAGTTGATTCACTTACTTAGTCAAATGTATTGATTGTAAGTCACTTTGCAATAAGGCATCTGCTAAATGCCAAAAATGTAAATGTTAATATAATGTAAATGTACATCATATGACTCTGAAGATCAAGTATCTGAACTCAATACGTATCAGGACTTACTTCTGGCTGCGCTGTTTTTGATCTTGTAGTAGAGGAACTGAGAGATGAGCATCATATCCGTGAAGATGTAGAATACTGCTGAGACAATCTAAGAGAGAAGAAGAAGAAGAAGAAGAAGAAAATATGAGTATAATGTCTACTGTAAGTAAGTAAGTAGGCTAAGTAAGTAAGTAAAGCGTTATTTATATAGCGCATTTCGTACATGAAATGCAACTCAAAGCGCTGTATACCTACTGGGCTGGGCTACTAAAATAGCTGACCCATCCCTGCTCCTATAACGTTAACCAGTTCCTGGTTTACCTGAATGGGGAGTTGGCTGGTCAGGTAACAGCCTGATAGGTTGCTCAGGTCCCCACTTATTAGAAAAAGCAGAAAGCCCAAAGACATGGCCTCCTCAACATTCCCATTACGATAGGCCTCATACAGTTGTCTGAGAGTTGGAGAGAGGGAGAGAAATATTGTGTTGGATTAAAGCCCCTCAGGAACCTGGTTTTGCATTGGCACCACAACCAAAACAACAACAACAACAACAACAACAGGATTGCACCAAGGTATTATAATCATAATCTAGGCTACGTCATAAATGGCCTTCATAACATTACATTTTTATTCAACCTCTATGTATCTAGGCTAGTCTCATTAGGATACACATCTATGTTGCAAGAGAGACCAGGACATGCATTAACTTTAGAGATAGTGGAGGTGTCATGTTATTAAATTGCCATTTGGAGCACAACTGACATGCAAGCTTTCCCCTTGGTGAAACCCTAACGTTGCACTATTCTACAAAACATGACCGTACTGAAACATTACAACAACATTAGCCTATTATTTACTCACGGTAGAGTAGACAGCAAAAAACACAACATGGACACCAATCCGATCACCACACTCCAGTAATCCCACACATTCTCCACGCATTCCTCCAGGAGGTAGAGTATCCACGGAGTTCCGTTCGCACACAGAGGCCGACCCAGCACGGGGGACAGGCTAGCGGCCACGTCTGCACTCTTCGCCGGGAAGCGCGCGTGGGCCATAGGGACGAGTTTCGGTCCCTCTACTTCCGTGGATGAATCCTTGTTTGAAGCGATGATGATGTGGAAGTTTCCCCTCCTCCACATCAGACCTATGGCCGGGGCGAACTTGTAATTCTGACTATGGCCAATTAGAGAGACACATTCACCGATTGCTGTCCAAACAGAAGTGTGACTTCTTGTGCACATGTCATTTGAGAGCAAAGCCTTGTGGGTTATTTGTCCTGACAAACAAAACAAAAATAGGTCGGAGAAATCATATTACCACGTATATTGTAATAGTTCTAAATATCCCATATAATGCGAGCCAGGAGAGCCAGTCGTTCCTGTGTAGCTGGTTTTGTATGGTGGGTGTGGAGTTCCTGTAGGGCAGGCTATAGCTGGTTGTGTATGTCGGTTTCAGATCTACTGAGCAGGCTTACAAGGAGCCAGTAGAGTCGTCATAGTAATATACTGCGGTTTCTTGTCTTATATATAAGAGATATATATATATATATATATATATATATATATATATATATATATATATATATATATATATATACATATTTATCTATATCTGTGTATTCTGTATAAAGTGTTTATTTACAGTGTAAATAAAGTGTTTAGTGTCTTATTTGTTTCTCTCTCATTTCAGGTAAAGGATGTTCATTCAGTCATTGATTCAATCTGAGCTACCAGAGTTGTTCCGTTGTACAACACTTTTATTTTGTTGAATAAAATTGTTGTACAACGGAATTTGCTGTCAAACCCCGTCACGCAAAGCGCAGTTGCACAACAAAACCAAAAGGTGGGAGCAAAAGACCACAAATGAAATGCCTGCAAGACAGCTCCAATGTCCATGCAGGGTTCTAATAGTAGACAAGACACGTGCCTCTGTAATACACATTGTAATACTATAATAGAGTATGTCACTCTGAACTGTAGAGGGCAGTAATGCGCGAAAGCGTCTACACTGCCGGAAATTCGAACAGAAGAAGAAGAAGAAAAGTGACAATCATACTCTAATACTTTATATTATTTTTTAAAAAGACCATGCGCCGTTGCCTGCTACATTATTTAGCCCTTGTTCAGAAAAGCGCTATACAAATATAGGTATTACTATGATTATTCTTATGTGTTTTTTGTTTTAATACGCGGTCCTGTGTGGAGGGTGGTCTCAATCACGTCCTCACAACGGAGATAAATGAGCTCCACTCTTGTCTAACAACAACAACTCACACATTAACTTGTACTTATCGTGATCATGTCTGGCAGGGGAAAAGGAGGAAAAGGACTCGGCAAAGGAGGCGCCAAGCGCCATCGCAAAGTTCTCCGTGATAACATCCAGGGAATCACCAAGCCCGCTATCCGCCGCCTGGCTCGCCGTGGGGGTGTGAAGCGCATCTCTGGTCTGATCTATGAAGAGACCCGCGGTGTGTTGAAGGTGTTCCTGGAGAACGTGATCCGTGACGCCGTCACCTACACCGAGCACGCCAAGAGGAAGACCGTCACCGCCATGGACGTGGTCTACGCTCTGAAGCGCCAGGGACGCACCCTGTACGGCTTCGGCGGTTAAACTATCCCGACCCCTAAAACCCAAAGGCTCTTTTAAGAGCCACCCATCTCCACACTCAAGAGAGTTGAATCCATCAGTAACATAGCAGTCCTGTCTACACTTTAATAAACACAAGAACAAACCATTTACGTTGCCAAATCAGTAGTTCACAAGCACTTCCACGCTCCCAACGGTCCTCATTTCCCTCCATGGAGAGCTGGTCGTTTATATTCTGTTCGGCAAATATCCACATAGTTTAAGACTATGCGACCATGCTTGCCCTTGCAATGTACCGCACCCAAAAGACAGCGTACGTAAAAGCCTTACTATATATTGGGACTTGTTCTAGGTATTCTAAACTCCTCAAACAAATTTGGAAACGTTCTTTTTGTGGATTATTCCTCCCCTTTAATAATACCAATTGGTATTGTATCTTATATCGTTGGAAAGCCTGATTAGTCACCTTTACAACGAGGTACAACTTGTAAGGACCATGCATGCGTGGAATGAGCAACACAGCTAAACGTGTGGGTAGCGGCCCCAAAATCGCCTGCAATATTCTTCTGTTGGTAATGGTATCGTTTTGAGTTGCTTGGTGGATTGGATGGTTGCCCTCTCCCACAGTAATAAGGAAAAAACAACACATATTGGCCATTTTTACACTTTATTCATTTTACACTGTCAGGGACCTCAGTAGCGTTTGGAAGATCCAACCTCGTTGTACCTCGTTGCAATGGTGACTAATCAGGCTTTCCAACGATATTAAATGCAATACCAATTGGTATTATTAAAGAGGAATAATTGACAAAAATAACGTTTCCGAACTTTTTTTGAGGAGTTTATTTGTGTCCTTTTTCGTATTCTCAATCTTCCTCTTCTTCTTCACGTCTTTTTTTTTTCTTCCATTTTTCTCTGGTTGAAGGAAACAAGGCAGACCAGTGAAAAGCAGCGTGGGGGAGGAGACTTGGGGAGCGCGTGCGCAGATAATGAATGTCCGTGAGCGTGGAGTCTGTTGAGCGTCAGAGCAACGCTCGGCATTGGACGTGTGTGTCAGCAGGTGCCTAATTTGCATAGCTCCCTCTTCATATAGGGGCTATGTGCTTACGGCTCCCTCATTCGTTCCTGAGAAGCAAAGATAATCACCATGCCTGAGCCAGCGAAGCCAGCGCCCAAGAAGGGCTCCAAGAAAGCCGTCACCAAGACCGCCGGCAAGACCGGCAAGAAGCGCAGAAAGTCCAGGAAGGAGAGCTATGCCATCTACGTGTACAAGGTCCTGAAGCAGGTCCACCCCGACACCGGCATCTCCTCCAAGGCCATGGGAATCATGAACTCCTTCGTCAACGACATCTTCGAGCGCATCGCCGGTGAGTCTTCTCGCCTGGCCCACTACAACAAGCGGTCTACCATCACCTCCAGGGAGATCCAGACCGCCGTGCGTCTGCTGCTCCCCGGTGAGCTGGCCAAGCACGCCGTGTCCGAGGGCACCAAGGCCGTGACCAAGTACACCAGCTCCAAGTAGTAGCGCTTCTGCCTGCTCCACTAACCCCAAAGGCTCTTTTAAGAGCCACCCACCCTTTCAACATAAGACAAATTCCATAGCGGGTTGACCTCGCGTGCTACAATGTTGTATTGTATCTGTTTAATGACTCGATGTTGTAATCTTTAATGATTTCAAGTCCTAACTTGTAGCATGAACGCGCCCGATATTTGGCGCGGCTCTCTGTCCCCCCTCGTCTGTCAAATGAGCACGAAGCTACGTTGTGCACACGCGTGGCCGATGGCTTTATTACTGATTACATACATGTACACTAGAGACCAAGGCCTGCACATGTCCACAGTATTTACCCTAACAACCCTAACATAACACAGTTCAATACAGAAATCATTACATCATAAAACCACTATCCTCATTTAACACCCTAAATTGCACCTAGTGGCACCAGAACATCCAAGTGAATTTCTTTCTGTAGATTGTTGCAGTAGTTAGGTGCACCACAAGTAAAAGTGGGTTAATATGGTGGGGAGGCGGGGAATCTCGACAACCAATTATGTGAACGAGTTCTGCATTGGGGGCAGCAACTGTCATGCCAACCACTGCCAAAATTAGCCCGCGCCATCAACGGCCCATCGAAATCTAATCGTTCGAACGTTGTTGCTAATCGTTCGAACGTTCGACGTGCGTTCGAACGATTAGCAACAGCGTTCACAGTTTGGCATGACAGCACCACCCAAAGTACATGCATGAATCAGATTAAAAACTATTTGTGATTTGGTAAAGTACATAGATTTTGTCTTTCCAACATTAAGTATCATTCTCATACCACCAAATGCTCTCTGCAGGACAGTGAATGCATGCAGACTGTAGCTCAGAAAGAGCCTGGTCAGTCGTGGGGGCAATAGCATACTGTACAACAGTGTCATCAGCATATATATATATATATATATATATATATATATAATATTATTATTGTTGATGTGAATATTAAAAAGAACCAGAGCAAGAATGTACTTTTTTATGTCCAGTAAAACAGATTTAACACCATCAGTTAAGACAGCCCTAACCCAATCAATGTAAGACAAGTGTAGACACCTAGACTGCTATGGCCGGGTGTAAAGCCAGATTGGTGCACATTTAGGTTACATTAAAATGTTAATCGTACGACAGGAGGTGTGATTACAAAGCTGGTAATATATGGTGATTGATTGTGGTGAATTCCCCACATGTCTTGTCCATGAAGATGAGGAGAAGCCACTTTAGATGATTGACATGAAGCCAACGTCAAACTAGTCAAACAACTCGCTGCCTCACTCGTCTGTCTGTCATTCGCTCCTCAACAGCCTTACTACGATTAATACGAGGCTCAAGGACGAGCCAAGCAGCGGCAGAACCATTAAATTATATTATGTTACGTTACAAATGTGATGTAATTTAAGCACCCCGGTCCACAAAGATCCACAAACACATGGAGAGAGGAGGCAGGCTGACTACGTCACCATCGAGAAATAACACATACACAAGCTCATTTTATTTATTGAATTGACTTATTACTATTATTATTTATTTACAAACAGAGTTATAATTGCAATTTCAGCTAGTTACTATCTAGTTTAGTAGCCGAACATATTCATCATAAGGCTGTTGATATACATCCTCGACAGGGATAACACAAGTTCGACACAGACAACACAAATCTCATCGTGTCAGGATTAAAATGCTGGTGATAATATCGCAATTTATTCCTCAGAGTAGATATACATCAACCATAGTCTATCTATGGCTTTCACCTGTCTTGTCTAGATTTAATAGGAGGGAGAGGGACACCATCTGAAAAATCACCTATAGGGACAAGCTCTCAGCCCCATCCCCGCGACTGTGTTTCACGACCACCAAAAGAGCTCATATTTATAACACCCCGCACCACATCGGGGGACCCTCAACCTTTGTACTCCCTTGCCAGACAACCTGGCTACCTGGACAACGAGTGCTGGTCGCAATCATATGCACTTTTAGCCACTTTAGGAGACAAATAACACAGGAAAAGCTGTGCGCACCGCTCCCTCCGACGGTGCAATGGTGGGGTTTTGATCGAGTCACAACAAAACACATGAGGCCATCGCGGCTTACATGACTTTATTCTAACCGGAGGCAAGTCTGCTTGCTGGCCCGTTTGCATTTGGACCTCAACTCGGCACCACTGGTGACTTTTGGCCCGTTATTCGCGAGGAGAAAACACAGGCGCCCGAACATTTCGGCAGCTCCGACTGCTGAGCATGGATGGTTGAGTCTGCACGGTTCTCATGCCGCGTTTAAGGACAGCCCCCTGCGCCGGGTTGAGCTTCATTCTCACAGAGCAGCTTTGCAGACTAGTTGGTTTACCGGAACGAACGAGACTTTCTACAGACATGGCAGAAGTCGCACCAGCAGCAGCCCCCGCGCCGGCCAAGAGCCCAAAGAAGAAGGCAGCAGCCAGGCCCAAGAAAGCAGCTGGCCCCAGCGTCGGCGATCTCATCGTGACGGCCGTGTCCGCATCCAAGGAGAGGAGCGGTGTGTCCCTGTCTGCACTCAAGAAGGCGCTGGCGGCCGGTGGCTACGACGTGGAGAAGAACAACTCCCGCGTTAAGGTCGCCGTCAAGACCCTCGTCACCAAAGGCACTCTGCTCCAGCTCAAGGGCACCGGAGCCTCCGGCTCTTTCAAACTGAACAAGAAAGCCGCCGAGGCGGTCAAGAAGCCGGCGAAGAAAGCCGCCGCCCCGAAACCCAAGAAGGCGGCCGCAAAGAAGCCCGCCGCTGCCAAGAAGTCTCCGAAGAAGGCAAAGAAGCCCGTTGCGGCCAAGAAGTCTCCCAAGAAGGCAAAGAAGCCCGCGGCAGTCACCAAGAAGGCCACCAAGAGCCTCAAGAAGGCAACACCGGTCAAGAAGGCTCCGGCTAAGAGCCCCAAAAAGGCCGTCAAGGCAGCCAAGCCCAAGGTAGCCAAACCCAAAACGGTGAAGCCCAAGGCAAAGAAGGCAGCCCCAAAGAAGAAGTAAACATTCAAAGTGTTCTTTCCGACACCATTTGTACCGCAAAAAGGCTCTTTTAAGAGCCACCCACATTTTCGTAAAAACGCATTATCATCCATGACGACAGAAAAAGTCGAGTGTTTGTTTTAGAAAGTATTTTACACCAGTGTCAACCACGGACTTACACACACGACAATCATGTTTTTACTTATTGAGTAAATAATGAGCAGTAATGAGAGATTTGACATCTTTGACGCTATAAAGAGTCACTCGGTAGATCTGTGTGCGGGAGAGGATGGTGGGGGTATGACAGTGTCCACAAAGTTGCATATAATATAAACATATACAGATAGTTATAAGAGATACTCTTTCCGTTACACCATTACGTTATATTTGGACAGAAAGGCGGGCGATAACAGACAACTTTTCGCTCAGTCAGGAGTAACTTACTACAGAGAGCTGGGAATGCACTTCACAATGTACATATTATATACGTATCAATTACATATTATTATTATGACATATACTAGTTTTAGTACATTGAATATGTCACGTGGGGCGAGTTTGATTTGAACTTCGATTTCTGTCGCGCGAGGGAAACTCACAAAGACAATCTTCAATATTCACAATGTATCACAATCTCTGTCTCTTGATTGGATGAGGTGACATCGACCCAGTGGCCAATGAACGCCGTCCAGGCGAGCTATAAGAACGACGCTCCAAGCGGCTGAACTAGTATCTGAAATTCTTTTCTTCAGCTTGTTTGAGATCCCGCTAAACCGTCACCATGTCAGGAAGAGGCAAAACTGGAGGCAAGGCCAGAGCCAAGGCAAAGACCCGCTCTTCTCGCGCTGGGCTTCAGTTCCCTGTGGGCCGTGTCCACAGACTCCTTCGTAAGGGCAACTATGCCCATCGTGTGGGCGCTGGCGCACCGGTGTACCTGGCCGCCGTGCTCGAGTACCTGACTGCTGAGATCCTGGAGTTGGCCGGCAACGCCGCCCGCGACAACAAGAAGTCTCGTATCATCCCCCGTCACCTGCAGCTGGCCGTCCGTAACGATGAGGAGCTGAACAAACTGCTGGGCGGTGTGACCATCGCTCAGGGTGGTGTGCTGCCCAACATCCAGGCAGTGCTGCTCCCCAAGAAGACCGAGAAGCCCGCCAAAAAGTAAACGATCCAACTCGGCTTCGGCTCCTCAACCCCAAAGGCTCTTTTAAGAGCCAACCACTTCTCTCTCCAAAAGAGCAATGCATCACTCCATCCTCTGTTTGTCTGCGCTGTGAGCCCCTCATGTTGTGAAATGTCCTCAATCTTATTTTATGTGCATGAGGCAGAGAAAACGCACCAAACGATACACACAGTTGTGACAGAAGCACTCATGATGTGACATTTTCAGCATTCAAAAATAATATTCAGTTCACTACGGTTTTAGAAACCAACCCTTCCTTGTGAAGTGAACCTTGTTCTTCGATATGTAGTTAATGTTTGTTTGGTTCATTTGTATGAACTCGACGGGGACAACTAATGATGGAAGTAGGTAAGGATAGAGGACAACAAACAGCAGAATGTGTGAGCTGTTGTGACAGTAAAAGGACGTCCAATGGAACACAAGCACCATAAACACTAAATAAGTATCCACTATTTGCAAACTGCTGATCTCTGTACATAATGTTTACACAATTCTTATTTACATGTGTATATATTATATCTTTTTAAACTGCGAAGCCCACATCTATTTTCATTTTAAGTTATCAGCTCTTTAGTCTAGTAGTAGATTACTTTATTTATTTGTGTTATCTTTACACTTGCTTTGGCAATGTAAACGGTTGTTTTAAATGCCAATGAAGCACATTAAAATGGAAAATTAAAGGTGTTTTTTATTGGTTTTTATAAAAACGCAACACCGTGTATACAATCAATTAATCAAACAATCAGACATTTAAGACATTACATTCAACAACAACCAACATTAAACTAACTAAAGTGCTCAGTGTTCAGTGTATTGTCCAGTGTAGTGTAATGTTCAGTGTTCAGTGTTCAGTGTCCAGGTTCCAGTGTCGGTAGGAGGCAGGGGTAAAAAACCTGTTCGCTGTGCATCCGGGAAAAAAATTCCCCTGCAGCCCTCTAGTTGTAGAGCGACTACTATCCAGTTTGCCCACCAGTGCAAAGCCGTGGCTCCCCCACCTCCCTCCCCCGAGGGACCCCACACACCCGACTCACCCGACCCGCCCCACCACCGGCGCATCCGGCCCAGCCCACCAGGCTCAGACTCCTGTAGCCCTTCACGAGGCTAGCCGGACCAGGCGCCCCAGCGGCGGAGCAGATCGAGCACGCAGGCCGACCGGAGGCCCCTGAGGAGAGGCCCAGAGAGCTCGGCGCATGGCAGGCAAGCAGAGGCGAAAAACCTGTACACAGCTTATCCAGGGAAAAAGCTCCCTGGCTCTTCTCAGCTTGTTCCGGGCTGGGGGTTGGGGGTTGGCGGGTAGGGGACTGGGCCTGTAGCTGGGGGCCTGGAGTTGGGGGGGGGGGGCCCGGAACAGGGGGTTTGGGGTCGCTGAGTTGGAACCTGGGGTTGGTGCTGGGGTGACGTGGTGGTTCCCGCCGGTCTCTGCTCCTGGGTCTGGAAGCCTGGGTAGGTGTCAGAGCTGGATATGACATGTGCCTGAAAAGATACAGGAGTGAGAGAAGGGAGGTGTGCATGGTTTGTGTAGTGTGCATTTTGGTGTCAGGCGGGTGATCAGTACTTCCCTGTGACCCAGTGGTGTTGGTCATCCTGGTGCTGGTGGTGCTGGCAGAGACGGCTGGTTCGGCTGTGGGTTGTGTGTGTTGATATTCTGGTGAGAGTAGGAAGTGGGTCAGTGCTGTGTACATGTGTAGGTGGTGGAAGGTGCAGTAAACTTCCCTGTTGGTGTTGTGCGCTGCTCCTCTCCTGGTCCTTGTGATGGTGATACTGCTGACCAGGGCTTGTGCTGGAACAGTGGTGAAGGTGATAGTGCAGGAACTGGTGGTGTAGTGAGGTAGGCCCGGGGTGGGGGGGGGTTGGTCGATGCGGCGCGGCATGGGGGGGGGTTTAGAGGATGACGTCCTTCCATCTCTCCACCCCCCACACCGCTCTTGCTTGATCCGGGTTATTTTTAAAGTCAACAATAGCATGGTCCCTGAGGCAGAGGGTGATTCTCCTCCTCAGGGTTGTCAGGTGGACGCTCTGTTTCTGATAGACCCTGATGTTCCTCGTCTCCCAGAGTACCTGCTTGACGGCGCTGATGATCCTCCACTGTTGTTGTAGTTGGGGGGTTGTGCACCCCCCGGGAGGACCATACAGGATGTTCTCGCTCGTCAAGCGGGGCAGGGTCAGCAGGCTGTTTAGGGAGACAGAGGGAACAAACAGGGCCCAGACCCGCCTGGCCACGGAGCACTCACAGAACAGGTGGTTAATGTGTTCTGTGTCCGTGCATCCGTGGGGGCATTTATCAGTCGTTGCGATGTGCCGCCTATGCAAGAATTCCCTAGTGGGGAGACAACCATGAGCAGCCATCCAGGCAATGTCTTTTTGTTTATTGTTAGTACATTTATGATTAATGTTTTTCCATACCTGTTTGGAGTCCACGGCTGTGCTGGCCTTGGGGTGAGTAATGGTTTCCTTCGACCTTATGAAGGTCATAATGTCTTTGTATTTCCATGAGGCCAGCCCAGCCGCGGACAATCCTGTCTTGAAGGCAAAGTCCCTCCATATCTTGTAGACTGGAGGGGGGTCCCAGCTGTAGGGCACAGTGTGATTTATTGATGCGGTCACCCTGAGTGTCCGAAGGATGGGTGTGGCATAGTATATTTCCAAGAACCTGGCTTTCCTATCTTTGTTGTTGATGTTGTTGATGAGGTTGGAGAGTCCCTGTGCCCTAATGATGTTTAGGATGTCTGGGACCCCTTTCCCCCCATTCTCCACTGTTTTGTACAGGGTGGTGCGTTTTAGTTTTTCCATCTGGCTCCCCCAGACAAAGGTAAACATGATCCTTTCGATGGTTTTGGATACTGCTCTGTCTGGGGGAAACACCCTGCCCAGGTAAAGGAGAATGGGAAGAACAATAGCCTTCAGGACCAGGATCTTGCCTGTCATTGTGAGAGGCCGTGCACTCCACTCACAGATCTTCTTTTGGACCTGGCGGATGGTCTCCTTCCAGCTGCCGGAGGCTCCTCCATCTTTCTGGTAGGTGATCCCCAGCAGCTTAATGTTTTCCGTCTTTACAGGGAAGGAGGTTGCCAGGTTCTCCTGCCAGTGCTGCGACAGAAACAGCTCACACTTACCCCTATTGATCAGGGCGCCAGTGGCTGCACAGTAGTCCTCCACCACTTTCGTTGCTGTGGAAATGGAGCGACTATCTGTGCCGACGATGGTAATGTCGTCCATGTACGCCACCACCTTGAGCCTCTCCCCCCGGGCCCCTGGTAGAGGGTAGCCCATGATGTTGGGGGAGCTCCTGATCTTCCGTAGGAACGGCTCCAGGTAGATGACGTACAGTAGAGGGGCCAAGGGGCATCCCTGCCGTACTCCAGCTTTGATGGGGAAGGGGTCTGTCAACTGGTTGTTGATCCGAACTCTGCTCGTGATGTTGTTGTAGCAGAGTTCGGTCCAGTTGAGCAGGTGCTGGGGGAAGTTCATGCCCCTCAGCACCCTCTGCAGGAAACCATGGCTAACCCTGTCAAAGGCCTTCTCCTGATCCAGGCTGAGAAGGCCTAAAGGGGACCTCCGCTCCTGGGAGTGCAGGATGAGGTCTCTCACCAGGAGCAGGTTGTCGTTGATGGACCTACCGGGGACGCTACAGGTTTGGTCAGGGGCTATAACTGAGGGGAGGAGGGTTTGAAACCGTTGGGTGAGGGCTTTTGTCATAATTTTATAGTCCACTGGGAGGAGATTGATGGGGCGCCAGTTCCGGAGGTCCTTGAGGTCCCCTTTCTTGGGGATCAGTGTGACCGTACTCTGTCTCATTGACTCTCCAAGCCTCCCTTCCCTGTAGACGGCTTTGAAGACCTCCGCCAAGTCCTCCTTGAGGAGATCCCAGAGAGTCTTGTAGAACTCTGCTGGGATCCCATCCGGTCCAGGGGCCTTGTGTGTATTCAAGGAGTGCACGGCCCGGGTGAGCTCCTCCGTGGTCAGCTCTGGGTTCTCACTCTCACCACCCTCGGGGACCCGGTCCAGACCATCCAGGAAGGTGGCCATGAGAGTCTCGTCGGTTGTCTTGATGTTGTAGAGACTCTCGTAGAACTCTCTTGCCACCCCCGGGATGTTGCCTCTGTCTGACACGGTGTCCCCATTGGTGTCGTATAGGGACAGGATAGGCTTGTGTTTTGACCGTGCCTTGCGGAAGAAGTGGCGTGTGCATTTCTCCTCCTCCTCCAGGCCCTGGAGTTTTTCCCTGAACTGTTTCTTTTGTTGTTGCTCCCGGTAGAGGGTGGCAAGGTGTTGTTTGGTCTCAGCCAGTTCTCGGGCCACATCCAGACCACCCAGTTGTAGGAGACTTAGGCGTTGGAGGGCCGCGTTGTGGTGTTGAAACCTGGCCCTCTGTTCTGCCGCTTTCCTCCTTCCGACTGACCCGAAGTAGCCCTTTGTCCTGGCCTTAACCATCTCCCACCACTCTATCGGGGAGTCGAACAGTTCTTTTAGGGTCCTCCACTCCAGGTAGCGCCTGGAGAAGGAATGCACCACTGTTGGGTCCTGAAGGATCGATGTATTCATCCTCCAGGTACCCCTACCCGCTCTTGTTTGGCCTTCCCATTCCAGGGACACTGTCAACATCCTGTGGTCCGAGAAGTGGGCCGCCTGGCTGGTCAGGGTTCCCATCCTCAGACCTGGCGAGAGCAAGAACATGTCTATCCTGGAGGAAGAATTCCCGGAGGAACTCACCCTTGTGTGTGTCGGCGGGGAGGTGCCACCGGCGTCTACCAGTTGGAAGTCGTCTATGATGGACTGAAGTTCTGTAGTGGATCGGTCTCTCCTGGGCCTGCTGCGGTCCTCATCCCGGAGGGCACAGTTGAAATCTCCCCCCACTAGGACTGGTGTGGGGATGAGGAGGAGAGACCGAAGTTTCTTGAAAAGGGAGACTCTCTTGGCCACGTTGGTTGGGCCGTACACATTGATGACCCTCAGCGGCGAACCCTGGATCTCTAGGTCCAGAACCAGGATTCGCCCGCTCTCTACAACCTCCCCCTTTTTGGTCTGCAGAAAAGGGTTGGCCACCAAAATGCCGACCCCATCAGCTCTATCAATGTTTGAGCCTGACCAGAGAGAGTCCCCCCGTGTCCATTCCTCCTCCAGGGTGGCGTCCATCTCCTTGAATGGGATGGCGCACTCCTGGAGGATATACATGTCTGACTGATGTTGGGTGATGTACTGGTAGACGACCTCCCGTTTGTCTGGTTGCCGGAGGCTTCTGGTGTTGAGAGATGAGATTGTTATCCTCATGGTTCTTGGATTTGGTTTGTTCCAATTTTTGCTAAACTATTGCACATGAGGTTGAGGCCCTCCAATGGGTCGTTGGGGGCCAGATAGTGTGGTACCTCCCCTTGGCTGCTCATGGTGTGGGGGTTGGAAAATTAAAGGATAGATTATCTTTGACAAAAGTTAAAGGACACATCTCTTTGAAGCCAACTGTTTGGGGAGGGGCAAACTAAATGTTTGAATTTATGGCGGCAAAGGCGTGGACGGGGCTCGTGTCCAATGGCAGCCGGAGAAGGAGGTGACAACGAGCCAATGAGCTCGTCTATAGTCGCCACCCAATCGGAGCACGACTGGGGCTTTATAAACTAAACTCGCAGACTTTTCAATGTTATCTAAACTCCGACTGAACGTGTAGGAAGTTAGCACCATGGCCAGAACCAAGCAAACCGCTCGTAAATCCACCGGTGGCAAAGCCCCCAGGAAGCAGCTCGCCACCAAGGCTGCCCGTAAAAGCGCCCCGGCCACCGGCGGCGTGAAGAAGCCTCACCGCTACAGGCCCGGCACCGTGGCTCTGAGGGAGATCCGTCGTTACCAGAAGTCCACCGAGCTGCTGATCCGCAAGCTGCCCTTCCAGCGCCTGGTGAGAGAAATCGCCCAGGATTTCAAGACCGACCTGCGCTTCCAGAGCTCTGCTGTGATGGCCCTGCAGGAGGCTAGCGAGGCTTATCTGGTCGGTCTGTTCGAGGACACCAACCTGTGCGCCATCCACGCCAAGAGGGTCACCATCATGCCCAAAGACATCCAGCTGGCCCGCCGTATCCGTGGAGAGCGCGCCTAAGATGACCACCCTGATCCAACAGTAGATCTACCCCAAAGGCTCTTTTAAGAGCCACCTCAATATTCCTTCAGAGGCGTGTTTCCATTTCCGTGTAGCCCATGAATCTTCATAGGTCGTACCAGTCCCGTCACCAGGGCCCAGTCTTAGGGTGGGCCAATGAACTGCATGGGGGGCACAATTATTATTAACTATTTTATATAATCCGATATGCTATGGTATTCGTCATGCAACACTGACATGCATAGTAGGTTGCAGAGGCTAAATTGGACACGTAGCCTACCGATGAAGACTAGACCTAAAATTATGAGAATGCAGCAAATAACATAACAATAAACACAGGCGAAGCTGGTTTATTACAAGGCCTTGTCGATAGGGATGCTCCGATCTGGATTTTTGGGGCCGATACCGATCACCGATTTTTTTCCTCAAGATCAACCGATACCGATACCGATTTTTTTTTTAATACATAACTGTAGGCCTACTGACTGGATAGCCTACATATTTTTTGCTTTTTAGACAAAAGTTTTGATCCATTAGGCACCAAGCAAACGCAGACCCATTTTTATGGCATAGTAAAGGTCTGGCCTATCACCCAGTTAGGGCCTTTTGATTGATTGATTGAAAACTTTATTAGAAGATTTGCAGAAGTAGGTACATGAAAGTACATATTACATACAAGGTCAACTAACAGGATAAAAACCCAAGAAAGCCAATGGCTTATTTCAATTGGGGTCCTTCATTCTCAATTCATCGCCTGAAGCCCAAGTCAGTCGATATGGCTGTATAAAAGACATCATAAACGTGGCCTTCATGGTTTACATACTGTTACGTCCTCCTATGTTTTCTGTTCAGTTATCTGTCTTCCCCAGGAAAAAAAAAAAAAAAAGGAAAAAAAAGATCGTTTTTTGCGATCGGCCATTTTTGCCGATCACCGATCGAGTCATTTGGAGTGAAATCGGCCGATTTAAATCGGTGGCCGATAAATCGGAGCATCCCTACTTGTCGACCCGAGTAGGCCTAAGCTAAAATTATTTGAATGCAAGTTACTTTATAGCGTGGAGAGGCCAAGTTGTGCATTACAATGCGCACAGGTCAATAATTGGCACCAACCCGGCACACTTACAAGAACAAGAATTAAATAAATGCCAGGGATAGCCTACGTAACTAAAATTAGGAGACTGGCACGCAATCAGTGCACTTCCAAAAGGGATACAGTATGACCGACCGATCGTCTGATCATCACATTAAAACCACCCATCTACAGCAAATAGGATCAGCCAGATCCTCATCATTGAACACGTTATACACAAAGCACATTAAATATAGCATAACCGTGCAAACAGCTCATCTCTCCAGTTGAAAAAGCTGTCGAGAATACAACTAGCAAAACATCACCACGGCGTACACACACACCCGGCTCAGAAAAGAAGGAGGCGGCGTTTTTCAGTGCTGAATCTCCTCATCAGTAAGTCCTTCCACTCAGTGGAGCCCCTAGACTTTTGGGGGCCCTAAGCAAACAACATTACCCAGTGAACAATTTTACGTTGATTAGACGTCTAAACAACGTCTAAATGGCCCTTAGACGTCTAGGCGAAATCGAGGCTAAATACCCGCCAAATTGGAAATTTAAAAAACGTCTATGTTTAGACGTTGAAATGCCGTTGAAACATAGACGTTGTTTCAATTTCCAATTTAGCCTAAATTTAGCTTAATTATAACCTAGACATTGAAACACCGGTGTTTAAACGTCTAGGCTAAAACAAAGCCAAATGGAGGTGAAATTGAAACGACTGTTTCTATAGGCATTTCAACGGCAGACTATATATAGCTGTTGAAATGCAGTTTAAACAGACGTTTCAATTTCCAATTTCACATCAATTTAGCTTTGTTATAGCCTAGACGTTTAAACACTTAGTATAAGTAGACAAATACAATTTTCATGAGTAATAAGTAAATATAAATAAGGAAATATGAATAGGAACATGTATTTATTTAGGGAACTAGTAAATACGAAATAAAAATAAGGAAAAAAGAATATTACATATTAACAATGTTGATTGTTGTGGAACATTTAACAACATAATAACAACATATTTAATAACATAATAACAATTAAATAGGAACATTTAACTACCTAGTAAACATTTAACTAGTAAACACAAAATAAAAATAAGGAAAAAAGAATATTAAATAATAACAATGTTGATTGTTGTGGAACATTTAACAACATATTTACAACATTTTTAATAACATAACAATTAAATAGGAACATTTAACAACATAATAGTTTTTATTGACAGTTATGAGACAACATTTAGGTTGTCTTCTGTCTGTAGCCAGCACCGCCCATTCTGCCTGGGGCCTGCTTCAGGTGATCTCCGATGCTCGCCCTTGCCTCCACCTCTGTGACCTTTTTTAGTTTCATGACAGCCTCTGTAATTAAATAAAGCAAAATAAAAGTTATTTTCACAGAAGAATCCCATTTAAAACTTTAAAAAGCAAGAGTAAAGAGACAGATAAATTGTGGATTGCCTACTATGTGCCAAAGAAAATGTAATATGCTTGAATGTCTGGTGCCCTGTAGCTCTTGTTCCTATAGTGAGCAAATGTTTGACACTCGCCACAAAATAATCTGTAGTGTGCTTACCACCCATCCTAGACCCCCGTGTATGGATAGTAGAGTTGAAGCCGTTGCTATAGACAACAAACCTTTAGTGCACACCTTTTTGATCATGTCAAGTTAGCTGATGACTGTGCAGGCCTGATCAACAACAACATGGCGGCCTACAGTACAGAGGATAAGTTAACCACCTAGTATAATGCTGCCTGGAAAATTACCTCAGCATCGACAAGACCAAGGAGCCGATTGTGGACTATAGAAAGGGTAGCAAGAGGAAGAGAAGAAAAAAGCCCCACCCCTTGCAGATACAATGCTTCTTGCCCAGTTATCGGTTCCAACCTACCCAATATGACACGGTACAGGGCAGTCTGCCCAAAGGCCCTCTTGTTCCGCGGCCCCCCACCACTGATGTTGAAAAGGGACATCAGGCTATTTGTCATGCATCTGTAAGAGAGAGGAGGAAAAGCCGTTACATGACTAATGTGCATTATGGGTGAAATTATGTTATACATGAAGTCAACCTGCGTCTTTGTTCATGCATTTAAATACCTGTCCATCATCTTGTTTGTGCAGTCCCTTGCACTTTTCCCTCCGATCCTCATCACGGAGGTCTGTGTGGAATTTTTTTTACAAATCATGTACAATCATTTCAACCCTTTGAAGTTTAAATATTTTGCCATCTCCATTGAACTCATTTTCAGGTGTATTATACATTGAACTCATTTTCGTGTATATTACATTTTTGGGGGTTTAAATTTGTCGCGGTAAATGCAGCCGTAAACTTTTATTTTAAATTATCACCATGCTTTGTCGGAAATGTTCCTTCTTCAGCTCCTCCTCCTGCTCTGTGAACTCTGTTTCTGTCCCCAGCTGTCGCAGTGAAAATGTTTGCCCTGGCTCTCTCCTCCTCACCTCGTCCAAAATTTCGAGGAGTAGGCCCACAACTCTCTTCTGGAATGCTGATGTAAATCACAATGTAATAAGTTAAACAAAGTGAAAACATTCCGTGCTTAAGCAAACCGCAAAGATCTCACAAATATAACCATTTCTGACTGAGGCAATGGAAGGAGCTTCTTCTTTTGTATTTTCACATACTTAACAGGACTGAAGTCAAATAACATGAAATGTTACTAGCTTCAATTGGAATTCTTACTGTTCTCTGAGACTGGGTGTTTGTCTTTAGGTCCTGTTGAGATAGAGAGCATACGAACAAGTTTGCTAAATCAGTTTGGAGCAGAAGAAAAAAATCACAAACATGCAGATAATGGTGAGATGCATTTGAATACATACGTTTAGGGGGAGTCCGGCTTTTCTGGGGTGTACCAACAACAACATGTACCAACAACAACATGATTTGAACACGAACCTCTAGGAGTCCTGGTCTGTGCTGGTGGAGAGTCACAGAGGGCCACTATTGAAATGAGAATGAAACATGTTAGTGATACAGGTCACTAATACAGACCTGTAAGCTTCTTACTATCAAAAGGAAGTACCATTGGAGCTCTGTGCCCTCTGTGGAGTCAGGCGTTTCTTGGACAAGCCTGAAACATAGAATGATTTGTATTCAACTGTTAAGGGTCGCTCTAGACCTCATCTGTGTCAAAACATCAACAATAACTAAGACATGCTGTGACAACGTGATTTGAACACGAACCTCTAGGAGTCCTGGTCTGTGCTGGTGAAGAAATGAGGGCCCTGGACCTTGATATTTGACTCAGCCTTCTATGTGTCAAGCCTGAAACATAGAATCATTTGTATTCAACTTCAATGGGTTGCTTTTGACTTCATCTGTGTCAAAACAACAACAACAACAACAACAACAACAACAACATGATTTGAACACGAACCTCTAGGAGTCCTGGTCTGTGCTGGTGGAGAGTCAGAGAGGGCCACTATTGAAATGAGAATGAAACATGTTAGTGATACAGGTCACTAATACAGACCTGTAAGCTTCTTACTATCAAAAGGAAGTACCATTGGAGCTCTGTGCCCTCTGTGGAGTCAGGCGTTTCTTGGACAAGCCTGAAACATAGAATGATTTGTATTCAACTGTTAAGGGTCGCTCTAGACCTCATCTGTGTCAAAACATCAACAATAACTAAGACATGCTGTGACAACGTGATTTGAACACAAACCTCTAGGAGTCCTGGTCTGTGCTGGTGAAGAAATGAGGGCCCTGGACCTTGATATTTGACTCAGCCTTCTACGGGTCAAGTCTGAAACATAGAATCATTTCTATTCAACTCCAAGGGGTTGCTATTGACTTCATCCTTGTACGGTAAACTTAAGAATAAGTCGGACATGTGCTGTGACAACTGTTGACAATGTGATTTGAAAACGAACCTTTAGTATTTCTTGCTTGTGCTGTTACATTTTTATGTTTCATCAGCACAAAAGAAAAGTAATAATCCTCAAGCTTTGTCACCAAAAGCTTGAGGATTATGACTTTTCTTTTGTGCTGATGAAACAAAAATAATGTATGTAATGTATGTAAAAAAATAATGTATGTAATGTAATGTCTATGACATACTACCGGTGCTTCATTACTACCTTCGCATAATACATCAAAATCTGTAATGTAATTTGCCATTACCTTTAAATGGCATTTCTCTGACAGGAGTGGACGTTCGGGGGTCTTGAGACACTGGGACTATTTCAACAAGAAAGGTGTTATGAGTCTTTGCAGCTCCATGACAGACCTTACCATATTCTCATGTAACAACAACATTAACATTTTTTATAATACCTGGTGTGGATGAGTGTGGAGTTGGTAACAAAGTAGAATCTTCATCAGCTTTTCAAAGCGAAAAACAAAACAAAAATAAATCACATGATCCCATATATTCAAGTTAGTTTCACTAAGAATAAATAGTAGAGGAGGAAAGTTAGACCAGTTATATATTTAGAATACTAACTCATTACTTACATTCACCATTCTCAGGCAGGGTGTAGAGGTTCTGAAAAACTGTAAAATAAACTAAAACATTAAAACCTGCTTTCTTTGAAGTAAATGTCAGTTCAACACAATATGGAACACAATACGGAAAATGAAGATGGGTGGACTAACATTGTGGCTAGCCTACTTAACATCAAGACCGCCCGCAATCTATGGACTTTCAAGACTCAAATCCAACTATTGCTGTAAAAAAAGGCTATTGAGACGTCCTCATGCTTTATTTAGTTTGGACATTTGTCTTTGTCTTAAATGTGTGCTGTAACAAATGTTGGTTGTCCCCTATTCTATTGTCCTTACGCTCTACTCTATGACTATGAGGCTGGGAAGACAAATCGGCAACACACTACATGAACTGAATTGAGATTATATAGAAAAATAGTCATAGTACCTGGTGTTGATGACTGCAGAGGAGAGTCTATAATTGTAGTCATCAGTGGCTTTTGAAACAAAGATCAAAGCACATGAACAAAACTTCCCAATGGAATTTGTAATGGCTTTAGCACGGTTTGAGTCTGCAGGAATGGGTTGTTTAAATGACATTTGGAGAAGTTGTTGAGCTACCTTTTTCTTGCTCCCCGGTCAACACACCAGGGTGATGTCGAGTCAGTGAGTACGTCACAGATCATTTTTTTCTCTCGCAGGGCTCAGGGTATCAGATTTCAGGGTATCAGGTTGCACACAGCTTCATGGCAACTCTACGTCGTGATTTACAAGAGACATTAACTAATATTAAGTAATGTTATTACTTGATTACATTTTGCTATTGTTCCGCAGGTACACATGCGTTCCGAACTGTGGAGGGTGGATTATCCGTGATCCGTTACACCCCTATCAATAACCCTTAAAATCAATAACTTAAAATAAAAAAAACACTGAAATTAAATGCCCACAATGAATCTCACAACCACAAATGTTACACATACCATTGTAAAATATATATGTATTTATAAATAAATGAATAAATTCTCATATCAACACCCACTTTCATCAAATAAAAAGTTCGTTTGGGATGAGATCGCCTGTCTGATCTGCTCTCCTGTCACTCAATTTGCAAGTGCAACAGTGGCTCTCAGTCAGTAAAAAACAATGGTGCCATTTCACTGACAAGAGTAAAGAGAAGGAGAAATGGCTCAAGTTTACAGGTTACCTCAATGTTTAGGTACCTATTAAGCATTGGGTTTAAACCCGAAATTTTAGGCTACCTAATAGGCGCACTTTCACTTGCGTTCATTGCAAATCGGCAGCAGCTAGCCAGCACTATTTGCCTGCAGTTAGACAAACCAAGGCCATAGCCTGTAACGTTAGCTAGCTCCACGCGGCCAATGGCGATTCCTAGAGTAGCCCTAACTTAAGCTTCCAATTCACCCAAAGCTGGTTAAACTCATAGCAATGACATTACGTTCTTTTCTGCAGTGTTTAACAAACAATCAAGTAACGTTATCTAAAACTCTAAAAACGTATCTAAAAATCTAGATAACGTTAACGTAGCTTTGTGTCAACCGCTTAGCTAGTTTCATTTACGTTCTTCGACAGCATGGTTTGTACAACGTAAAAACAACATATTTTTGTACTCACCCGCAAATACCCCTTCAAATACCCAGTTAATGAATTTGTACAAACCTTCGTGGTGAAAGGACAGGGTTTTCGACTTGCTTCACTGAAAATGTGATGTTTTCGCTGGTGAAACTGCTATGTGACCTTCCGCGGCGAGGATTAGAGGTGTGTGGAGAGGTGTGTGGTGCGATGACGTATGGTAAGAGCGACGCTTCATTGAACTGCTCTGCTCAAGTAATACTTTATTATTCATTAAGTGATGGTAAAAATGCCAGCACATGGATATATATAAATATATATCATCCCATAAGTGGGTAAAATGTATAAAAATAAGAAATTAAAGAAATGAAATAAAATCATCAAGTAATTTAAAAGTCATACTAGGCCACCTCAGTCCCTCCCCCTTTTGTCCTTTCTGGCTCATTCATTGGCTAACAGAGGCAGAATGGGGACGAGTGATTGGCCCTCAGACCTGTCAGGTATTTCTGTGCTTCATAATGAGCAGGAGGTGTATTGGGACTACCTGACATTTATTTATAATGAGTACATTGTAATTAACACAAAATGTTAAGAGATGTTAACTCCAAAATAAGATTTTGCTGGTCTGGAAAGGAGAAAGCTCAGCTGGAGGGAGCTCTGGGGAATGGAGGCAAGCAACATCAGCTTCATCATCAGAGCTACCTATGATGTGCTCCCATCTCCAAAAAACCTTCACCAGTGGTATGGTGAGGACCCAACCTGTGCCCTCTGCCCAACTCCAGCGACTCTCAAACACATCTTGTCCGGTTGTAAGACCAGCCTCACACAAGGCCGCTACACCTGGAGGCACAACCAGGTCCTCAAGAGCCTGGCAGCAGCTCTTGAGAGCAAGAGGAATACCACCAACTCCTTGCCCTTGAAAGCAACCAATTCCATCACGGCACCAGCATTCATCCGAGAGGGACAGAAAAAGTCCAACCATCCTCCAACCAAACCAGAAGCTGGACAGCTAGCCATGGCCCGGGATTGGAAGATGCTAGTGAATAAATGAATAAAATGTTTAAAATGTTTAAAATGTTTAAAATGTTTAAAATGTTTAAAACAAGCACATTTATTCAATTAAAAGCTTCACACACCAAAGCCACGTGTCATTATCACTCTGCCTGTCAAACGTGCGTGTGTGGATGTATCAACTCGTCTGGGACGTATTCTGACAGTTTAGAGGGGTTTAATAACGGTTTTAATGCATTTGAGATAAGTAGAAAATATGTTTAGACACAGACCGCATTTATCTGGGTTAAAGGACAGCGACGTATAGACGCAATTTAAACCACCACTTCCGCATGAATAACTATGCTGGACTACATGGAATCTCAGAATAAATGACGGTCTGGTATATATTTTGACAATCTACAGGCGTTTAGGGTATTAATTTAAACTCAACGTGCTGCTAGACTAAAACAGGTTTAGACACAGACCGCATTTATCTGGGTTAAAGGACAGCGATGTATAGACGCAATTTAAACCACCACTTCCGCATGAATAACTATGCTAGACTACATGGAATCTCATACTACATGACGTCTGGGACGTATTCTGACAGTTTAGAGGGGTTTAATAACGGTTTTCATGCATTTAAGATAAGTAGAAAATATAGCCGTAATATAGCTGGTCTATATTTGGTTTATATTCTAGACGCGAGGTTGAAAAGACGTCTATTGCTCACTGGGTATGGAGGCCTCTGGTAAGGGTCTTAGGCGGGTGACGATGTGGACATTTTTAAATGTATTTATTTCCCTGACACTAAAATATAATACGGTTTTACGAAGTTCGCGCATATGCGCGCGCTCGTGTGTGTGTAAGTAAAAAAAACTGTCTGAAAGACTAGCGTCTCTTTTACAAAGGAGCCCTGGCCAAGACAGCCACAATACAACAATTACATTTGACATAATAAAAGCACATAAAAACATGCAAAGCACATGACATAAAAACAGTAAAAACAGTACATGACCACAGGTACAGTAGCACACCTAGTACACATTGCGACATACTGGACCACAAGTAGCATACAAATTACATGCAACATGGAGCATGTAAATGATGCATGTAAATGCATGTAAATGATGGATCTTATCATGAATCATTTTTAAAGGCTTTAATATAGGCTACATGATGTATTAACTATTTATATTTTGTACCCAGATGTCAAATAAATACGTAACAAATGAATAGTTAACTTAAAAAAAAAAACTGCCCCGCTGAACCAATGAGAAGGACGGGGGGGCGGTGCTTCCCATCGGTCCGGCCTATCAGTGTCCTAGATTTGCCGCTCGCTCCGGGCGGCACATAGAATCCGTTCTATGGATAAAGGTCTCCAGACGTTTGGAGCGAGAGCAAAGCGGAAGTGGAAACGGCTGGCACCGCGAGACTAGCCAGCTATCAAAAAACTACAATTCAGCAGAGCAATTGCGCGTCATCTCCCTGTCATCAGAATGATCACGCCCCTTTTTGGGTGATAGAAGGGGAGAAGTTTGACTGGCGGTCAATGGGAATTTCTGGTCTTCGCTACTTTAATCCGATAAAATAAGAAAACCGTAGTGCTTTTTAGATATTAGGAGCCCAAATCCGATGGCCAGTTAGGCAAACTATATTATAGTGTCGTTGCCGATCAATGATCGACGTCGCTATATAGAGAAAATAATGAAATAGGGGTTGATTCATCAGAGCAGTCATACGTCATCTCCCTGTCATCAGGGATTTGTAGTTCTTCATTTGATTTGCCGTGTAAATCCCCAGACTGCCCAAATCCGATTGCCAGTCAGGCAAACAATTATATAGTGTCGTTGCCGATCAATGATCGACGTCGTTATATGGAGAACATTTATGAAATAGGCAATGAATGTGTGTCCTTTCAGTCTGCCTCCATGAACCACCCGACCCAAAGGCCTGAGGTGTTGTAGGAGGTATGAATATGATTTAGGGGGTATTTAGTATAACAGGCTAATGGGTTTATTGTGAGTTTACTTTGATTGTTTGTTTATTGCCTAGATCACCGTATTGAGAAGTCATATGGTTATGGGGGGTGATATTGCAAGGTAATTTAAGCACCTGCGCACCTTGCATGGTGGTAGTGGAGAGAGAGGGGAGCGATGTATTTTTGTTGACTGCATTATACGCATATTCTATACGCATTGTTTGTTATTTTTCTGGTTTTGATCGCTTATGGATTATTTTTGTACTTCGCCAAGTTTGACTGTTCTATTCAATAAATGTCTAATGTGACAATTGCCCTCCTCCACCGGCCCTAGTTTTGGATCTAGCTTGCTGTTCATTATTTTCATGATAAAGCGTCATAACATCTTCATATACACCATACAGTAGACACTGAACAGTAGACATAAGACATGTTCATAAATGTTTATCTTATATGTGTATATGTTTGTGAATATGTGAATATGTTTTCTGTTTTTTTGCACCTTCGGAAGAGCCACTACAATTTCATTGTATAGGCAACTGTACAACGACAATAAAGTATATTCTATTCTATTCTATACAGGATAAATACTGATTAACAGTAGGCTACTTTGGCAAATGCCCATTGAACAGATTTATTTATTATCCTATCTTAAGAAAACTAATGTAACACTCCCATCTGGAAAAAAAAAAATGTGGAAAAAAAAATGTGGGAAAAAAAAATTTGGGGAAAAAAATTTGGAGGCCCTTTTTGTTTGGTGGCCCCAAGCAATTGCCTTGGTTGCCTCTATGGACGGGGCGCCTCTGCTTCCACTCATCCTTGAACTTGTGGGTGAGGTCCTTTTCGAAGGCAAGCTGAATCAGTTGAGCCTTGCGCTTGTGCAACATGCTGCGCCAATGCTCAGAGAAAACATTTTTAAGTGTTGAAAAATACTTTTCACAAGTCGCGGTAGACGCTCCCAAAGTTAGGGCGAGTGTATAAGCTTGGATGACAGTTGGCATGGCCTGGAGTGCTGAGTGGAATGTATACTGAGAATATTGGCTATTGTCCATTGTCCATCTTTGGGGGGAAACGAGGTGTCCTCCATCTTCTTTACCAGGAACCCACCACGAGCCACAGCATATTCAGATTCAACCACTTCAGTTCGAGCTAATCTTAGGAGAGGAGTGACCTTCGATGGATCCATGAAATCCTCGGCCTCTGGGTTTAAAGCAGCCAGCGCACCAATGAGCTTGCAGCTGCGCTCTCCAAAACGCGCATCCATCTCTCCTTGCACAGCATCAATAACACTGTAAAACACTCTCAGGAACTCTGTCTTTTCGCCAGTGTCCCTCTGTGACTGTCCAACCGTTCCTTCAACTACAAATGCACCAAAGCTCTTGTTAATTGTGCGTCTTCTCTTAGTTGGACAGCTGGGACCAGCCTCGTCAGTGGCTGAGGCTGGAGGAGAGCAGAGGTCCCAGAGCGCAGTAAACTCATCCTCTGTGCGCAGTGATTTTATGCATTCAGATGCACTGTTCACAAGAGTAACCGCAGTGAACAGGTCCATGTTCTCGCTTTGTATCAGTCTGTTTGGTGGCTCGAAAAGTAACAAAACTTTCATCGGGGGGCTAGCAAGGCTAGTAGTAGCCCCCTAGCCCTAACAGTTGGTGTTTTTTATTGGTTTTTATAAAAACACAACACCGTATATACAATCAATTAATCAAACAATCAGACATTTAAGACATTACATTCAACAACAACCAACATTAAACTAACTAAAGTGCTCAGTGTTCAGTATATTGTCCAGTGTAGTGTAATGTTCAGTGTTCAGTGTTCAGTGTCCAGGTTCCAGTGTCGGTAGGAGGCAGGGGTAAAAAACCTGTTCGCTGTGCATCCGGGAAAAAAATTCCCCTGCAGCCCTCTAGTTGTAGAGCGACTACTATCCAGTTTGCCCACCAGTGCAAAGCCGTGGCTCCCCCACCTCCCTCCCCCGAGGGACCCCACACACCCGACTCACCCGACCCGCCCCACCACCGGCGCATCCGGCCCAGCCCACCAGGCTCAGACTCCTGTAGCCCTTCACGAGGCTAGCCGGACCAGGCGCCCCAGCGGCGGAGCAGATCGAGCACGCAGGCCGACCGGAGGCCCCTGAGGAGAGGCCCAGAGAGCTCGGCGCATGGCAGGCAAGCAGAGGCGAAAAACCTGTACACAGCTTATCCAGGGAAAAAGCTCCCTGGCTCTTCTCAGCTTGTTCCGGGCTGGGGGTTGGGGGTTGGCGGGTAGGGGACTGGGCCTGTAGCTGGGGGCCTGGAGTTGGGGGGGGGGGGCCCGGAACAGGGGGTTTGGGGTCGCTGAGTTGGAACCTGGGGTTGGTGCTGGGGTGACGTGGTGGTTCCCGCCGGTCTCTGCTCCTGGATCTGGAAGCCTGGGTAGGTGTCAGAGCTGGATATGACATGTGCCTGAAAAGATACAGGAGTGAGAGAAGGGAGGTGTGCATGGTTTGTGTAGTGTGCATTTTGGTGTCAGGCGGGTGATCAGTACTTCCCTGTGACCCAGTGGTGTTGGTCATCCTGGTGCTGGTGGTGCTGGCAGAGACGGCTGGTTCGGCTGTGGGTTGTGTGTGGTGATATTCTGGTGAGGGTAGGAAGTGGGTCAGTGCTGTGTACATGTGTAGGTGGTGGAAGGTGCAGTAAACTTCCCTGTTGGTGTTGTGCGCTGCTCCTCTCCTGGTCCTTGTGATGGTGATACTGCTGACCAGGGCTTGTGCTGGAACGGTGGTGAAGGTGATAGTGCAGGAACTGGTGGTGTAGTGAGGTAGGCCCGGGGTGGGGGGGGGTTGGGCGATGCGGCGCGGCATGGGGGGGGGGTTTAGAGGATGACGTCCTTCCATCTCTCCACCCCCCACACCGCTCTTGCTTGATCCGGGTTATTTTTAAAGTCAACAATAGCATGGTCCCTGAGGCAGAGGGTGATTCTCCTCCTCAGGGTTGTCAGGTGGACGCTCTGTTTCTGATAGACCCTGATGTTCCTCGTCTCCCAGAGTACCTGCTTGACGGCGCTGATGATCCTCCACTGTTGTTGTAGTTGGGGGGTTGTGCACCCCCCGGGAGGACCATACAGGATGTTCTCGCTCGTCAAGCGGGGCAGGGTCAGCAGGCTGTTTAGGGAGACAGAGGGAACAAACAGGGCCCAGACCCGCCTGGCCACGGAGCACTCACAGAACAGGTGGTTAATGTGTTCTGTGTCCGTGCATCCGTGGGGGCATTTCTCAGTCGTTGCGATGTGCCGCCTATGCAAGAATTCCCTAGTGGGGAGACAACCATGAGCAGCCATCCAGGCAATGTCTTTTTGTTTATTGTTAGTACATTTATGATTAATGTTTTTCCATACCTGTTTGGAGTCCACGGCTGTGCTGGCCTTGGGGTGAGTAATGGTTTCCTTCGACCTTATGAAGGTCATAATGTCTTTGTATTTCCATGAGGCCAGCCCAGCCGCGGACAATCCTGTCTTGAAGGCAAAGTCCCTCCATATCTTGTAGACTGGAGGGGGGTCCCAGCTGTAGGGCACAGTGTGATTTATTGATGCGGTCACCCTGAGTGTCCGGAGGATGGGTGTGGCATAGTATATTTCAAAGAACCTGGCTTTCCTATCTTTGTTGTTGATGTTGTTGATGAGGTTGGAGAGTCCCTGTGCCCTAATGATGTTTAGGATGTCTGGGACCCCTTTCCCCCCATTCTCCACTGTTTTGTACAGGGTGGTGCGTTTTAGTTTTTCCATCTGGCTCCCCCAGACAAAGGTAAACATGATCCTTTCGATGGTTTTGGATACTGCTCTGTCTGGGGGAAACACCCTGCCCAGGTAAAGGAGAATGGGAAGAACAATAGCCTTCAGGACCAGGATCTTGCCTGTCATTGTGAGAGGCCGTGCACTCCACTCACAGATCTTCTTTTGGACCTGGCGGATGGTCTCCTTCCAGCTGCCGGAGGCTCCTCCATCTTTCTGGTAGGTGATCCCCAGCAGCTTAATGTTTTCCGTCTTTACAGGGAAGGAGGTTGCCAGGTTCTCCTGCCAGTGCTGCGACAGAAACAGCTCACACTTACCCCTATTGATCAGGGCGCCAGTGGCTGCACAGTAGTCCTCCACCACTTTCGTTGCTGTGGAAATGGAGCGACTATCTGTGCCGACGATGGTAATGTCGTCCATGTACGCCACCACCTTGAGCCTCTCCCCCCGGGCCCCTGGTAGAGGGTAGCCCATGATGTTGGGGGAGCTCCTGATCTTCCGTAGGAACGGCTCCAGGTAGATGACGTACAGTAGAGGGGCCAAGGGGCATCCCTGCCGTACTCCAGCTTTGATGGGGAAGGGGTCTGTCAACTGGTTGTTGATCCGAACTCTGCTCGTGATGTTGTTGTAGCAGAGTTCGGTCCAGTTGAGCAGGTGCTGGGGGAAGTTCATGCCCCTCAGCACCCTCTGCAGGAAACCATGGCTAACCCTGTCAAAGGCCTTCTCCTGATCCAGGCTGAGAAGGCCTAAAGGGGACCTCCGCTCCTGGGAGTGCAGGATGAGGTCTCTCACCAGGAGCAGGTTGTCGTTGATGGACCTACCGGGGACGCTACAGGTTTGGTCAGGGGCTATAACTGAGGGGAGGAGGGTTTGAAACCGTTGGGTGAGGGCTTTTGTCATAATTTTATAGTCCACTGGGAGGAGATTGATGGGGCGCCAGTTCCGGAGGTCCTTGAGGTCCCCTTTCTTGGGGATCAGTGTGACCGTACTCTGTCTCATTGACTCTCCAAGCCTCCCTTCCCTGTAGACGGCTTTGAAGACCTCCGCCAAGTCCTCCTTGAGGAGATCCCAGAGAGTCTTGTAGAACTCTGCTGGGATCCCATCCGGTCCAGGGGCCTTGTGTGTATTCAAGGAGTGCACGGCCCGGGTGAGCTCCTCCGTGGTCAGCTCTGGGTTCTCACTCTCACCACCCTCGGGGACCCGGTCCAGACCATCCAGGAAGGTGGCCATGAGAGTCTCGTCGGTTGTCTTGATGTTGTAGAGACTCTCGTAGAACTCTCTTGCCACCCCCGGGATGTTGCCTCTGTCTGACACGGTGTCCCCATTGGTGTCGTATAGGGACAGGATAGGCTTGTGTTTTGACCGTGCCTTGCGGAAGAAGTGGCGTGTGCATTTCTCCTCCTCCTCCAGGCCCTGGAGTTTTTCCCTGAACTGTTTCTTTTGTTGTTGCTCCCGGTAGAGGGTGGCAAGGTGTTGTTTGGTCTCAGCCAGTTCTCGGGCCACATCCAGACCACCCAGTTGTAGGAGACTTAGGCGTTGGAGGGCCGCGTTGTGGTGTTGAAACCTGGCCCTCTGTTCTGCCGCTTTCCTCCTTCCGACTGACCCGAAGTAGCCCTTTGTCCTGGCCTTAACCATCTCCCACCACTCTATCGGGGAGTCGAACAGTTCTTTTAGGGTCCTCCACTCCAGGTAGCGCCTGGAGAAGGAATGCACCACTGTTGGGTCCTGAAGGATCGATGTATTCATCCTCCAGGTACCCCTACCCGCTCTTGTTTGGCCATCCCATTCCAGGGACACTGTCAACATCCTGTGGTCCGAGAAGTGGGCCGCCTGGCTGGTCAGGGTTCCCATCCTCAGACCTGGCGAGAGCAAGAACATGTCTATCCTGGAGGAAGAATTCCCGGAGGAACTCACCCTTGTGTGTGTCGGCGGGGAGGTGCCACCGGCGTCTACCAGTTGGAAGTCGTCTATGATGGACTGAAGTTCTGTAGTGGATCGGTCTCTCCTGGGCCTGCTGCGGTCCTCATCCCGGAGGGCACAGTTGAAATCTCCCCCCACTAGGACTGGTGTGGGGATGAGGAGGAGAGACCGAAGTTTCTTGAAAAGGGAGACTCTCTTGGCCACGTTGGTTGGGCCGTACACATTGATGACCCTCAGCGGCGAACCCTGGATCTCTAGGTCCAGAACCAGGATTCGCCCGCTCTCTACAACCTCCCCCTTTTTGGTCTGCAGAAAAGGGTTGGCCACCAAAATGCCGACCCCATCAGCTCTATCAATGTTTGAGCCTGACCAGAGAGAGTCCCCCCGTGTCCATTCCTCCTCCAGGGTGGCGTCCATCTCCTTGAATGGGATGGCGCACTCCTGGAGGATATACATGTCTGACTGATGTTGGGTGATGTACTGGTAGACGACCTCCCGTTTGTCTGGTTGCCGGAGGCTTCTGGTGTTGAGAGATGAGATTGTTATCCTCATGGTTCTTGGATTTGGTTTGTTCCAATTTTTGCTAAACTATTGCACATGAGGTTGAGGCCCTCCAATGGGTCGTTGGGGGCCAGATAGTGTGGTACCTCCCCTTGGCTGCTCATGGTGTGGGGGTTGTCTCCCCTCTGACTGCCTGGTGGCCCCCTCATCTGTGTTGTTGATGAGGTGATTTTCGGTGGCCCGTACGGTCCGGTGAGCATGGACTGGGGGTGGCTGGTGGGCTGTGCAGGGTGAGGAGCATGTGATGACTGGAGAGAGGAAGAGGGTGGGGAGGAGGGTTTGGGGGGGGGAGCCGGCTTACCTGTATGGCGTTGGGGTTTGGGTTCTGGAGTAGTCTTTTTGTCTGGTTTTTTCCGGATTGCCTTTTTTTGTGGTCTTTTGCGTTTTGGTTGAGCCAAGCTCCAGTCATTTTCACTGTCTGATTGGGAGGGGAGGTGGATCTGCGGTGTGCTGCTGGTGGCTATCTCAATAGAGGCCGGCTCCCCCTTCATGGTGTTTTTGCAGGGGGTGGAGGTGGCCATGGGGTTTAGGAGGGGGTGGGTGTTGAGGTTGTCTGTAGGGGGTGCTGGGACGGTTGGTTCCTCTCCTTCTCCTTCTCCGTCGCTCGAGCTCTGATCGTCCCCTCCATCGCTCGGGCGCCGGTCCTCCTCCGTCTCTCCCTTCTCTTCCTCCATGTTGGGTGTGGGTTGGGGTGTGGGTTGGGGTGGGGGTTGGGGTGGGGGTTGGGGTGGGGGTGGGGGTGTGGGTTGGGGTGGGGGTGGGGGTTGGGGTGGTGGTTGGTTGGATTTATAGCCCCGGGCTCTACTTGCATAGGAACTTGGGCAGTCACGGTAAAGATGCCCCTGTCCCCCGCACAGGTTGCAAGGTCTGGTCGTGGTGCACTCCGACGTCGGGTGGTCTTGGCGGCAGATTTTACATACCACGGCCTTGCAGGCCGCTGCCAGATGGCCCAATTGGCCGCAGTTCCTGCAGAGCTTCGGCATACCGTAGTAGTAGACGGAGCCCCTGTTGTTCCCCAGGTTGATGGTGCTGGGGATATGTTGGACTCCGCCTATCCCCTCCGGGTCCGGACGGAGTTGCACCAGCCATTTCTTGGCCCCCGTCCACACTCCGTCTTCATCCAGGACCATCCGGGCCCCCGATTTAAGGGTGGCATGACGGTGTAGCCACACCTCAATATCATATTCCTGAATCACCTCATTGTGGAATTGAATTGTGACCACTTTTGATTCTAAATCCGTTAGTGGGTGGGCTGTAAAACGGTTAAGTGGGGGTTTGTGTTCATTAATCCTATGAAAGGTCCAGAATTCCTCTAACAGTTGGGGGGTTTTAAAGCTAACTTCAAAACATTCATTCGGCCCAGGGGGCTTCACCAGGCAGTTTAGATCAGACGGCACAAAGCCCATACCTCTCTGTAGAACCGCCCTGCTGAATTCCAGGCGGGTCATCGTTGTTACTGGTCTGGCAGTCTTCTGTTGGGGGGCTCCATCCATGGCAGCCTCCTCAGTTGGGTTGAGCGTCAACCTGACGGCGTTGTAGCGCCGCATCGCTCCGGGGTTCATCGTTGGAGTGGGGTGGGGGGGGTGGGGGATCAGGGAGGAAGGAGGGAGAGGAATAGGGTTAGGGGGAGGTTGTAGATAATTTTTTTGGGGGGGGGAATAGGGTACTTGCCGTTAGGTTAGGGGTGTTGTTCCTCTCAGGTCCTCACGGCAGATTTTGGACTCTGGCTTGGGTCTGGAACTGGATTCCCGTCTGGGGACAAAAGAGGGACACCTGAGAGCGAGTGGGGACACCAGGTGGCCAAAGACCTACGGTCTTGAAAGCACTCCCCTGTGTCCCTCTCGCTCCTAGCTTAGATGTTATAGTTGTCCTCCCTCCTGGTCTGGTTGGGGTCCACTGGCTCAGCTGGGTCGGCTGGTGGGTGTTGGGCCCTCTCTCACCTCTGGCGTGCTTGGGAGAGTCGAGGTCTTCGGAAGCTCCTCTCGGGGTCCGGCCTTTCCGCTCTTTTGAGGGGGGCTGCCCAGGGGCCGAACTCGTGCTCCAGTGGCGGGCAGGCCACCTACTGAAAGAGTCGCGGTCTTTGGAAGCTCCTCTCGGGGTCCGGCCTGTCCGCTCTTTGGAGGGGGGCTGCCCAGGGGCCGAACTCGTGCTCCAGTGGCTCCAGTGGCGGGCAGGCCACCTACTGGTCACCTACTGGAAGAGTCGCGGTCTTTGGAAGCTCCTCTCGGGGTCCGGCCTTTCCGCTCTTTGGAGGGGGGCTGCCCAGGGGCCGAACTCGTGCTCCAGTGGCTCCAGTGGCTCCAGTGGCGGGCAGGCCACCTACTGGTCACCTACTGGAAGAGTCGCGGTCTTTGGAAGCTCCTCTCGGGGTCCGGCCTTTCCGCTCTTTGGAGGGGGGCTGCCCAGCGGCCGAACTGCCCCAGTGGTGAAAATGCCACCTACTGGAAGAGTCGCGGGTCTCCGGCAGCTCCTCTCGGATCCCGGCCTGTTCCGCTCAAAGAGGGGGGGTGGGTCGGGGGAGCCACCTCCCAGCAGCGGACAAGCCACCTACTGAGAAGACGTGCTCCCCGACCAAGAATAGAAAAAAAGGAGGGGCATAGAGCCTAGTGAGGAAAAAGGAAAAACCCTAGATTTCTCAAAAAAACACAAAAACCCACACCCCACCGGAGACTAGCTTTAATAGAAGTCTCTAGTAAGGGCGAAAGGCCTGTGCGTTTCCTGAAGAGAAACCAGAGTTTGCTCTTAGCCAAAAGGCCGAGAAGCAATACACGGTGCGATCTGAAGAGAAACCAGAGTGTAGCCCTAACAGTTGGGCTAGTAGGACTTACCTCACTAGTGGTAGCCGTCGGGGTGCTAGTGTCAGGCTGCCCACAGTCGCTAATGCTGGTGCTACGTATGTCCATCGGGGTTGGGTGCAGCTGCTAAAGCTTTATCCATCAAAAAGCGCAGATTTCACTCAACTGCTCAGTGCTCGCCTCACACAACTGAAATGGCGGGAGCAGCAGCGTGCGTAACGTGCAACTTTCAACTTTCAACTTTCAAATGATTGGTTGTCACTAGAATCCCGTCCAACAAAATGAAAAACACACTATTGTTTCTCAATTTTAATGTCTTCATTTAACATAAAATATTTTATTTTATTTTATTTTATTTTTTTTAATATCTGGCTGCCAGTTGGGGGGGGCACCAGCACGTCTGTGGGGGGGCCTGGCCCCCTGAGGCCCGCCCATAGTGACGGGCCTGGGTCGTACTACTTCAGATCAGTAGCCTACGTGGGCGCTGACCGTCGCTCCCCAGTAACTGAAATAAATGTAGGCCAATTCACCATATCGAAACTCTTTAATGTGTGTGAATTCCTTGGCGTGAGAGACAACAAGGTTGAGTCTATTACGTAGGCCACGAAAATACAGGCAAGTTCTATCATTTACTTGTGGTTATGGTGGCGCTCTCTTGGCCAAAATGCGGTACACAGTGGCTGTAGTTCCTAAATGCGTTATTGCTCTATAGAGCGTGTATAAAGTACATATTGTGCTGTTCCAAACCTGCATTTAAATGTACATAGTGAGTTTTGCTGGCGTCTGATTAACAAAGCATGGTGGCCAGCATATTTTCACAAACTATGGTATACATGGACTGATTTATATAGCGCTTTATTTCAAAGGGCGTTACAATGGCCTCTCATTCACCCATTCACACAGCAATGGTGGCAAGCTACCGTGGAAAGCGCCGCCCGCTAATTGGGAGCAATTTGGGGTTCAGTGTCTTTCTTAAAATATAATATAATATAATCTATCTCTGCAATTACAACCTACTGGGTTGTCCCAAGCAACCGCTCCCTCCCGCCTACAACAACCCCGGCACAAACAAAAGCAGGCGATAGCGCGCTCTCCCGGTACACACTGGTCTCAATCACGTCCGCATAGCGGGTATATATTCGCCTCGTCTCGCTCTCTGAAACCACACATTTACTCACACCAATCGTGATCATGTCTGGCAGAGGAAAAGGAGGCAAAGGACTCGGCAAAGGAGGCGCCAAGCGTCATCGTAAAGTTCTCCGTGATAACATCCAGGGAATCACCAAGCCCGCTATCCGCCGCCTGGCTCGCCGTGGGGGTGTGAAGCGCATCTCTGGTCTGATCTATGAAGAGACCCGCGGTGTGTTGAAGGTGTTCCTGGAGAACGTGATCCGTGACGCCGTCACCTACACCGAGCACGCCAAGAGGAAGACCGTCACCGCCATGGACGTGGTCTACGCTCTGAAGCGCCAGGGACGTACCCTGTACGGCTTCGGCGGTTAAACTATCCTGACCCCTAAAAACCCAAAGGCTCTTTTAAGAGCCACCCATCTCCACACAAGAGAGTTGATTCCATGGTTAGCCACCCTTCCACTTTCAATTGTCATGTCTTTGCTCATTTAAAGCAACTACCTACATTATTACATCGTATTATTATCGTGCTTCACTGGCGCTTCTGTTTCTGAACTCCACAACTAACTTCTTAGTTGAAGTAGAAACGTGTAACTTTTTGTGATACTCTTAATGCAACATGTAATTACTGTCTTTAACGCAAAAATGACCTACATTTGATAGATAGATAGATAGACTTTATTTGTCATTGTTACAGTACAGGTACCAAACAACGAAAACATTTACCGCGAGATAAACGATTAGAATGGCTGTAAATAACCAACCTATCCTGGCTATGTGCCGTGTAGAGAGCTGCGTATATAATGTATAATATGGTTCCTTGACATATTGCATCATTGCTAAAATGCATTGTAGCAACGTTAAGTCGCTGTTATTTTACCCTAATCACAAAATCATTCATTTGTCTTGTATTAATTTACTGTGGCGTAACAAAATAGTCCATTGTTAAAACAAAAAAGACATAAGAATAATCATAGTAATACCTATATTTGTATAGCGCTTTTCTGAACAAGGGCTAAATAATGTAGCAGGCAACGGCGCATGGTCTTGTTAAAAATAATATAAAGTATTAGAGTATGATTTTCACTTTTCTTCTTCTTCTGTTCGAATTTCCGGCAGTGTAGACGCTTTTGCGCATTACTGCCCTCTACAGTTCAGAGTGATACTCCGCTCGGCACTCTATATCCTGTCTGTCTTGTGGAGGAAGGACAGGACATTTTTCACTTGTTCCCTATCATATTATCGTTTTCGTTCTTCCCTTTCTTCTTTACGTATTAATTTATCTTTTTTACGTGTGCGATATCTCGCCATTCAAAACGAGGGGGGAGGGGGCGCTGATAATTGTTTTTGTCCCTAATAGTCCTTGGGCCATTTTTCATTACCAAATTCTGGGCAAATTCTAGATGTGATTTTTTTTATTCCTATACATCCCTAGATTATGTTTTGATATGATAGACCTTTTGGTTCGGCAGCTTATTAGTGGTTATCACCTCTTAAAGGTATGGAGCGCTTTTTTCAAAACCGGAGTTTTGCCTAAAAAAGTCCCCTGCCATATCTTGCTCCCCTTCGTATGATTCGCGCCTAGCTGTGGTGTGGTTGTGATAGAGACATGAGCCATTTCATGTTCTTTATGCGCCTGAGTCTCCTAAACACGTAGAGACCAACCCCGAGTCGATCAAAGCTTCCTGCGCTGAGCTATGGTAACTTTACCGCACCTACCCCCTACCGGTGAATGCCACATTTTTGCGGTTTTCCGGAGGTATTGTGCGGTAGGTGCGGGAAAGTTACTATAGCTCAGCGTAGGAAGCTCTGATCGACTCGGGGTTGGTCTCTACTTGTTCAGGAGACCCAGGCGCATAAAGAACATCTGGGCTCATGTCTATCACAACCACAGCCCGAGCTACGTGCGAATCACGCGAAGGGGAGAAAAATATGTCAGGGGACTTTTTGATGGGTAAAACATTTTACCTAATAGATATCACCATGAAACTTCCCCAGTTGATTACTTACATTGAGACAATCATTTTGTGTATTACAAGTTTTCAGAAATGTTCTGTTTAAATATGCAAATGATGCATTATCTACTTAAAATATGAGTTAATTTGCATATCTTTAAAGAACATTTGGACCACAGATTGGATAAAGACAGTAATTAATTACTATACATCCCTAGATTATTATTTGATGTGATAGACCTTGTTGGACCTTGTTGTTGGTAGTTTAATACCTTATCCCCTCTTAAAGTATGGACTGCTGTCATTTAAATTGTGTGCCTACGTTCTGTACTGGAGTGGACCCGAATGCAGGACACTGAGGCGGAGGCAGATGAAAGGTCAAACCCATGGACAGTTACATTTATTTGAAAGCAGTGAAAGCTGTAGGTGTATGGAGTCCGGTGGTAGGTGTGGTCCAAACTTGGGAGATGTTTTCTGATTTCTGCCGCCCTCAACAAAGTTCTCCATGAGTCCAGGTTTTGGGGTGACACCAGGTTTGAGTGTGAGTCATCATCAGAGCAGTGGATGATGCTGTCCATGATCAGAGCAGTGGATGATGCTGTCCATGATCAGAGCAGTGGATGATGCTGTCCATCATCAGAGCAGTGGATGATGCTGTCCATGCCGCTTTCTTGGCAGGTTGCTGCTGCATTCACCTGAAGTTGGATCCATCATTAGACTTACACTTACTGCTGATGATGTGGGTCTCTGAAATAGAGGAATACATCTAGTTTGACATTAAATTACTTATTCTAAACTAAAATATTGTCAGGGTGCAGTAATTGGGGCAGATCTCATTACAACTTAGAGGGGCTACAAACAAGGAATCTTCTGTAAATTTAATGTAAATTAAGTTACATTAATATTACTACAATATAAAACCCTGTCTCAAGCCTGGGTACACACCAGGCTACTTTGCTAGTTAAGTGACCGGTGTTAAGTAAAGTGTTATTAACTAGAAATAATAATAATGCATTTCATTTGTATTGCACTTTTCATTCAAAAGAATCTCAGAGTGCTACAGAGTAAAAAAAACAACAACATAATAAGTAAAAAACATAGTAAAAAAACAAAAAATAAATCACAAGAATGAACACAGTTCAACAGTCAAAGGCCTGTCTTAAAAGAGTCCAGGCTCTGTACTGCCCTTAGCTGGCTAGGAAGGCTGTTCCACAGGCTCTGTACTGCCCTTAGCTGGCTAGGAAGGCTGTTCCACAGGCTCTGTACTGCCCTTAGCTGGCTAGGAAGGCTGTTCCACAGGCACGGTGCAGCCGAACAGGAGGCTTGGTCCCCCATGGTGCGGAGCCTGGTATTGGGGACCTGGAGGAGCAAGCTGTTTGAAGACCTGAGGGTGCGGGTGGAGGTTTGTGGAGTGATGAGTTCTTGTAGATAGGGAGGTGCGTGTCTGTTGATGCATTTGTGGGTGAGAAGAAGGACTTTGTAGTCAACCCTGAATGAGACAGGGAGCCAGTGTAGTGAGTGTAGAACGGGGGTTATGTGCTTGTATTTGCGGACTCTCATCAGGATCCTGGCAGCGCTGTTCTGGATGTATGGCAGCTTCTGTATGCTTTTGCCAGGAATCCAGATGAAGAGCGCATTGCAGTAGTCAAAGGCATGGACAAGTTCTCTGCATCTGACAGGGTTAGAGTGGGACGGAGTTTGGAAATATTTCTGAGATGATAGAAGGAGGTTTTGCACAGGTGTTTTATATGGTCACTGAAGGTCAGGTGAGGGTCAAACGTGCATTCAAACGATTAGCAACAGTCTCCAGCATTAAGTATCATTCTCATTCTCAGACCAACAAATGCTCTCTGCAGGACAGTGAATGCAGACTGTAGCTCAGAAAGAGCCTGGTCAGTCGTGGGGGCAATAGTACAACAGTGTCATCACTCATCAGCATATTATATTATTGTTGATGTGAATATTAAAAAGAACCAGACCAAGAATTAACTTTTTTATGTACAGTAAAACAGATTTAACACCATCAGTTAAGACTCCTGATGGTCCTGGACTGAATCAATGTAAGACAAGTGTAGACACCTAGACTGCTATGGCCGGGTGTAAAGCCAGATTGGTGTACATTTAGGTTACATTCAAATGTTAATAGGAGTGATTACAAAGCTAAATATCGGGGTTGATTGTGGTGAAATCCCCACATGTCTTGTCCATGAAGATGAGGGGAAGCCACTTTAGATGATTGACATGAAGCCAACGTCAAACTAGTCAAACAACTCGCTGCCTGTCTTTCTGTCACTCGCTCCTCAACAGCCTTAACACGATTAATACGAGGCTCAAGGACGAGCCAAGCAGCGGCAGAACCATTATTATATTATATTATGTTCCATTACAAATGTGATGTAATTTAAACACCCCGGTCCACAAAGATCCACAAACACATGGAGAGAGGAGGCACGCTGACTACGTCACCATCGAGAAACAACACATACATAAGCACATTTTATGATTGCAATATCAGCTAGTTACTATCTAGTTTAGTAGCCGAACATATTCATCATAAGGCTGCTGATGTCGTCCTCGACACAGACGACACAAGTCACAGTGCAACAATCAAAATATCATCGTGTCAGGATTAAAATGCTGGTGATAATATCGCAATTGATTCCTCAGAGTAAACATGCACCAACCATAGTCTATCTATGGCTTTCACCTGTCTTGTCTGGATTTAATAGGAGGGAGAGGGACACCATCTGAAAAATCACCTATAGGGACAAGCTCTCAGCCCCATCCCCGCGACTGTGTTTCACGACCACCAAAAGAGCTCATATTTATAACACCCCGCACCACATCGGGGGTCCCTCAACCTTTGTACTCCCTTGCCAGACAACCTGGCTACCTGGACAACGAGTGCTGGTCGCAATCATTTGCACTTTTAGCCACTTTAGGAGACAAATAACACAGGAAAAGCTGTGCTCACCGCTCCCTCCGACGGTGGAACGGTGGGGTTTTGATCGAGTCACAACAAAACTCACGAGGCCATCGCGGCTTACATGACTTTATTCTAACCGGAGGCAAGTCTGCTCGCTGGCCCGTTTGCATTTGGACCTCAACTCGGCACCACTGGTGACTTTTGGCCCGTTATTCGCGAGGAGAAAACACAGGCGCCCAATTATTTCGGCAGCTCCGACTGCTGAGCAGGGAGGGCTGAGTCTGCACGGTTCTCATGTCGCGTTTAAGGACAGCCCCCTGCGCCGGGTTGAGCTTCATTCTCACCGAGCAGCTTTACAGACTAGTTGGTTTACCGGAACGAACGAGACTTTCTATAAACATGGCAGAAGTCGCACCAGCAGCAGCCCCCGCGCCGGCCAAGAGCCCAAAGAAGAAGGCAGCAGCCAGGCCCAAGAAAGCTGGCCCCAGCGTCGGCGATCTCATCGTGACGGCCGTGTCAGCATCCAAGGAGAGGAGCGGTGTGTCCCTGTCCGCACTCAAGAAGGCGCTGGCGGCCGGTGGCTACGACGTGGAGAAGAACAACTCCCGTGTTAAGGTCGCCGTCAAGACCCTCGTCACCAAGGGCACTCTGCTCCAGCTCAAGGGCACCGGGGCCTCCGGCTCATTCAAGCTCAACAAGAAAGCCGCCGAGGCGGTCAAGAAGCCGGCGAAGAAAGCCGCCGCCCCGAAACCCAAGAAGGCGGCCGCAAAGAAGCCCGCCGCTGCCAAGAAGTCTCCGAAGAAGGCAAAGAAGCCCGCTGCGGCCAAGAAGTCTCCCAAGAAGGCAAAGAAACCCGCGGCAGTCACCAAGAAGGCCACCAAGAGCCCCAAGAAAGTCAAGAAGGCCACACCGGTCAAGAAGGCTCCGGCTAAGAGCCCCAAAAAGGCCGTCAAGGCAGCCAAGCCCAAGGTAGCCAAACCCAAAACGGTGAAGCCCATGGCAAAGAAGGCAGCCCCAAAGAAGAAGTAAACATTCAAAGTGTTCTTTCCGACACCATTTGTACCACAAAAAGGCTCTTTTAAGAGCCACCCACATTTTCGTAAAAAGCATTATCATCCATGACGACAGAAAAAGTCGAGTGTTTGTTTTAGAAAGTATTTTACACCAGTGTCAACCACGGACTTACACACACGACAATCATGTTTTTACTTATTGAGTAAATAATGAGCAGTAATGAGTGATTTAACATCTAGGTCTATTTTACACTTTGACGCGTGTCACTCGGTAGATCTGTGTGCGGGAGAGGATGGTGGGGGTATGACAGTGTCCATAAAGTTGCATATGATATAATATCAACATATACAGATAATTCCTCTTTCCGTTACACCATTACGTTATATTTGGACAGAAAGGCGGGCGATAATAGACAACTTTTCGCTCAGTCAGGAGTAACTTACTACAGAGAGAGCTGGGAATACACTTCACAATGTATATATTATATACCTATCAATGATATATTATTATTATTATTATTATTATTATTATATTATGACATATACTAGTTTTAGTATATTGAATATGTCATGTGGGACGAGTTTGATTTCAACTTCGATTTCTGGCGCGCGAGGGAAACTCACAAAGACAATCTTCAATATTCACAATGTATCACAATCTCTGTCTCTTGATTGGATGAGGTGACATCGACCCAGTGGCCAATGAACGCCGTCAAGGCGAGCTATAAGAACGACGCTCCAAGCGGCTGAACTAGTATCTGAAATTCTTTTCTTCAGCTTGTTTGAGATCCCGCTAAACCGTCACCATGTCAGGAAGAGGCAAAACTGGAGGCAAGGCCAGAGCCAAGGCAAAGACCCGCTCTTCTCGCGCTGGACTTCAGTTCCCTGTGGGTCGTGTCCACAGACTCCTACGCAAGGGCAACTATGCCCATCGTGTGGGCGCTGGCGCACCGGTGTACCTGGCCGCCGTGCTCGAGTATCTGACTGCTGAGATCCTGGAGTTGGCCGGCAACGCCGCCCGCGACAACAAGAAGTCTCGTATCATCCCCCGTCACCTGCAGCTGGCCGTCCGTAACGACGAGGAGCTGAACAAACTGCTGGGCGGTGTGACCATCGCTCAGGGTGGTGTGCTGCCCAACATCCAGGCTGTGCTGCTCCCCAAGAAGACCGAGAAGCCCGCCAAAAAGTAAACGACCACCGCGGCTTCGGCTCCTCAACCCAAAGGCTCTTTTAAGAGCCAACCACTTCTCTCTCCAAAAGAGCAATGCACCGTGACCACTCCATCCACTGTTTGTCTGCGCTGTGAGTGCCTCGTGATGTGAAATGTACTCAAAATTTTTTCATGTACACGAGGCAGAGAAAACGCACCAACGATACACAGTTGTGACAGAAGCACTCCTCATGATGTGACATTTTCAGCATTCAAAATAATATTCAGTTCTCTACGGTTTTAAAAACCAACCCTTCCTTGTGAAGTAAACCTTGTTCTTCGATATGTAGTTAATGTTTGTTTGGTTCATTTGTATGAACTCGGCGGGGACAACTAATGATGGAAGTAGGTAAGGATAGAGGACAACAAACAGCAGAATGTGTGAGCTGTTGTGACAGTAAAAGGACGTCCAATGGAACACAGGCACCATAAACACTAAATAAGTATCCACTATTTGCAACCTGCTGATCTCTGTAATGTTTACACAATTCTCATTTACTTGTATATATATATTATATATTTTAAACTGCGAAGTCCACATCTATTTTCATTTTAAGTTATCAGCTCTTTAGTCTAGTAGTAGATTACTTTATTTATTTGTGTTATCTTCACACTTGCTTTGGCAATGTAAACGCCAATGAAGCCCATTAACATTGAAAATTAAAGGATAGATTATCTTTGACAAAAGTTAAAGGATTACATCTCTTTGAAGCCAACTGTTTGGGAGGGGGCAAACAAAATGTTTGAATTTATGGCGGCAAAGGCGTGGACGGGGCTCGTGTCCAATGGCAGCCGAAGAAGGAGGTGACAATGAGCCAATGAGCTCGTCTATAGTCGCCACCCAATCGGAGCACGACCGGGGCTTTATAAACTAAACTCGGAGACTTTTTAAGGTTATCTAAACTCCAGCTGAACGTGGGAAGGTAGAGCCATGGCCAGAACCAAGCAAACCGCTCGTAAATCCACCGGTGGCAAAGCCCCCAGGAAGCAGCTCGCCACCAAGGCTGCACGTAAAAGCGCCCCGGCGACCGGCGGCGTGAAGAAGCCTCACCGCTACAGGCCCGGCACCGTGGCTCTGAGGGAGATCCGTCGTTACCAGAAGTCCACCGAGCTGCTGATCCGCAAGCTGCCCTTCCAGCGCCTGGTGAGGGAAATCGCCCAGGATTTCAAGACCGACCTGCGCTTCCAGAGCTCTGCTGTGATGGCCCTGCAGGAGGCCAGCGAGGCTTATCTGGTTGGTCTGTTCGAGGACACCAACCTGTGCGCCATCCACGCCAAGAGGGTCACCATCATGCCCAAAGACATCCAGCTGGCCCGCCGTATCCGTGGAGAGCGCGCCTAAGATGACCACCCTGATCCAACAGTAGATCCCCCAAAGGCTCTTTTAAGAGCCACCTCAATATCTCCCTCAGAGGCGTGTTTCCATTTACCACCCGTGTCGAGCATGAGTCTCTATTATATGGAGTTATCTATTATAGGTCCTACGACTTCATTGAGAATGCTGACGGTGCCGACACAGTAACCGAAATACATGTAGGCCAATTCACAATAGCAAAAGGCCTAAATGTGCAAATTCGTTGTAATGTTTAACAATGATAAGGAGTGTTTATGTAAATAATACTAAGCAAACGAGGACCAGTCTGTATTCTGGAGACCACGGAAATAAAGACACTTTCTATGATTTACTTTTGCTAAAGCTTAATGGCGCTCTGAGGACATCTAGTGGCCAAAACATTTTGTCTGGAGGGAAGATGATTGTGAGGGAAGTAATAAAAAAACGACCGTATAAACTAAACTATTGGGCCAATCTACAGCTACCAGCCTTCCTTTCATCATCCAAAAGGGAATTCATTATGTTTCTGTAATAATCTCTCACGACTTCTACGTTTCTAAATCCTTCCCTTCACAAGTCTCCTTGTCTGTAAGCCCATAATGCACCATTAGCATTAGCACCTATACAGTGTGCCTACCTCCAATCACTCTCAGCATAACCTACACACATCTTAACACAACACACCCTTCCAATATCCTGCACATGCCCTGTCCCTCCCAAAACAGCTGTCTGTGGGAGTCAACAGCTAGGTTAGAGCGACTGGCAGATGAGCCAATCAATTGGGACCAGAGGGGTGAGAGCAGTGCTGCGTCCATAGGCTCCGTGCAGGTGAATAGATGGATGCAGGGTGGTAGATGTTCCAGCAGGGCAGGAACCAGATGGAGTCGGAAAACTCAGAAGTCCATCATGCAGATCACACACCTGGGGGAGGGAGGGAGGGAGACACAAAACCTTTTAATTGTCTCACATCTGTGATCAATAAAATATGCATTCATCTATGTAGTCTAATCCATCCATCAATCAAAAGTTGATGATGTTATGCTACTACGGGAATCAAGTGATTTGACATTAGAAATGAATTTGTTTCATCTCTTGTGCAATGTGCTCTACAATCTGGGCACATGAATGATCGGATCGGTGAGCAGGGGCCAACTGTCGCGCCATTCATCTCATTAAGTTTCATAATTGGATTCAGTTTTGTATAAGGCATCCTTTCTTTAGCGACAGTATAGGCTGCCCTGAACGAACTAGCTGTCTCCTTATACATACTGGAGGTGAGTTCTGCTACTTTCTTCGGAAGCACTTGCTTTTGTTTGAGCTCTGCTATTTCAACAGTTTCAACGTTAAGTGTCATAACAGGTGCAGCTGAATTCAAGTTTGGTTTCTTGGATGAAAACCCGAAACTTTCCAGGCTTGTCGACTCGGTCGACAGCAGTGGCCTTTTTTGGGGCGGCATGATAGCTAGCTACTGAATGTTTTCTTCTCAATAATCACGTTCGCAAGCTCTCAACGATCATATTCTGCTGTTGCACAATATTCTACTGCGCCCCATAGTGTCTTGGTGGTAAAGTGCAGGCAGTCAATGGCATACTGTCATTCACAGGAGATTAATGCTGGTGCGCGTAGTTCTTTTGGAAAAAGTGTTTATTTTAGAATATTTATCATATATATAATACTCATTACATTGACATTTTTGATCAAATAATGGTTGTGGTAATGTATTATTAGCGACCCCCACAGATGTATGATTTTACTGCTTTCATGGGAGCTCAGACCTTCCTTATGGGAGCTCAGCTCCCATATAACTCGAACCCTGATGATAGATTTTTGTCATCCTGCCCTGTGTCCTCTCTTGCCTGTCTGGGATCAATAACGTTTTTTAAAATCTTTATCTGAATCTGATACTTTATTATACTACAATACTGTGCCGTACCGGCTGGCAGCATTTAACAGTGCAATTGTTATATGTTTCACACAAACACTCTTAAATATTGCACACAAAGTATATATAACATCTCTAAACACCGCACACTGGGATCAATGAAGTTGTCGGAGTCGTTATCTTGGACTGAATCTGATCATTTATTAAAGTGCAACAGCAATTCACAGTGAAATCGTTATACATGTCACACTCAAATATTGCACACAAAGTATATATAACATTAGTAAGCACTGCACACAAACAAAGTATTTACACACGGCACACAAACAAAGTCTATTTGTTGCCAAAAGTCTCCTTGTTGGTTGCTTCCTCGTGCATCTCGTATATCACTTTATGTAACTGGAAGAATGCTTTTAGTCTCAACTTCTCCGGCAGTTTCCGCAGACCGTCTGCAAGGCATTGCCCAACCCGGTCATACTCATTGCCCAACCCGGCTGAACAAGTCAAAGACCCAGGAAATCATCGTAGACTTCAGGAGGAAAAAGTCTGAGATCCAGCCCCTGCTCATCGACGGAGTGAGCGTGGAGAGAGTCTCAACCCTCCGATTCCTGGGGATGCACATGCGGGATGACCTGACCTGGAAGGACAACACAAAAGCCACCATCAAGAAGGCACAACAGCGGCTATACATCCTGAGAGTCCTCAGGAAGGAACACAGCAAGCAGGAGATACTGGTGACCTTCTACCGCGGCGCAGTGGAGAGCATCCTCACCTACGGCATCTGCAACTGGTTCTCCAGCTGCACAACCGCGGAGAGAAATGCGCTACAGAGAGTCGTGAGAACAGCACAGAAGATCACCGGCGCCCCCCTCCCCTCTCTGGAAGAGCTGTACAACACACGCTGTCTCAGGAAGGCCTCCAAGATCTCCAGGGACCCAACCCACCCTGGAAAACACTTTACCCGGCTGCCCTCGAAAAGGCGGTTCAGGACCTTGGCCGCAAGGACAAACAGACTGAAGAACAGCTTCTACCACAGGGCCGTCCAGGCCCTGAACACAGCAAAGACCTAGGTTCTGGGCCCTGGACAGTCTGGACGGATTGATGGCAGCTGCTGGACTGAAAAAAATCAGGTGTAGTGCTGAGGCACAAATATGTACATTTCAAGCCTGCAAACTGCGACACTTTAAATAAATGTGCAATAACACTATTGTGCAATATGACAACCCTAGTTGACTATCTGTGCAGTATAGTACAGTGGATTGTGTACATAGCCTTTATTTATGTAAACCAGCTCCTTCCCTTCTTGTGATTTTTTAAAAAGTTTTTTATTTTTTTTCCCTAACACCAGGGGAGCCACCCCTCCCAAATTTCGTTGTTTGGTACCTGTACTGTAGCAATGACAATAAAGACCATTCATTCATTCATCAGTATTGGAGGACAGGTACCTGGACAGCCGGAGTTACAGTTCCAGTTCCTCCTTGCGTTCTTTCAACGCAGCCATCTGCTCTCTCCACAGGCCCTCTTCACGGTCCTCCCTCCTCCTCTGTGCCCGGGATGTCGACGGCATTGGGCGTGAAGGTGGGCTTGGGCGTGGGCGTGAAGGTCCGTCTGGTTGGGCAACTGTGTCCGCCTCTGATGAGCTGCTGGTCGAATCTCCAGCCTGTGACAGTGAAAGAAGTTGAAAATAGCTTAGGTTAGTCTTTGTAACTATACATTCATTCACAACCGTCACCATAATCCAGTTTTGAGAGGGACACTGCCTAAACAACCTCTTTCTGCTACATACATGTGTTTACCATGACTAGCAAGCATATAGCATAGCATAGAGTACAGCACAGTGTTTTATTGTATAGTATAGTATAGTAGAGACTAGAGAGTGTACATAGCCTTTATTTATGTAAACCAGCTCTTTTTCCCTCTTTTATTTTACCCATGGCCCTCTTGCACCAGGGGAGCCCCCCCTCCTAAATTTCGTTGTATGGTACCTGTACTGTATTAATGACAATAAAGACCATTCATTCATTCATTTCTGCTCCATACTACATACATGTGTTTACCATGGCTAGCAAGCCAACTAGCCTATACACTACTACACAACTTTATGAGATTTATAATACAAAGAACGTTATATTTACCGTGCTGTCCTCAGAATTGGACTCTGTCGCCCGGTGCTTGATGTGCGGTGAAGAGGAGTCTCTGCGGGTCTCCTCGGCGGGTCTCTCTTCCACTTGATCCATGTTTCAAATGTGGCGGATGAGAGGCGGAAGTAATACGTCGGAATCGTGTGACGCTGCCATGCGGACCAATCACAGTTCTTATGGTCTGCGTAGGTGACTGGGTTGTCCTTAGCAGAAGCTCCCGCCATCTTTAACAATGGACTATTTTGTTACGCCACAGTAAATAAATATAAGACAAATGAATGATTTTGTGATTAGGGTAAAATAACTGATAATAACAATAAAGACCATTCATTCATGTCACGGAACCATATTATACATTATATACGCAGCTCTCTACACGGCATATAGCCAGGATAGGTTGGTTATTTACAGCTCTTGTTTATCTCGCGGTAAATGTAGGTGTCATTTTTGCGTTAAAGACAGTAATTACATGTTGCATTAAGAGTATCACAAAAAGTTACACGTTTCTACTTCAACAAAGAAGTTAGTTGTGGAGCTCAGAAACAGAAGCGCCAGTGAATCACGATATTAATACGATGTAATAATGTAGGTAGTTGCTTTAAATGAGCAAAGACATGACAATCGAATGTGGAAGGGCGGCTAACCATGGAATCAACTCTCTTGTGTGGAGATGGGTGGCTCTTAAAAGAGCCGTTGGGTTTTTAGGGGTCGGGATAGTTTAACCGCCGAAGCCGTACAGGGTGCGTCCCTGGCGCTTCAGAGCGTAGACCACGTCCATGGCGGTGACGGTCTTCCTCTTGGCGTGCTCGGTGTAGGTGACGGCGTCACGGATCACGTTCTCCAGGAACACCTTCAACACACCGCGGGTCTCTTCGTAGATCAGACCAGAGATGCGCTTCACACCCCCACGGCGAGCCAGACGGCGGATAGCGGGCTTGGTGATTCCCTGGATGTTATCTCGGAGAACTTTGCGATGACGCTTGGCGCCTCCCTTGCCGAGTCCTTTGCCTCCTTTTCCTCTGCCAGACATGATCACGATTGGTGTGGGTGAATGTGTGGTTTCAGAGAGCGACGAGGCGAATATATACCCGCTATGCGGACGTGGTTGAGACCAGTGTGTACCGGGAGAGCGCGCTATCGCCTGCTTTTGTTTGTGCCGGGGTTGTTTTGTAGGCGGGAGGGAGCGGTTGCTTGGGACAACCCAGTAGGTTGTAATTGCAGAGATAGATTATATTATATTATATTTTAAGAAAGACACAACCCCAAATTGCTCCCAATTAGCGGGCGGCGCCTTGCACGGTAGCTTGCCGCCATTGCTGTGTGAATGGGTGAATGAGAGGCCATTGTAAAGCCCTTTGAAATAAAGCGCTATATAAATCAGTCCATTTATACCAGTTTGTTAATCAGACGCCAGCAAAACTCACTACGTACATTTAAATTCAGTTTGGAACAGCACAATATGTACTTTATACACGCCCTATAGAGCAATAACGCATTTAGGAACTACAGCCACTGTGTACCGCATTTTGGCCAAGAGAGCGCCACCATAACCACAAGTAAATCATAGAACTTGCCTGTATTTTCGTGGCCTACGTAATAGACTCAACCTTTTTGAGTCTGGATTATTGACATACAAAAACTCTATCACGCCATTACTTAAGGAATTCACCCACATTAAAGAGTTTTGATATGGTGAACTGGCCTACATTTATTTCAGTTACTGGGGAGCGACGGTCAGCGCCCACGTAGGCTACTGATCTGAAGTAGTACGACCTATGAAGATTCATGGGCTACACGGGTGGTAAATGGAAACACGCCTCTGAGGGAGATATTGAGGTGGCTCTTAAAAGAGCCTTTGGGGGATCTACTGTTGGATCAGGGTGGTCATCTTAGGCGCGCTCTCCACGGATACGGCGGGCCAGCTGGATGTCTTTGGGCATGATGGTCACCCTCTTGGCGTGGATGGCGCACAGGTTGGTGTCCTCGAACAGACCGACCAGATAAGCCTCGCTAGCCTCCTGCAGAGCCATGACAGCAGAGCTCTGGAAGCGCAGGTCGGTCTTGAAATCCTGGGCGATTTCTCTCACCAGGCGCTGGAAGGGCAGCTTGCGGATCAGCAGCTCGGTGGATTTCTGGTAACGACGGATCTCCCTCAGAGCCACGGTGCCGGGCCTGTAGCGGTGAGGCTTCTTCACGCCGCCTGTCGCCGGGGCGCTTTTACGGGCAGCCTTGGTGGCGAGCTGCTTCCTTGGGGCTTTGCCACCGGTGGACTTACGAGCGGTTTGCTTGGTTCTGGCCATGACACTAACTTCCTACGTTCAGTTGGAGTTTAGATAACCTTGAAAAGCCTGCGAGTTTAGTTTATAAAGCCCCGGTCGTGCTCCGATTGGGTGGCGACTATAGACGAGCTCATTGGCTCGTTGTCACCTCCTTCTCCGGTTGCCATTGGACACGAGCCCCGTCCACGCCTTTGCCGCCATAAATTCAAACATTTTGTTTGCCCCTCCCCAAACAGTTGGCTTCAAAGAGATGTATCCTTTAACTTTTGTCAAAGATAATCTATCCTTTAATTTTCCATTTTTATGTGCTTCATTGGCATTGAAAACAACCGTTTACATTGCCAAAGCAAGTGTGAAGATAACGCAAATAAATAAAGTAATCTACTACTAGACTAAAGAGCTTGATGACTTACAATGAAAATAGATGTGGACTTCGCAGTTTAAAAATATATAATATATACACAAGTAAATAAGAATTGTGTAAACATTATGTACAGAGATCAGCAGGTTGCAAATGGTGGATACTTATTTAGTGTTTATGGTGCTTGTGTTCCATTGGACGTCCTTTTACTGTCACAACAGCTCACACATTCTGCTGTTTGTTGTCCTCTATCCTTACCTACTTCCATCATTAGTTGTCCCCGCCGAGTTCATACAAATGAACCAAACACACATTAACTACATATCGAAGAACAAGGTTTACTTCACAAGGAAGGGTTGGTTTTTAAAACCGTAGAGAACTGAATATTATTTTGAATGCTGAAAATGTCACATCATGAGGAGTGCTTCTGTCACAACTGTGTGTATCGTTGGTGCGTTTTCTCTGCCTCATGCACATAAGATTGAGGACATTTCACAACATGAGGGGCTCACAGCGCAGACAAACAGAGGATGGGAGTGACGCATTGCTCTTTTGGAGAGAGAAGTGGTTGGCTCTTAAAAGAGCCTTTGGGGTTGAGGAGCCGAAGCCGAGTTGGGTCGTTTACTTTTTGGCGGGCTTCTCGGTCTTCTTGGGGAGCAGCACAGCCTGGATGTTGGGCAGCACACCACCCTGAGCGATGGTCACACCGCCCAACAGTTTGTTCAGCTCCTCGTCGTTACGGACGGCCAGCTGCAGGTGACGGGGGATGATACGAGACTTCTTGTTGTCGCGGGCGGCGTTACCGGCCAACTCCAGGATCTCAGCAGTCAGGTACTCGAGCACGGCGGCCAGGTACACCGGTGCGCCAGCGCCCACACGATGGGCATAGTTGCCCTTACGAAGGAGTCTGTGGACACGGCCCACAGGGAACTGAAGCCCAGCGCGAGAAGAGCGGGTCTTTGCCTTGGCTCTGGCCTTGCCTCCAGTTTTGCCTCTTCCTGACATGGTGACGGCTTAGCGGGATCTCAAACAAGCTGAAGTAAAGAATTTCAGATAATAGTTCAGCCGCTTGGAGCGTCGTTCTTATAGCTCGCCTGGACGGCGTTCATTGGCCACTGGGTCGATGTCACCTCATCCAATCAAGAGACAGAGATTGTGATACATTGTGAATATTGAAGATTGTCTTTGTGAGTTTCCCTCGCGCGCCAGAAATCGAAGTTCAAATCAAACTCGCCCCACGTGACATATTAAATGTACTAAAACTAGTATATGTCATAATAATAATATGTACGTATATAATAATAATAATATGATACGTATATAATATGTACATTGTGAAGTGCATTCCCAGCTCTCTGTAGTACGTTACTCCTGACTGAGCGAAAAGTTGTCTGTTATCGCCCGCCTTTCTGTCCAAATATAACGTAATGGTGTAACGGAAAGAGTATCTCTTATAATTATCTGTATATGTTTATATTATATGCAACTTTATGGACACTGTCATACCCCCACCATCCTCTCCCGCACACAGATCTACAGAGTGACACTTTATAGCGTCAAAGTGTAAACTAGACCTAGATGTCAAATCTCTCATTACTGCTCATTATTTACTCAATAAGTAAAAACATGATTGTCGTGTGTGTAAGTCCGTGGTTGACACTGGTGTAAAATACTTTCTAAAATAAACACTCGACTTTTTCTGTCGTCATGGATGATAATGCTTTTTACGAAAATGTGGGTGGCTCTTAAAAGAGCCTTTTTGTGGTACAAATGGTGTCGGAAAGAACACTTTGAATGTTTACTTCTTCTTTGGGGCTGCCTTCTTTGCCTTGGGCTTCGCCGTTTTGGGTTTGGCTACCTAAACTAGCTTTTGGGCTAACTCTGGCGTATTTACACATTTTTGTTTTTTTATTAATATGCACTGTCCCTTGAATAAATAAATAAAATGAAAATGAGTCTTGGGCTTGGCTGCCTTGACGGCCTTTTTGGGGCTCTTAGCTGGAGCCTTCTTGACCTTCTTGGGGCTCTTGGTGGCCTTCTTGGTGACTGCCGCGGGTTTCTTTGCCTTCTTGGGAGACTTCTTGGCCGCAGCGGGCTTCTTTGCCTTCTTGGGAGACTTCTTGGCAGCGGCGGGCTTCTTTGCGGCCGCCTTCTTGGGTTTCGGGGCGGCGGCTTTCTTCGCCGGCTTCTTGACCGCCTCGGCGGCTTTCTTGTTGAGCTTGAATGAGCCGGAGGCCCCGGTGCCCTTGAGCTGGACCAAGAAGGGCAATTTAGGGTGTTAAATGAGGATAGTGGTTTTATGATGTAATGCTTTCTGTATTGAACTGTGTTATGTTAGGGTAAATACTGTTAGGACTGTTAGGACTTGAAATCATTAAAGATGACAACATCGAGTCATTAAACAGATACAATACAACATTGTAGCACGCGAGGTCAACCCGCTATGGAATTGGTCTTATGTTGAAAGGGTGGGTGGCTCTTAAAAGAGCCTTTGGGGTTAGTGGAGTAGGCAGAAGCGCTACTACTTGGAGCTGGTGTACTTGGTCACGGCCTTGGTGCCCTCGGACACGGCGTGCTTGGCCAGCTCACCGGGGAGCAGCAGACGCACGGCGGTCTGGATCTCCCTGGAGGTGATGGTAGACCGCTTGTTGTAGTGGGCCAGGCGAGAAGACTCACCGGCGATGCGCTCGAAGATGTCGTTGACGAAGGAGTTCATGATTCCCATGGCCTTGGAGGAGATGCCGGTGTCGGGGTGGACCTGCTTCAGGACCTTGTACACGTAGATGGCATAGCTCTCCTTCCTGGACTTTCTGCGCTTCTTGCCGGTTTTGCCGGCGGTCTTGGTGACGGCTTTCTTGGAGCCCTTCTTGGGCGCTGGCTTCGCTGGCTCGGGCATGTTGATGATCGTTGCTTCTCAGAATCGAATGAAGGAGCCGTGAGCACATAGCCCCTATATGAAGGGGGAGCTATGCAAATTAGGCGGCTGCTGACATACACGTCCAATGCCGAGCGTTGCTCTGACGCTCAACAGACAGACACTCCACGCTCAGGGACATTCATTATCTGCGCACGCGCTCCCCAAGTCTCCTCCCCCACGCTGCTTTTCACTGGTCTGCCTTGTTTTATTTCCTTCAACCAGAGAAAAATGAAAAAAAAAGACGTGAAGAAGAAGAGGAAGATTGAGAATACGAAAAAGGACACAAATAAACTCCTCAAAAAAAGTTCGGAAACGTTATTTTTGTCAATTATTCCTCCTCTTTAATAATACCAATTGGTATTGTATTTAATATCGTTGGAAAGCCTGATTAGTCACCATTGCAACGAGGTACAACGAGGTTGGATCTTCCAAACGCTACTGAGGTCCCTGACAGTGTAAAATGAATAAAGTGTAAAAATGGCCAATATGTGTTGTTTTTTCCTTATTACTGTGGGAGAGGGCAACCATCCAATCCACCAAGCAACTCAAAACGATACCATTACCAACAGAAGAATATTGCAGGCGATTTTGGGGCCGCTACCCACACGTTTAGCTGTGTTGCTCATTCCACGCATGCATGATCCTTACAAGTTGTACCTCGTTGTAAAGGTGACTAATCAGGTTTTCCAACGATATAAGATACAATACCAATTGGTATTATTAAAGGGGAGGAATAATCCACAAAAAGAACGTTTCCAAATGTTTTTGAGGAGTTTAGAATACCTAGAACAAGTCCCAATAGTAAGGCTTTTACGTACGCAATACACTGTCTTTTGGGGGCGGTACATTGCAAGGACAAGCATGGTCGCATAGTCTTAAACTATGTGGATATTTGCCGAACAGAATATAAACGACCAGGTCTCCATGGAGGGAAATGAGGACCGTTGGGAGCGTGGAAGTGCTTGTGAACTACTGATTTGGCAACGTAAATGGTTTGTTGTTGTGTTTAAAGTGTAGACAGGACTGCTATGTTACTGATGGATTCAACTCTCTTGAGTGTGGAGATGGGTGGCTCTTAAATGAGCCTTTGGATTCAGATGTGGTGGTTGAGGTTCCGAAGGTTTAACCGCCGAAGCCGTACAGGGTGTTATTTCTATACTGTACTTTGAATTAAGGTTCCAGTTTTAATAAAACCTGTACTATTTACACCTATGTTTTAGAGGCTTGCAATTTAGAACTAATACACTTTATTTTATTGGGTTACTCTTATTCTGACTATTTGGTGATGTAGTTCAGCCACCTGGTATTTCCCTCTCCAAATATGATGACCATCAGAGTGAGCATTCTTAACTTATAGGCTATTATGCCACTTATCCCCCATTCGGAATTTGACTATCAGAGAAGAGGTAGGCCTATGTCTAAATAAATCTCATTTGCAATAGAACTGTATGAGATATTTCCATACAACTACTGGTTAGTGTTCAATAGCACCCTAGACAATTCAGTAATGATATATTTTTCAGGGATTAATGTTTTTCTGATAAATGAGAGAAAAGTGATGGAGTCCTATGTTCCTGTCACCAAAAAGTAAAATTTCCGTCTAAACTAAAGCTAGGTTTACAGGACTATAATTCAGTATTTATTTAGGTAAATAGTTGTCTGACTATTTGGTGATGTAGGACAACCACCTGGTTCATACCTCAGCAAATCTGAAGAGGAAAAGAGTGATCATTCTCAAGTTATGGGCTTTTTTGTCACCTTCCCCATATTCGGCCTGGTCTAATTTGGCTCTTTTTCAGGGATTGGGGTAGCTCTAAAGAACAACCCAAAAAACATATTTTCCCCAAAAATAAAATTTGACAACAATCAATTTCATTAATGGGAGACCCTAAAGATAAGAAAAATCATTGTTGTCATTTGTTCTACCTCGGGTAGGGGTATCTCAAAATCTGAGGGCCCTTCCTGCTAGACTATAGATTGTATAGTGCTGGAGTGTGTTCCTTCTCCCCACTCCCTAGGTTTAGTGTAATCTTTAATCTATAATAAAATAAATACATATAAAAAACCTAATACATTTTACATTTATCAGGCAACAACAACAACAAAAAACTATTCATATTTAAATATGTTGTATTAATGTAATGAAAATCCTGCGAATCCAGGGATGTACAGTAGAAACATATGCAAACAAACATGTACAAAGTAGTTGGTTTTCTTTACAACATCTCCACTTTTCTATGAAAACAGTGTTCTTCTTCTTTTTTTTACGTATCCACTTTACACATTTAGCCGAAACATTATGACCTCTCTCTCCCCCTAGTTATGATTTATATCAGGTGACATTGCCTATAGTTGGGCTGCAGCCAATGCGGTGCCAGTGCTGGTCATGCTCTGTATATCCTTCCTCTGAGTGGCCAGTCTTCTGCAGTGGAGGTAGACGTGGAGTGGATGAATGAACGTCAGCAAACTCAGGAGGGTCAGCGCAATGTTCACCTGAAAGAGATGGATTTTCTTGTGAGCGCCAAGCTGATGTCACTGTCATACTTAGTTCAATTAATTAATTACACACACTGTATGACACATACACACACACACACACACACACACACACTGGATGATACACTCACATAGAAGGGGTCTCCCCCCAGGGTTCCTTTCACCAGCGCAAAACAGGGGTACTGCAGCAGGGACACAACCGCAGACAGTGACATCACTACGCCGTACAGCTTCCCAAAGTGATTGGCTGGAAAACTGTTAGAAAGAGAGGGAGGAGACAGCTTGACGTTAGCTACCTGACGAACCAGTGAATAAACCAGTTGTCAGATGCAGTCTCTCTTTGACTTACTAGTCACTCTGCTGTGTGCTCCTGGAACAAAGTCCCTGAAGAAATCAAACAGGCCCAAACTCAGTAGTTATGATTTAACACTAGAACTTTTATCTATGTCTTTTTATCTACACTGAACAAAAATTAACGCAACACTTTTGTTTTTGCTCCAATTTTTCACGAGTTGAAATCAAATACTTTTTCTAATTAATAATAAATGTAATAATTAAAACATAAATTATTGCACAGGTGTGCCTTAGGCTGGTCACAATAAAAGGCCACTCTAAAATGTGCAATTTTAGTTTTGTTCAGTGTATCATCCTATTCAATGTTTTATCTATTTTTATTACTCTTATTGTCTTACTATTCTCCTCTTGTTGTACTTTTTATGCTCTATGTAAAGCACTTTGAATTGGCTCTGTTTAATGTGCTATTCAAATAAACTTGCCTTACTTACTATTTAAACTATTAACTATCGCCATTATGTAAATACAGACTATTTTCCTCCCCCCATACCTTTGCAGCTCTCTCCCTCCCCTGTTTAGATCTCCTTTTTTACCCTCCCCCCTCTCTCTCTCCCTCCCATCCTCCCATCCCTCCCTCCCTCTCTTCTTCCATCACTCTTTCACTCACGCCACACTGATGAAGGCGGCGTTTCCCCCGTAGAGAAAAGAGCGGTTGAGGACCTGCAGGACGAAGGTGAGGTACTGCAGAGAGAGGACAGGAGAGGAGGCACACACAGAGAAGAGAAGGCACTGGAGAGAGGTAAGAAAGAGGGAGAGAGAGGAAGAGTGCAGGTCTGCCTCCTTCTCTGTTTCTCCTGATGGAAAGAGGGTGAGAGAAAGGTTGGATGATGATGATGATGATGATGATGATGATAGACACACACACACACACACATTTACACATTTAGTTAATTGTATTAGCTAAATAACTTCCACACACCTGGTGCCAGGGGCTTCCCTTTGTGTCTGTCCATGATGAGGCCATTCCAGGGAGCACAGAGAACCCCACACAGCTGTGTGAAGGCAAAGGCATTGGTGTACTGACTCACTGAGAGAGAGAGAGAGAGAGAGAGAGAGAGAGAGAGAGAGAGAGAGAGATACATGGAAAGAAGGTAGGAGAGATATTAAGCAGGTGCATTTAGTTCAATACAGTGTGGGTATATGTATACTGCAATATTACAATACACTGTAAGATTGGTGTGTAGTTTACCCAGGGTTGGGTCATTGTTGGCCAGCCTGTTGAGCATGGGGTTCAATGTTCCGATGAAGAGGTAATGGCGCAGCTGCATAATGGAGAGCCAGAGCAGATGCCACAGGAAGGACCAGGACAAGACACAGCTCCTAAAACTGACCTCTGTCCCTGTGTGTGTGTGTGTGTGTGTGTGTGTGTGTGTGTGTGTGTGTGTGTGTGTGTGTGTGTGTGTGTGTGTTCGTACAAAATAAAAGAAGAGCATTTCAGTCATGACACTTAACGTTGGTTTAATCATTTTGAATGAAAACGGTAATAAAAAAGTTGCTCCTGGCCTGAAAGTTAAATAATATAAAATACAAAATAACATAATTTATACCAAAAAAGCATACCAAACACCCTGGTAGGCAAATACAGAGAGTGGGGTATTTGGGTGATTGGGACAACCAACAAGTGAAACACTCATAGCCAGGAGTGCCACACTGTTGACCCATGGTGGAGGGTTACCATGGTAACCATGGAGGAGTGTTACCATGGTAACCATGGAGGAGTGTTAGATAAAACTCGGCTCTTTTCAGCCTGGTCCCTGAGGCATGTGTGAGGATGTTTCGCATACGTGTGAATCACCTGACGAACAGCTGTGCCGTTCGACTGTCCCCACCTGAACTTACGTAAACATTCTTTTAACTAGACATTTTACATTGTATAGCAAAACATGTACCATCATCATGGAAGGAAGATAGCCGAACAATACCTTTCCCTGAGTCTCCGGACGACGGCGGCCCATCCTCTGGCTGTAGGGGCATATCCTCCGTCTCGTCTCGCCCCTTCCCCTCTGATGTAGTCCTTGCTTCTCGTGTCTTCTCCAACTCCTCGACGTTGTAGCTGTCTGATTTTGCAAAGCGTACTCTATAGAAAACATTTTTCAGGGTAAATCTCACATGAATGCATTCAGCTATGCTAATAATGATGTCTCATTGAGCAGGCATGGGCCAACAGGGAATAACACTCTAACATGTTGTTTAACGGTCTTTTAACCGAGATTAAACGTGAAAGAACATACACATCCTCAGGAGACACAGACGAGAAGCAAGGATATATACTGTTTGGACTGCTCCCGTTTCAAGTTTTGTCTTGAAGGGGACTACAGCTGAAATGTTGAGGTTAACAAAAAATCTCTCTATCCTATCCCCCTTTGTGTGAATTAAACCAAATCATGTCTAATTTAGTTGTGTAGTACAGATGGGAGTTCTGACCCGTAGGTGTAGCCTTCTGGGAGTTGGTACGGGATGTGGGTCTTCGGCATGAGAAAGATGGTCCTGAGGAGGTGAATGATACTGCAGATGGACAGAATGAGAAAAGAGGTACGAAGAGAGACCCCTCCTTCATACAGCACCTGAGATGGAGGGATGAATAATATTTACATTTTTGCCATTTAGCAAAACGACTTTATGCAAAACGACAAAAATGTGTCTAAGTCAGTGAATCATCTATCCACCAGTCATCTCAAGAAAATGTATCTATGCTCAGGTCAGGGGCCATTGGCAGTCTTAATGCTAGAAGTTTTTAAGTTAGGTATTACGTTTTATTTTATTTTATTTACAGTAGAGAAACTGTACAGGGGGGTAGAGGGGATGGAGAGGGCTCAGGAGGGACAGCTAAGGTGTAGCCTTGGGAGATTCAAAGATTAGGGAGAAAAGGATGACAACTTATATGAGGGGAGTTACCATATAAGTAGTTTGAGATGTCAGTTTCAGTGGTCTGTACCTTGTTGTCTATTGTTGTTATGCTAATGGTTACACAAGCAGACATGTTTATCTGAATTAACGCCATAGGACCTTGAAGATGAGGAAGACAGCTGAGGAGGAGTCGAAGGCTCCGTTGTAAAGGGTGATGATGGTGGAGCGATGGGAGCCAAACAGGTTCCCAACCTAGTGGTGTGGAGAGTGTGACCGAAAATAGTATGTTAATGTGTAAACCTTACGATACCTGGACCCAGTTTTCTTGCATACAAGCAGTGATTATGACTGCCCAAGGAGACCCCAAATAACACATTTTTGGAAAGACAAAATGTTAAAACTCATATCAATAGTAATGCAATGTGTATTCATGTCTCTATGGATTTTTCTATGATTTTCCCATGAACGTGTGATTAGTCCGTAACGTGTGATGTTGCACATACGCAGCATTTACATTGTAGACATTTTAGCAAGTGTTTAAAGACAGTGTTGACTACATGCAACATAGGGCGTTAAAGAGTTATGGAAGGACATTCAGTCAGGTAGTACAACCTAGGCTTTTCTGTAAATCAGGGAAAGGTTCATGTCCGAACATGGATGGAAAACACACGCTCTCACATGTTTCACAAACACACATTACAGACACCTGTTGTGCGTGTTTAATGACTGTATGAGCGGAATCTTACCTGCATGTTTGTAATTAGGAACAATATTCCTCCCACAGCAACTAAGGACAAGGCTGGGAATAGTATCAGGGAATAAGCTGTTTGAGTGGGAGAGGAAGAGAAGAGAAAGTTTGATACATTACACATCAACAGAAAAATGTGCCTTTATCCCAGTGCTATCCCATTGTGCTTTTACACAACTAATTGTTACAAACAATGGCACAATATGGTAGTATACCATAACATTCTGTAACAATGGCAAAATACAGTCAATACGGAATTTACCTGCACTAGAGAAGGCAACCAGCAAGGTACCCGTGGTGTAGAGAGATCTGGGACAGACACACACACACACACACACACACACACACACACACACACACACACACACACAATGTAGTGGACTGTCATACAACGATTATGGTGTTATAGTGTGTCACTTTTTTCAGTGGTTCTGAACCACTCAACCAAATTATTCTTAGAACAATCTTGTTTTTTTTTCCATTCCTGAAAGGTTTTTTGGGGGATAGGAAGCTTTTCCAGTACACTGATATTATATGTGATTCTTTATCGAAAGGTATGAGCATCTTAGTCTGTAGTTTGTAACAAAACTCACATTCCCAGAAGTCTTGTTGCCATGGTGCCGAATCGGTCAAAGATGAAACCATTGGGGAGCGTAAGGAAGTTGTTCATGAAGGAAGTGATGGTGAAGACCAGAGAGAACTGTTCATCCTGTCCACTGCAGTCTGAGAAGAGAGAGAGATGGAGAGAGGGAGGAAAAGAGAAGTATAATCGCTCAATAAATATCTGTACAATGAAATGCTGGTAATCGTTATATTAATCATGTAAACATAAATCATGTAATGAGCGTTTGTCAATAAAAACGGTGTGACCTTAGAGCCACCATTTGCTTATGGCTTGAGTAGAATGAAAACATGTATAGTATTTATAGTAAGTATTATGTCCTAATGCTTATGAACTGTGCTACAAGCTAGACATGTGGATGTGTTGTGCTAAGGCATATGAGGAAGATGTACGTGTCACCCAACTGTTTAAGATAACCAGACCCAACTGTTTAAGATTACCATTAACATTAATTTCACTAGGGAAAAGCAGATATGAAATATGTGAGGACGCGCCCTGGGCGGGTTTTGAAAGTATAAATGTAGGCTTGTAACTTTGAATTGGGCGCTCTGTTTGTTAGAAGCAGACTGCCATGCTGGCTAACATTAACATAAGTAAAAAGAACATATATTGTGCAGAGTCTCACCGAACACTAAGTGGTAACCCTAGACTTTTCCACCACAGAAATTAAAACTAGAGGATCTTCCAATGCCTGCAAGATATCTTTAACAGTCCTTCAGTTTGCAGTTTATGAACCCTGCTTATTTATGAACTCTGCTCATATTCTTGGTATAATAATAATAATAATAATAATAATAATATTAATAATAATAATAATCATCATCATCATAATTATTATTATTATTATTATTACTACTATTATTATTTGCACTCACCTGTGTCCTGCACAGTGCTGTTGGGCCCAGTCACATTGACGCAGAGGTCACCGAAGTAGCTGTCGTCTTTGAGGACAAACACTAGCGACGCCCAACCGAACACCACACCTGAGAAACACAGGCACTCCACCAACCCCGTGATCAGAGTCAACCTGTACAGCAACCCCACCCTGTCCTCACATCCCAGCATCCTCCTCTGCCGTCTGACGAGACTCAACATAATATGTTTGAGTTCAGAGTGACAGTCACAGTGCTTTCAGTCGGTCTTTGAATCTGTTTTATTTCCTTTTTAAGTTGGTTGACCATCCCTGTTGTGCTGCTGTTCATAGGAAAACAGTGACTGCATTAAAACTGCCCTTCTTGTTTCTGTCCCCTGTTCTCTCCATCTCTTATCTCTTATTCTGTCTGCCCATCATTAACAATGGGGGCTGAGACCTTTGACCGGTTGTAACCAGAGTTTTTTGGAGGTATGATATAAGGGCTGGGGAGGAGGATAAACTATGAACCACCTTAACCAACTTAAGACCAAGTCTTTAACTTGAGGAGTGTAGTATTAATACTACTACTACCGGCTGTAATGGCAGTAGTACCAGAGTAATAACAGTAGTGGTTAATGTCACGTGGTAGAGATTATGCTTAAATGATTCCCAATTGTTGTTAATCCTTCCCCCATAGGCTCCTTGTGTGTTCCCTCTTCCTCTTTCACTTCCTATAGCTGTCTGACTTCCCTGTTCTCTGCAATGATTTCCCTTTTAACAAGTCCAATATTTCTATCGTATTTATTCCCTTGTTGTCACTTCATATCTTCTCACTTTGAGATCATGTTCATCTTCCCCCTAGAATGAAAAAGGAAGAGACGTGTGTAATGATGCAAACATGTCTACCTTTAATCATGTTGTCTATATTTTCCACTTTCTGAATTATCATTCGTAGTCATCATCAAACTGCTGTATAAAGCTCATTATTAGGACATTAATGGCATGTATTCTTGATACAATAGTGTCAGGACAATGCGCTCGCCATGCTGGGGATAACGGTAATCCAGATTAGCTCTATCTACCATGCGTGGCATCGATAGTTTCCTTTACGTGTTAGGAACATTGACGGCTAACAAGTAGGTGCATATAGTTCAGTCGTCGTACCGTTGTTAGGAGACCGTGTTGTTCTAAATTGATATGGGGGAAATTATGGTATATGATACACCTCTATTACGTAGGCCTACTTCCCCACCATGTGGCAATTCATACCCTCTTCAGTTCCCGACAATAATAATCACGTCACTTTTGATAATAAACCTATGGTTCTTTGTTCTAAGTATGACTATTTAAAATGACGACAACTCACGTTAAATTGTCTAATTTGCGCGTATCTGGATCCTCTACCGTACAACGACGAAAACCTCGCCTCCGTTACGCGCCTTGTCCGTCCCGGTGTCTCTCTCTACCTGATGTCCGCCTGAACTTTTTTTTTTTCCTTCTTCTTCATTTAAATAATTCTGGGATTAGTCGCGGTCAGGGTCAAACAAGCTCTTGACGAACGAGTCAAACAAGGACTTATAGGAGAGGAAATAGTTTATCTTGTGAGCGTCGAGCGCTCAATACGCGCGCACCCTCCCCCCACTCACTCACTCACTCACTCAGCAACAGCTTGCCTCATAGTCAGCAGCAGCAGGTCCATTTTCATCCCCAACCTCGTTTTCAAAGTTGGCCAATTTTGCGTTAAAACCGCGGACAAGGCAACCATATGGCCAGGACTGTACTATGCCTATGGTCCGTAGGACCAAAATGAAACCGAGTGGCGGGTGGGTGGCCTTTCACTCGCATTTGATCACTACGCCTAATGGGTCTCAAGTTACTCTCAGCTGTCTGTGCTTGTTAGAAACTCGAAGTACCCAATAGGTCGTCATGTGGAGTCAAAGCTACAGTCAGTATTTCAATGAATCTGACCTGATGGTCTATAAACAGATGAGGGGGGAAGAGCACCAATAAATTCATTTGAATGTAAAACTAATTGATCAAAGTTTTATTCCACACCATTCATTTACATAACATTTACATATCTGGCATTTAGCAGACACCTTTATCCAAAGCCACTTACAACAAATAAGTTTGTCTAACAGAAAGTGAACCATCTATCCATCAGTCATAGCAAGAAAAAGTAATCTATGCTAGGGCCAGGGGCCATTGGCAGTCATAATACTAGAAGAAGAAAGACTGAAAAACTAAAAAAGATTATTGGAGAGGGTGGTGCATCAATGACAATGGAATACATTAAACTATAAGTATTTTCTTGAGAAAAAACAAATACGCAAAGAACAGATGCACGGAGCTATTTGGGAAATTGTCGGCCAACATACACATAAATTGACATAAAAGGAAATTTTCAGACTTGGATCATTGTACAATATCATTGTGCAGCACCATGATATCATATCAGCTAAAAAACACAAAATGACTAATGTGGGCCTTTAAAACATCATCTAATTAAGATGTCAAGATCAAGGATGATATAGGCGTGGAGTGTCTATAGGCAGTAGGTGTCTGTAGTCAGTAGGTGTCTGTAGGCGGTAGGTGTCTGTAGGCAGTAGGTGTCTGTAGGCAGTAGGTGTCTGTAGGCGGTAGGTGTCTGTAGGCGGTAGGTGTCTGTAGTCACTAGGTGTCTGTAGTAACTAGGTGTCTGTAGTCAGTAGGTGTCTGTAGTCAGTAGGTGTGGGTAGTCAGTAGGTGTCTGTAGTCAGTAGGTGTCTGTAGTCACTAGGTGTCTGTAATCAGTAGGTGTCTGTAGTCAGTAGGTGTCTGTAGTCACTAGGTGTCTGTAGTCACTAGGTGTCTGTAGTCACTAGGTGTCTGTAGGCAGTAGGTGTCTGTAGGCAGTAGGTGTCTGTAGTCAGTAGGTGTCTGTAGTCAGTAGGTGTCTGTAGTCACTAGGTGTCTGTAGTCACTAGGTGTCTGTAGGCAGTAGGTGTTTGTAGGCAGTAGGTGTCTGTAGGCAGTAGGTGTCTGTAGTCAGTAGGTGTCTGTAGTCACTAGGTGTCTGTAGTCACTAGGCGCGTCCCAAAATGTTTTACTACTACTTACCACGACCGTTAACATAGAAATAGAATGATGTATTCCACTAAAGGTGTCTACCTGGACGAGCCAAATTGGCATTAATTACAACATTATGTGCATCCCATGACTCAGACATGGTTGCGCCAAGCATGTAGGGCTGTGTTCCAAGGGATAGTCCTATGGTCTTAAGTGCCTAACCCCCCCATCCCACTGGCTGAAAGTCCTGGGCCGTTTTGTTATCCCCCAGTCCGTCCTTGGATACATACACACACACACACACACATCATCATCATGAGTGTACCTTCATGTGTGCTCTGAGGTGGGCCACCCGCGAGAAGCGGCGGCTGCAGAGCGCGCAGGCGAAGGGGCGGACCCCCGTGTGGAGCAGCTCGTGCCTCTTCAGGTGGCTCTGTCTGTTGAAGCTCCGCCCACACACGGAGCAGCGGTACGGGCGCTCCCCCGTGTGGTTGGGGGCGTGCCGTTGCAGGCTGCTCATGTAGGGGAACCCCTTCCCGCAGTGCTTGCAAACAAACTTCCCCTCCTTCGCGTTGAGGGTGGGACGGCCGGCCCCGCCTGCTCTTTGGTCTCCGTGGTGACTGACGATGCCGCCTGCATATCGCCCTGGTAACGAGGCAGGGTCCTCCATAGTGGTGGAGGCGTGTTCTGACGAAAAGGAGAGGTAGGACTCAGGGGTGTTTGTGTAGTTGTTCCCCAGGGTTTGTGCTAAGTATTCGGGGTACGTGTGGCTCAGGGTCCCTTGGCTGACCTCCTGCCCTGGTTCTCCTCTCGACGTGTTGAGTTCTGGACTCTGGGGCTCCCTCTTCCGGATCAACTCCACACCTGCAGGTCGGCCCACACACTGAGTCCTGATACGGTGCTCAACAGACTGCATGTGACCTATGTGATGTTCCATAGGCTCAGTAAGCCCATGGCTGCCTCCTGCTGGTACACTCTGGAAACCCCAATTCTCATTCAAACCAGGCTGCCCAGCAGGATGCTGTTGTGGGGTGACCAGTGGTGTGCTGGAATATTCAGGAGCTGATGGGACAACAAAATAGAGAACACAAAATCATCATCATCATCATCATCATCATCATCATCATCAGTACTGTATCATGTATCATTATATGAGATGGATGGCAGGAACTCGGTTCTCACTTATCCTCAGTTCCGTTTGAGGGGGTGGAAAGGCCCCTGGGTCGTCCTCATCCAGCCTCTCCTGTTTGATGGTCACTGGTTCCCCCCTTCCATCTGTCAGAGTGGCCTGTGTGACACACAAAACAACAAATACATAGTTCCTCTTTTCATAGACACATGGTAATAGGTTGTGGTGGAAAGGATAATATTCACTAAGGCACGAGCCTCTAATGTTTTAAGGAGAGACAAGGCATAGAACGAATAATCGGCTTCACTGCTAGAATACAACAAGGCCCAATAGACTGTTTCTAGGCTAAGCACGTGTCGTATGATGTTCCATATACCCGATGACGAAGATGACAATATCTCACAGCGTAAGTTCCACTGAACAAAAAGCTGGTGAGCAGTTACCTCGTCTCTCAGTCGCATCCCTGCCAGGGGTCCGTCATCAGCCCACCCACTGCCCCCCTGCTGCGTGACGGCAACATCTGGTCCCACATCGGCTTGTTCTCCGCCATCTGCATATTGAGAAATGGGAGACGAAACTCCTTTATTTAATTTAGTGTTCCTACATTTGACAGCACATGTATTTAGTAGAATGAAGCTGAATGTAAATAAAAGGCCGAGATATAAAGGTTTCTGGCCAACTTCTACCAGCATCACAGTTGCTATGGCAACGTCTCTGTGTCATCACCACCAAACTCCCTACCTTCCACTCCCTCCAGGCAGATCACCATCATTAAGGACACCTTGCACCCCAGCCTTTGCACTACTGCTGTTTATTGCATGTTTCTCTAATTATACATCTGTACATTATGATAACTATTGTTATCTATCTCTTACCTACTGTAGCCTACTTATTATAGGCTACTGTACTTATCATTTCATAACTGTACATATCCTATTTTGTCTATATTATCATGTCTTCGCACTAAAGCACTATTGGCACTTCTGGTTTGATGCTCAACTGCATTTCGTCGTCTGGTAGGCTACTTGTCCTCTGCAATGAGTTTCTCCCAGGCCTGTTTAACCAATAAACATCACAGGAATAATATATATCTCTACTCTGCATCCACTTCTCCATCTTATATCTCTTCGTTATTGCCCAATTCAGAGACTCATACAAAGCTTAATTGTTAAAGAGCACAGCTCGTACATATGCGGGACCGGTCTCCACCGAAGGGATCAAAGCACATTTACATTACCGTTCCAAAGTCGTTCACGCGACGCAGCGTCATCCTTGTCCTCTACGCAGTGTTCGTTCTCACCCACTTTCAGTTTGTTCTTCAGGATTTCGTTATCGAGTGTTCTCCGCGATAGTTCCAAACGTAGAACAGCAGAATAGTTGTCCACCAGTTTGGTTATTTCAGCAACGGCAGTTGTGGCGAGTGCCTCCATGATGGAGGACAGCTGAGTCTGAAATATCACCGATTCCAGCATTGTACCCGTGAAAAAACGACCAATGCAAACGTGGGAAAAAAGCTCCTAAAGACGGCCGTATAGGCTGTGAACTATTTGCAAGATAATGTTTAGAAGAAACGGCAACTTCTGCTCTGCCTGGTTTAAAGCACCAAATGCTCCCCCGGCTAGTCGGCTACTATAATAACAATGCAATGTGACGTCCCAAGTCATTTACCGTAAGCACACAAGTGGATTGCGCAGCACTTTCAAGGATGCACATAGATTTGCTTTGAGAAGCATTCAAACCATCTGATGAAATCATACTTCAAAACACTTTTGGCTATTGCACGGAGTATTTTCAGTAGTTAACCGTTGGCAAGACATTAATCTATAGCTCCACACTCAAAATCCTCTCCTCATGCCCAACACATTCGGAATAATCACAATTTCAGGGAATTTGTTTGAGCGACTTACCAAGGATCTGATTTTCATACTCTAATATTGGTTAGAACATTTCTCTCTCTGCATGGAAATAAAAGTATTTGAGGGGTCTGTATATTCCTGTCTAGTTCTTATACAGTACTTACCTAACATACTTTGACAGTAACAGCATTTTCTTCCACATTATCTTGCTGATTCCAGTAAAGCACATGAAGTACGTTCACAGTTTGACTTCATTGCAAACGGTCTAGTAACACATGTTCAGTATGCCATAGCCTACTTTGGCACTGTTCTCCAGTTGCCCTGTACTGTAGTGTTGTGTCCACTGTTTGTAGTGGCAGGGGTTGTGTGGGATATTTTAAATTGAATTTTGTCCCACTCAAAATATTAAACAGGAGAGATCTCGAACTCAGTATTAAACCTAATATTCAGATTAATTCTTCAGATGCCATAACCAAGGAAACGCTGTGCTTTAGTAGAAGTTAGAGTTTATTGCATACTTCACAGAATGCAACAAACAGTGAGCTGCGCTAGGAACACAAGTGGATCCCCAACACAAACTAAACAAAGTACCTTCTTTCAACCTTAATATAGGGAACCAGGAGATACAGTGATCTACTGAAACCATATAGTCACCATCTTTGGGGTAGATGGAAAACTTCCCCCAATTATCCACCCACGTCCAGGCACAAGCAAAAGGGTACGGGTGACAGCCCATCCTATTGATGATGCCCAAGAGAGAACACACTCTGAAAGATGCCAGGCCTAACCCAGCAGCCTTAAATGATTAGGGGTGTACATGACACTAAGTATGAATTCTAAAATCAGACAGCCTAATTGCAGAGCTAATCAGTCCCTTTCAGATCTCATATGAGATAGCTCCACTGTGCTCTTTCAGTTGTTTTTAGAAATCCCTATGTATGGGTTTTCTTTGGAGGCTTTATGAGCTAGTAGGAAGTGAAGACATTGAATCTATGTTAAAGTGGTTTCAAACAACCTATGTTAGTGTTTCGGATAGCATTGCATTAGGGCGGCCTACTGAGTGAGTTGAGAGAATCACGTGGAACTAAATTACTGGCGCCTCTGTGTGTACGGCAGCACTCCCACCTTCCTCCTGAGAGGGGGCCGTACACAAGTACACACACATGCTGATCACCACTCTTGCTGTCAGTTAAAAGGGCCAGCTGCTGTGCCCTGCGATATCACAGGTATTTTCCACATGTCCCCCACCCTACCTTAAAGAATCACACAGCCAGCCTGAAATACAAATTAGATTAGTCAATGGATACATAAACATGGATACAACATGGATACATATGCATAACTGAAGATATATACTGTTATATAAACAGAGGGTAAATATAGACTACAATAGATGCTTTATGGGATATATACAGTTAGGTCTGTAAATATTTGGACAGTGACACAATTTCCATAATTTGGGCTCTGTACACCACCACAGGCAATGACTGCCTGAAGTCTGGAACCCATGGACATCAGGCAGTCATTGCCTGCAAAGGATTCTCTACAAAGTATAACAAATGTACATTTTATTCATGATTATGTTAATTTGTCCAATTACTTTTGAGCTCCTGAAAATAGGGGACTGTGTATAAAAATGGTTGCAATTCCTAAACGTTTCATACAATATTTTTGTTCAACCCCTTGAATCAAAGCTGAAAGTCTGCACTTCAATTACATCTCGATTGTTTCTTTTCAAATCCATTGTGGTGGCGTACAGAGCCCAAATTATGGAAATTGTGTCACTGTCCAAATATTTACAGACCTAACTGTATATATATATATATATATATATATATATATATATATATATATGATATGTGATTATGTATGGTTACGTGGCATATACTGGTATTATGCATACTTAAGTAAAATAGTGTGACGATGTCTGACGATCCCCCAACCTGGATAAGGCCTGAGGGCATAGGCCAGGGGTCCCCAAACTTTTTTCTTTGAGGGCCACATAATTTTTCCTTTCTGTGATGGGGGGCCTGGGTCGGTCTCTAACATAAAATAATATGGAACGGAGTGGAATGGAGGCGGTTGCGCAAAGCAATTGCGCGCAGGAGAGCACTGGTGGATGCAAACAAAGTCTAAACAGTTGAATTTGGATGGAATTTATACCTATAGTGATATGTCAATGAAATATAATCAGTTTTACAGTCTGATACTTGAGGGAGGACCCTCATCATACACGGGGGGACCCATGAAGCAGGGCTGTCTGGGGGTCCTTAAACGAGCATCAAACACTTAATTTCTTGCATTCTGGTGAATTTAGATGCAATTTGTGCCCTTTCTTCATCAATTTATGGTGGAAATGTCATTATTTATGTAAAGGAAAACACAATATTCAGGCACCAGATGACCATTCAAAATGTAATGTAATATAATGCAATATAAGGCTCTCAGGCATTCTGTACTTTCAAATATGTATTCTCCTTGAGCAGTCAACATCAACTATCAGCTATTTCGCTAGCAAACACGAAAGCTAACTTATTTGCGAAACAGCGCCCCCGCCACCACGTCGGCGCAATGCCGCAATTGCAGTTAGAAATGTTGTTGTTCAAAGGGCCGGTCCAAGTGTGGGGGCGGGCCGTGTTCGGCCCGCGGGCCGAAGTTTGGGGACCCCTGGCATAGGCAGTCTGATCCGAGGTCTGTGCTTAAGGAAAACCTACACCTCGAGTGTCCGCACATTGGATATGTCCATTAAATGTGTGTTTGTCATATCCAGTTTAGCCCTCCTCTGATTGGCCAATCGCCTGCAGTGGAGGAAAACATGGAGCGGGTGGATGAAGGTGAGGAAGCTGAGGAGGGTTACACCCACATTCACCTGGAGATAGAGGAGGGGGAAATATCACACAATGTGTTCTGTTGGCATAAGTGCAGATTTGAAGGACTGGTTTGGGTTGGTTGATGGCGAAATGCTTCACTGGGCGACATGACTTGGCAAAGTACTGGATTTCTGCTTCATTTACCAACAGTATTTCTGTCTATTTGATAGAAGAAGAAAAAAATTTGCTTGACACTTTCTATGTTATATGAAGACAGAGGAGGACATACGTAGAGAGGATCCCCATGAAGGTACTCCTTGATCAGGTATAAGACAGGGAACTGAAGCAGCAGCATCATGACAGACAGTGATGTAATCAGACCAGACAACTTCCCAAAATGGCAGCTGGGGAACCTGGGGAGAGACGAGAGGAGGGGAGACAGACAGCTGAGTTTAGTCAACTATGGTGGTAGGTAGTGAGTCAACTATGGTGGTAGGTAGTGGGGTTAGGGTACTTTCTGGTTAGGTGTTGCTAATGTTGTTGTAAGCCGGATAACTACCAAACATTTGCAGTTTTTCGCACATTGAACACGCACGCATACACATGCACACATTCAGGGACACAGAGGGTCATACACTCTCTCAAACACACACACACACACACAAGCACACACACATAGTGAACGTACGCAATGCTGACGAAGGCTTGGTGCCCTCCATACATGAAGCAGTTGTTGACGGCCTGCAGGACGAAGGTGACATACTGGAGAGGGAGGAGAGGAGTGGAGAAACAGACGGCAAAGAAGAAGCACTGGAGGGAGGTGAGGAAGAGGGAGAGCGAGGTGGAGTGCAGGTCTGCTTCTTGCATTGTCTCTCCTTTGGAAAGAAAATACAAATCAGGAGTGAGGTGAGGGTGAGGCTGAGCGATCTAAACATCTTAGAACTACTTGCTTCTCCTGAATCAAATACAGCCATTAATGTACATTAAAGGCATGCGTTTAGTATAAATATCTTTGACCTACAACTAATGTCCACACTTCTACCAGTCCTTTTCTAACTCACCTGGTGCCAGGGGTTTCCCCTTGTGTCTGTCTATGATGAGGCCATTCCAGGGAGCACAGAGAACCCCACACAGCTGGGATAAGGCAAAGGCATTGGTGTACTGACTCACTGAGAGAGAGAGAGAGAGAGAGAGAGAGAGAGAGAGAGAGAGAGAGAGAGAGAGAGAGAGAGAGAGAGAGAGATGTTTAGTACAGTAACAGTTCATAATTACACTGCGGCAGAAAGAGAGGCGTGTATCTTACCCAGGGACTGGTCTCTGTAGGCCAGCCGGTTGAGCATCGGGTTCACCGTGGCGATGAAGAGTAAGTGACAAAACTGCATGACGGCGACCCACACAAAGTGCCACAGGAACAACCAGGACAGGACACAGCTCCTAAAACTGGCCACTGAGAGAGTGAGCGAGAGGGGGGGGGGGGGAGTTGTTTTGTGTTTAGTTTGGAGATTGTTCATCTGCTTGTGTGGACTTATGCATGACTTGACTCTGTTTGAAGAAGTATCTGAGTATCTGCCTCTGAGAAAGGCAAGTATTCTCACCTTCCCCAGGTTCAGGTCTTGGATGTAGTAATTCACCCTGCATGGAGGCCTCTGCATTCTTCTGATATTTACTATTCTCCTCTCCTTTCTCCGCTCCCTCATTTCTTCCCTTCTTTGGCTGTCGACGGCAGCTCACCCTGTCGCAAAGAACTCAGCGTCAGAGACGCATTTCAGCAAAAACGGCTTTTCACCACCGTCACCATGGTGATTGTGAATCTGTTGTGGTGCATGATGGGAGCTGTAGTACTTCTGACCCGTAAGTGTATCCCTCTGGTAGCGGGTAGGGGATGTGACCCTTGGGCATGAGGAAGAAAGTCCGGAAGAGTAGGAGGATGCTACAGGCAGAGAGAGCGAGGAAAGAGGAGCGGAGGGAGACGCCTTGTTCATGGAGAAGCTTCAGAGAGACAGGAGAGAGAGAACAGGCACAGCAGGTTAGGTTATTCCAACAGTCAACAATTAAATGAGTTAATATTGACTCGTTTGAATTTGTTTTTATTTAGCATCTGCTATGTTTATGAAGAAGACAGCAGGGAAGGCAGATGTTAGATTAGATGAAGCAGATCATCACTGCTTCTCTACATCACTCGGAATGTGCGTTACCTTGACGATGAGGAAGACTGCTGCAGAGGAGTCGAAGGCCCCTACGTAGGCGGTTATGACTGTGGTGCGATGGGAGTAAAAGAGGTTCCCAACCTAAACACAATATATAGAGGACTCCTTAAAGAGTGTACCATATACAGCGATGTGGGGACTCAGCTAGGCTTGTTGACGTATGGAGAAGCTCTTTCTTGTTTCATAAGATCACGTTGATGTCATTAGTACATTAGTACACAAAATATGCTATTTAGCCAGTGTGAATCGAACCCACAACCTTAGTGTTGTTAGTGCAATGCTCTATGCCTACTGTATTTATGCTTAGAGGCAGCACTTCGACCAATGCTAAGTAAGGATGCTGTGCATCTGGTAAGTCACAGGAAGAAAAGATAAGAGGCAGAACAGTGAAAGTAATAATAGAGGTCAAAAGTACCAGCACTGGCATAAAAGTACACGTTTTAGAAAAAAGGTGAATAGATGACTAGATGTTTGTTGGATTATGTGAGGTTCTGGGCCTCTAAGGGATTCAATTACCTGAGCATTGGTGGTGTAGAACAGCATTCCAGACGTCATCAGGCACGACACAGCAGGAAACAGCAAAGCTGACAGGTCTGAGTATGTGTGTGTGTGTGTGTGTGTGTGTGTGTGTGTGTGTGTGTGTGTGTGTGTGTGTGTGTGTGTGTGTGTGTGTGTGTGTGTGTAAGACGGAGAGAGATAGAGAAAGAGTGAGTGTGCTACCAAATGTTATGTTATATAGCAGAAGAAAATGTTGAATTATGGAGCAGTTTGTGTTACTACACAAATGGACTATGGCCTGCTTCTAATTCCATATGTGTCATCATAAGACAAACTGCTTCATTATAAGCAATGTTACAGATAATTGTTGATACAATGCTGTCACTCGAGGAAAGGGAAAACCTCTGACCGAATTCGGTAAATAAATCACCTGCTCTCAACAGGGCGATCAACAGTGTCCCACTGGTGTACAGAGATCTGTAGAAAAACAAGCTCCTATTAGGACATATCCCTCACACACGGTGCAACTATACCATGGCCCTGCTACGCAACAGAGTGAGTTTGCCATATATATGTTACGGTATCGTAACATATACACTGAACAAAAATATAAACGTGACACTTTTGTTTTTGCTCCAATTTTGTTTCTGCTCCAATTTTGTTTAAAAGATCTAAGACTTTTTCTTCGTGCACAAAAGGCCTATTTCTCTCCAATTTTGTTCACAAATAGTAGTGAGCACAAATAACAATGAACACTTCTCCTTTGCCGAGATAATCCATCCACCTGACAGGTAATGCAAGATGCTGACTAGACAGCATAATTATTGCACAGGTGTGCCTTTTTTTATTGGTCACAATAAAAGGCTACTCTAAAATGTGCAGTTTTATCACACAGCACAATGCCACAGATGTTGCATGTTTTGAGGGAGTATGCAAATGTCATGCTGACTGCAGGAATGCCCCCCCCCCAAAAAAGAAAATGCATACCTGTGAAATCAGCATCTTGACATGCCACACCTGTCAGGTGGATGGATTATCTCAGCAACGGAGAAGTGCTCACTAACACATATTTAAACACATTTGAGAGAAATAGGCCTTTTGTGCACATTAGATAGTTCTTAGATCTTTGATCTACCTATCTATCTATCTATCTAGTGTACTGTTAGTCAAGTGGTAAGTGTACAATTTGTCATATGGAAGGTAAGTATACAGTAAGTATACAGTTTGTCCTTGGTAAGTGAATGATTTGTCATTTGGTTACGGATATATTCACGTGTCATCATGTGAACTCACATTGTCAGCAGTCTTGTCACCATGGTACCAAAGTGGTCGAATAGGAACCCCAGAGGAAACCTGATGATGTTCATGAAGAAGAAAGCCACGATGAAGACCAGGGAGAACTGTGCATCCTGACCACTGCAGTCTGAGAGAAAGTTAGTGTGTGAGTGAATGAGAGAGAGAGAGTGTGTGTGTGTGTGTGTGTGTGTGTGTGTGTGTCTGCACATGTTTCTGTGTGTGATTTCTGTATTACATCCCATACATTTACATATGAAATATGCCTCCTCTTAGGTCCCTCTCACCTGTGTCATGCACGGTGGTGTTGAGCCCGACCACATCGACACAGAAGTCACCAAAGTAGCCGTCGGCCTTGAGGATGAACACTAGAGATGCCCAACCGTACGCAATCCCGGAGAAACACAAACTCTCCACGAACCCGGAGACTAGGGTCAGCCTGTGACGCATGTTCGTCCCACTGACACATCCCAGCATGCTTTCCGCTTCCTGGTTTCTCCCAGGGAAATCGCTGGCTGGTCAGAATGGTGAGGTTCAGTAGTGGCTCTCTCTGTGTCCAGCTCTACCATCTGTACCCTTTTAGACACTGGAGTATTTTTGGCGAGTAAGAGGAGATGATGGCAGACGTGTGCCAAAATACTGTACTGAAAGAAATAGAGTCACTGGCACTGAGACATCTCACTCATTAAGAGTGTAGTTGAAGTTGAATTAATGCCGGGGAGAAGGAGAGAAAGAGTAAGGGGAGAGAGAGAGAGTTAGGGGAGAGAGGGAGAGAGAGAGAGTAGGGGCATAGAAGGAGAGAGAGTAAATGGGAGGGAAAGAGAGACAGGGGAGAGGGAGAGAGAGAGAGACAGATAGAGATAGAGATAAAGGGAAGAGGGATATAGATAGAGAAAGGGGGGAGAGGGAGAGAGACAGGGAAGAAATGGAGGCAGTTATGTTTAGTCTGATTAGTCAGATTAAAAAGCCGATATTAACAAAGCAGTTTCTATTCACTACGTCTGGCATGTTACCACAAGGGTTCAAACACACACACACACACACACACACACACACACACACACACACACACACACACACAGAAAGCTCTACTCCTGAACCACTGTTCCATAGCACTGCGCTATGCTTACGTTAAGCTAAATACTTTTGACATAAAAGCAAGCAAGATACATTCTTTACATTAGCCTTACCGGTTGAGTTATGTGTGGAGACTTCAGTCTTTGGCTCTATAAAGGAGATTGTATGTGGTCCTGTCCCTAAGTTGTTGAAGTCCTCTAATGTACTCTCTTGTTCAAGATCATGCAACACCCTACTCCCCTCTCTCTCTCTCTCTCTCTCTCTCTCTCTCTCTCTCTCTCTCTCTCTCTCTCTCTCTCTCTCTCTCTCTCTCTCTCTCTCTCTCTCTCTCTCTCTCTCTCTCTAGGCACAGAGGGAGGTCGACACAGAGGAACAGTGGTAGAATACGTTTTTATTGCTTTCTGCACAGCTCAGCCACGTCACTGACGCGCTGAGCAAGTCTTTTAACCAACGAGGAACCGCAAAGAACCACAGCGTGCGGCCGTCTCGACCGCGTGCGGCCGTCTCGACCGCCACGGCCACCGGCTTCCCCGCTCGGGATCCGCTGCGGCCCCTGCACCCGGCGCTGATTCCCCTTTCGGGTCTCAGTTGCTCTGCCGCTGCTTTGCCGTCGGTATGGCTCGCTCTCTCCCTCGTTCTCTCTCGTTCTCTCTCGTTCTCTCTCGTTCTCTCTCGTTCTCTCTCTCTCTCTCTCTCTCTCTCTCTCTCTCTCTCTCTCTCTCTCTCTCTCTCTCTCTCTCTCTCTCTCTCTCTCTCTCTCTCTCTCTCGTTCTCTCTCTCTTTCTCTCTCTCTCTCGTTCTCTCTCTCTCTCTCTCTCTCTCTCTCTCTCTCTCTCTCTCTCTCTCTCTCTCTCTCTCTCTCTCTCAATTCCATTTCAATTTCAAAGGGCTTTATTGGCATGGGAAACATACATTTACATTGCCAAAGCATGTGCAGTGTGAAGATAAAAAAACTAAAACAAAAATAATGTAATGTACATACATGTTCATATTAGAATAAATAAATAGATTACATACTAGATTACAAATAAATAGATTACAAATAGATTACATACTAGAATAAATAAATGAAATACAACTTGTTTCAATTCTTATGGTGGTTTTAGCCCATTTGATTGCCTTTTTCTATCACAGCAGCTAACAAATCTTTCTGCTGTGTTTGCACATTGCTGTACCTCACCCAGCAGGTATGGTAGCCTTTCGACATTGGTCAAGTCCTCAAAGTCTCCCTGGATGTTGGTGATCAGTGGGAAGCAGTGGCGGGCGGTGCATTTCACACCTAGGCCTTCAGTGATGTCCGACACATTCCTACCTGAATTATTCTACCTCTTAATACCATCGTTATGACGCCATGGCTCTAGAAACTAGACAGAAACACAGTATAACCGGGCGTTGCATCACCTTAACATAGTCAGACAAGTACAACAGAGTTATATTAATATTTCCGAAGCATTTTTAATCAATAAAACCGCATTTACAATGAAGAGTGTTAAACTAACATCTTTAAGATCGCTACATTACCCACGTCTGTCGTCTCGTCCACCATAATAGCGACAAAGGGTGCCTTTTTAATCTCCATTTTGATCTCTTCTCCCATCACTTAAGCAATAGCAAAAATCAGGTCGTTTTGTATTTTGCCTGACGTCCCAGTAAACACTTTGTTTGTGGACAGGTGGTAATGTAAATCTGGGTTGTTTTCAGCCAGAAAAGAAATAAGCTCAACGTAGTTTCCTCTGTTTGTGGACTCGGTGCTTTCATCGTGTCCCCTAAATGACAGTTATTGTTTACCCAAAAACAGGACACAATCGATCAGTATTATCGATCAGTCAACGAAAGCTTTCGTTGTGATGCTCCGTTTCCCTGCGCACTTTCGAAAGTTTCACATCTACCGGCATATACGCATCTCAATAGTGAATATCAATAGTGCGTATCAATAGTGCGTATCAATAGTGCGTATCCAATCAAAAGACGTGCTGGGTGCTGACATCATTGAGCCTTCCAGCAGGCTCCGTTGTTGCTTTTGCTCGCATCTACGTAGGTTTACTAGGAACGCCACAGGTTTTCTCGTTCCAACGTTAAGTTACAGGTCGAATCCGCGGCACCGCTTAACGTGCAAGCAGGCAGATTTTGGAGCCCCCTAGCAACACATTTTGATTGGATAAAAGCTCTAACATAAAGGCCAGCCCTCCAAATCTCAATCGGAGACTGGAAGCAGCGCAACCAAGAGGAAAGCTATGAAATGAAGAGAATAGACTATGGGGAATCATTAATACATATTTGTGTAAAAAATATATTAAAATAAAATGTATATTCTGATGATGTTTAGGCCAGCAGAGAAGGCCTTGCTGGCCCTGACGGCACACCACTGGTGGGAAGTATGCGTCCCTGATGTCCTTGTACAGCTGGCAGGTAGTTAAGAAGTGCAGCTCTGTTTCCACCTGGTTTTGTGTGCAGTGGGTGCACAGTCTGTCTGGTCTGGGGAGCCAGGTCTGCCTATGGCGGCCTTTCTCGATGGCCAGGTTGTGTTCACTGAGTCTGTACATAGTCAAGGATTTCCTTAGCTTTGGGTCTGTCACAGTACTCAGGTATTCTGCCACTGTGTATTTTCTGTTTAGGGCCAAATAGCATTCCAATTTGCTCTGGTTTTTGGTTGATTCTTGCCAATGTGTCAGGTAATTTTCTTTTTGTTTTCTTATAATTTGGTTTAGTCTAATAGGTGGCTCTGCTTGTGACTGTGAGAGTCCCAGAACTAGCTGGCTGAGGGGGCATCTCCCTAGAGTCTCTCTGTGGGTAAGGGCTTTGTTGTGGAGCGTGTCAGGGTGACTTTCTTTTAGGTGGTTGTAAAATTTAAACGCTCTCTTTTGAATTTTTATAATTAGTGGGTATCGTCCTAATTCTGCTCTGCATGCGTTATTTGGTGTTTTACGTTGGATACGAAGAATGGATTTTCAGAACTCTGCATGCAGAGTCTCAATTTGGTGTTTGTCTCATTTAGCTAAATCTTGGTTGGCAGGTGGACCCCAGACCTCGCGACCATAGAGGGAAATGGGTTCTATAACGGAGTCCAATAATTTGAGCCAGATTTGAATAGGGATGTCTAACTTGATGTTCCTTTTGATGGCGTAAAAAGCCCTCCTTGCCTTATCTCTCAGGTCGTTCACAGCTTTGTTGAAGCTACCTGTGGTGCTGATGTTTAGGCCGAGGTAGGTATAATTCTTTGTTTGTTCTAGGGCAATTGTATGAATGAATGAATGAATGAATGAATGAATGAATATCTAGGAAGAATTTGAATTTGTGGTGCTGGAGGCTGGATATTTTGGGGAAAATCATAATTTTCGTCTTAGTGAGATTCACTGTCAACGCCCAGGTCTGGGAGAATTGGTATAGAAGGTCGAGGTGCTGTTGTAGCCCTTCTTTGGTTGGGGATAGCAGCACCAGGTCATCAGCAAACAGTAGACATTTGACTTCTGTGTCTACTAGGGGGATGCCAGGTGCTACAGACTGCTCTAATGTTTTGCCAAACTGTTGATATAGATGTTGAAGAGGGTTGGACTCAAGCTGCAATCCCTGTCTAACCCCCCGGCTTTGGGAAAATAATTCTGTGTGGTTTCAATCTTAACAGCACACTTGTTGTTAGTGTACATTGACTTCATGATGTCGTAGGTTTTTCCTCCAACACCATTTTCCAACAGTGTGAATAGCAGACCTTTGTGCCAAATTCAATCAAAGGCTTTTTTGAAATCTACGAAGCAGGCGAATAGTTTGCTTTTGTTTTTGTTTATTTGGTTGTCAATTAGGGTGCTGAGGGTGAATATATGGTCTGTTGTACGATACTTTGGTAAAGAACCAATTTGGGATTTGCTTAGGACATTGTTTACAGTGAGGTAATGTAGGAGTCTGTGGTTGATGATCATTGTAGCATTCCAGCCGGACTTAGTATAGACGGTGACTCCTTATTAATAACTGATGGTCAATGATGCAGTTTAACCTTTTATTTACACGCACCAAAAGCACCATAGACACACCGTAAGAGCTGAAAGTAGAATAACACACAGCTACAATCAGCATCCATCCACTAGCATTCAGTATACTTTGCTAATTCCAGAGCGTTTACAGAGCATTGAAATTAAATTGACAGTCAATACAAACATACCTCTTCGCCTTCCAGCTAGTTGCTATAAAACGATAATGAGAAGATATTCTTCACAAATCCGTAGACCATTTAACCGTAGATTTAACCACCTTGCTTTCTTCTCCGTTCTAACTCAGTTCTAACTCTCGCGCAGTTACACAGGGAGAACATACTTGTGTTCTTCAAATTAAAGTTGTGTTCTCCCAAAAAAATGCGGTAGGCTATAATAACATTTTGATATTCAAATAATGTGGTATACAAAGTACCATAATTAAAAGTCCTTATCTTAACCTTGTTATACATGTTATAAAATATATGGGTCATTTACAATCATACAGAGGATTTTCCCAAGGTTGCTGTTGACACAGATCCCACGGTAGTTATTTGGATCAGATTTATCTCCACTTTTGTGGAGCAGCGTTATCAATCCTTGGTTCCAAATATTGGGGAAGATCCCAGAGCTAAGGACAATGTTGAAGAGTTTTAATATAGCCAATTGGAATTTGACGTCTATGAATTTTAGCATTTCATTTAGGATGCCATCGACACCACAGGCCTTCTTGGTTTCGAGTGAATTTATTTTGTCCTGTACTTCCTTTAGTGTAATTAGAGAGTCTAGCGGGTTCTGGTAGTCTTTTATGGCTGACTCTAAACTTTGTAGTTTATCTTGTCTTATCTTGTGTTTCTCTCTCTCTCTCTGGCTCAGGCCAGAACGCGCCATGCTCCCCACACTGGTCTTTAACTTTTTGACCCAAGGGTTTTAGGAAAGTACACCAAGTAATGGCAGTTTCCATGTGATGGTTTGGCTAAGACGTGTACAGCAATTAGAATAATATCAGTTTCCACACAAAGGTTTAGCAGAGACCTTTGGCTATATTTTGTTAATAGCAAAGCAATATTGATAAACTAACTCCAATGTAATTATCACTGTGGAAAAAATGATTCCGTCTGTGCTTGCAAGAAAGGTCAAATAGAATGAATCAAATGAGGATTTAATAATACTGTATACTTCTGTATCTATTACAAGTCATGGTAAATGATAGATATGATAGATGGAGATGACCAGATATCATTCAAACAATGCAAAAAAAAGAGCAAGCTATTCCCTAACCTCGGCTTTTATATCACTCTAATAACAGTGTTTATTTATTTTCTTCTTTATATTACACACCTACCAACACAGTAGTGTATTGAGTTTGTTTTTTTTACCTTTATTTTACCAGGCGAGACAATTAAGAACAAAATTATTATTTACAATGCCGGCCAACAAACATAGAGTTAGAACTATGTTGTCTAGCCAGCTAACGTTAAGGTTACATTGTAGCCCTTTTTGGACAGCCAGATCCTCACACACTTCTACAGGTGGACCACTGTGACTCTGAGAGTAGCCTATATTGAACAGGTTCCGTAAAAAATGTACATTAAAAAACAAACAAATATTATAGATTATTCTCTACAGACAGTTTAGGCTGTTATCGTTCAGTAGAGTCCCAGTTCCCTCAAGATGGCGGCGCGCTACTCAGACGCGAGGCTTGGAGTGGCTTCAACGCTGGTGTTTTTTAGTGTTTTTAAGTACATTTGTATGTACATTTTTATTTTAGTACTTATAGGGAACGGTTGTGTAAATAGTACCTACAGCAGACTAGACTAACTAGAAGTTGGTGCGCAAAATGAGAGGACTGTAACAACGGAATTCTTGGAACAGCAGAGAATCCCATTCGACATCGCTCGGTCGCCAGGTGAACAATACTACGCTCTCCCAACACTCAAGCGCAAACGTCGGCGGCGAGACCGTAAGCAAGCGAAGGGGGGGCCTGCTAGCTAGGCTGAGGAGAAGCCTGAATAAACCTGCTTTGCCGAGTATTTTCCTATCCAACGTCAGGTCTCTGGCAAACAAGATGGACGAATTGAGACTGCATGTCGTTACCAATAACATCGTGGGAGATAGCTGTGTGATTATCCTAACGGAGACCTGGCTAAATGACACTATCCTGGACTTCGCGGTAGGCCTAGAAGGAAGGACCCTACACCGGACGGACCGGACTTTGCTTAGTGGGAAGACCCGTGGAGGCGGCCTCATTATATCTACGAAGGACAGCTGGTGCTTAAACACGAAAACTGTAAGTAGCCACTGCTCCCCAGACCTGGAATACTTGACTGTTAAATGCCGACCCACTTACCTCCCGAGGGAATTCAACGCAGTGTACATAACATGTGTTTACATTGCGCCAAACGCGGATGGTAGCTTAGCATTGGCGCGGCTATATGACGTCATCAGTGGTGAACAAAGCGCGGACCCACAGGCAGTCCATATTATCGCCGGAGACTTTAATCATGCTGACCTGAAGGTAGTACTACCCAAGTTCTATCAGCATGTTAAATGTGCAACAAGAGGAGAAAAAACACTGGATAAGGTGTACACCAACATCAAGCTTGCTTACAAGGCTAGACCGCTAGCTCATCTAGGCATGTCTGACCATGTGTCAATCCTCCTGATCCCAGCCTACACTACCATGAGGAAAAGTGCTCCCATCACCACTAAGACTGTCAGAACCTGGCCAGCAGGGTCCGCTCCACTGCAGATCTGCCTAAATGACACCTCATGGCAGGAATATGAGCATGAGGACCTGGAACAGTTCACGTCGTCGGTTCTGAACCACATAGTGAACTGCACCAACTCAGTCACCGTGGACAAACGGGTCCGGGTCTACCCCAACATGAAGCCATGGATGACTGGGAAGGTCCAAAAACTGATCAATGAGAGGGACAACGCCTTCTTCGCAGGGAAGGGCACACTGCTGTACAGCACCACCAGGGCTAACCTAAAGCGCGGCATCCGGGAGGCCAAGGCAGACCACAGAGAGAAGATTGAGGAATGCTTCCTGAGCAACGACTCCAGGCGGGTGTGGCAGGGGGTTCAGCACATGACAAACTTCAGAGCCAACAGGCTCACAGCCGCAGAGGACGACCCCCTGCTGGCGGAAAAGCTGAACTCCTTCTACGCCCGGTTCGACGAGGGGCGAACGGAGGTAACCACAACACAAACACCACTCTCTCCAGCTCTCAGCAGCCTCACCCTCACAGAGCATGAAGTGAGACGCGTGCTGAAGGCGGTGGACCCCAGGAAAGCCTCAGGGCCGGATGGCGTCCTGGGACGGGTGCTGAGGGACTGCGCCGACCAGATGGCCGGGGTTTTCACCAACATCTTCAACCAGTCCCTGTCCCAGGCCACCATCCCACCCTGCCTGAAAACCTCAACTATCATCCCAGTCCCGAAGAAAAGCACGGTGAGCTGCCTAAACGACTACCGCCCGGTGGCACTCACACCAATCATCATGAAGTGCTTCAAGAAACTAGTCCGGGCCCACATAGTCACACGCCTCCCGCCCAACCTGGATCCATACCAGTTCGCCTACAGAGCCCACAGGTCCACAGAGGACGCCATCGCGACGACTCTCCACTCCACTCTATCCCACCTGGAGAGGGGAAACAGCTACGCGAGACTGCTCTTTGTGGACTTCAGCTCTGCCTTCAACACCATCCTTCCAGACAGGCTAGTGACCAAACTACTAGACCTGGGACTATCACACTCTATATGTGCATGGATCAAGGACTTCCTGACCGACCGCCCCCAGAGGGTGCGGGTGGGCTCCCACACCTCCACAGCCCTCAGACTCAGCACTGGGTCCCCCCAGGGCTGCGTGCTAAGCCCCATCCTCTACAACCTCTACACCTACGACTTCACCCCCGTCCACCCCAGAAACTCCATCGTAAAGTTTGCAGACGACACCACCGTGGTGGGCTGCATCTCGGGGGGGGACGAGGCGGCGTACAGGGATGAGGTAGAGCAGCTGAGCAAGCTGTGCAAGGTTAACAACCTGCTAATGAACCAGTCAAAGACCCAGGAAATCATCGTGGACTTCAGGAGGAAAAAATCTGAGGTCCAGCCCCTGCTCATCGACGGAGAGAGCGTGGAGAGAGTCTCAACCCTCCGATTCCTGAGGGTGCACATACAGGATGACCTGTCCTGGAAGAACAACACAGCAGCCATCATCAAGAAGGCACAACAGCAGCTCTACTTCCTGAGAGTCCTCAGGAAGGACCACAACAAGCAGGAGATACTGGTGGCCTTCTACCGCTGCGCAGTGGAGAGCATCCTCACCTACTGCATCTGCAACTGGTTCTCCAGCTGCACAGCCGCAGAGAGAAATGCGCTACAGAGAGTCGTGAGAACAGCCCAGAAGATCACCGGCGCCCCCCTCCCCTCTCTGGAAGAGCTGTACAACACACGCTGCCTCAGGAAGGCCTCCAAGATCTCCAGAGACCCATCCCACCCTGGGTACGAACACTTTGCCCGGCTGCCCTCGAAAAGGCGGTACAGGACCATGGCCGCAAGGACAAACAGACTGAAGCTCAGCTTCTACCCCAGGGCCATCCAGGCCCTGAACACAGCAAAGACCTAGGTTCTGGGCCCTGGACAGTCTGGATGGATTGATGGCAGCTGCTGGATTGAAAAATCAGGTGTAGTGCTGAGGCACAAATGTGTACATTTCAAGCCTGCAAACTGCGACACTTTAAATGAATGTGCAATAACACTATGTGCAATATGACAACCCTAGTCGTTTTATCTGTACAGTATAGTATAGTATAGTGGATAGTGTACATAGCCTTTATTTATGTAAACCAGCTCCTTTCCCTTCTTGTTTTTTTAGTTTTTTTTTCTTTCCTAGCACCAGGGGAGCCATCCCTCCCAAATTTCGTTGTTTGGTACCTGTACTATAGCAATGACAATAAAGACCATTCATTCATTCATTCAGTTTGTTAATGATATTATGATACCAGCAGTGGATGTGTAGAGGGGTTTCGAGACAAGACTGATTTGTGTACTCGGAACAATGAGGACAATCGTTGGTTGCACTCGTGACCACCTATGATGTGTACATATGTTTGCACACTTATCAATGTCCATACTTTGGAGTCAAATTACCTGCCTGACCCAGCTGGAGCTGCTCCACAGGTGTCCTGGGGCCTTTGTGTCACAAATGAAAGAGCACCTAGGCTTCCTAACGGCGTTTAAACCGATACACTACCCCGTTTTCTTATTATAACGTTTGAATGTTTCAATGAGTTGGGCATACAGCCATGTTTGGTCTTATTTTACGGTATATTGGTATCATTTTCATTATTATGTGGTGTTTTGACTTATATAGGGCTTCCAAAGCGCTTTACAATGGCCTCTCATTCACCCATTCACAAACCAATGGCAGCAAGCTACCATGCAAGGCGCCGGACTGCTCATTGGGAGCAAATTGGGGTTCAGTGTCGTGCCCAAGGACACCTCGACATGTGGCCATGCACAGTTCGAACCGCCGATCTGCCGACATTGCGATTATTAGACGCTGGCTATATCTCCTGCGCCACAGCCACCAGAGGACAGAACACACCACCACACAAGTGTTAGGAAATAGCAATTAACTTTATTAGATTCAGGATGAGAACATTCATAAGACAACACGAGGTAATAATAATAATAACTTTATTTGAATAGCACTTAAACTGCTTCACAATAGGAAGCAGCAAGCACAAATACAATAGGTAAAAAACAACACATTTTAAACAATATAAAAACAGGTATTTCAATTTTTAAAAAAACACACAATTTCGCACCACAAATAGAAATAGGTAAAAACAAAAAATTTAAACAAATTTAAAAACAACTATTTCAATTTAAAAACACACAACAGCCGACCAACCCCCGGCAGAGCCACCCCAGGCTACCCTTCTACCCCACCTAACCCCCAAATACCCCAAATATGAATAACCTAAGTTGAATTATAAACCCCTGAGTCTTAAGGTTTTAGAAGAAGACGTAGGCCTATCTAAGTTAACCGTTTACTTTATTCCCCTGACCTACGTTCGTTTCTTAAATACGCTCGCTGGGGCTAAAGCCTGTGGCTGGTTGCCACAACATATCCTCTAGTCTAAAAGTTACATAGCTGGGCTTTCTAATCTCGCCTCTATGTAGTGTCCTAGGACACTTATCCCGTACATATGCGGGACCGGTCCCCACCGAGGGTATCAAAGCACATTACCGTTCGCGCAACACAGCGCCACTGTTGTCATCTTGTTGAAGCGCCATCGCGATAGTTCCAAACGTAGAACAGCAGAATAGTTGTCCACCAGTTTGGTTATTTCAGCAACGGCAGTTGTGGCGAGTGCCTCCATGATGGAGGACAGCTGAGTCTGAAATATCACTGATTCCAGCATTGTACCCGGGAAAACTTCTGCCTGGTTTAAAGCACCAAATTCTCCCCCGGCTAGTCGGCTACTATAATAACAATGCAATGTGACGTCCCAAGTAATTTACCGTAAGCACACAAGTGGATTGCGCAGCACTTTCAAGGATGCACATAGATTTGCATTGAGAAGCATTCAAACCACCTGATGAAATCATACTTCAAAACACTTTTGGCTTTTGGAGTATTTTCAGTAGTTAACCGTTGGCAAGACATTAATCTATAGCTCTGACACTCAAAATCCTCTCCTCATGCCCAACACATTCGGAATAATCACAATTTCAGGGAATTTGTTTGAGAGACTTACCAAGGATCTGATTTTCATACTCTAATACAGTTGGTTAGAACATTTCTCTCTTTGCATGGAAATAAAGGTATTTGAGTGGTCTGTATATTCCTGGCTAGTTCTTATACAGTACTTACCTAACATACTTTTCGACAGTAACAGCATTTTCTTCCACATTATCTTGCTGATTCCAGTAAAGTACATGAAGTAAGTTCACAGTTTGACTCCCCCAAACTAATACAGGTTCATATTGTCCTCATCCCCCAACCTGGACAAGGCTAGGGCTGGGGGCATAGGCAGTCTGATCTGAGGTCTGTGCTTAAGGAAAACCTACTCCTCGGGTGTCAGCACTTTGGATATGTCCATTAACCGTTTGTTTGTCATATCCAGTTCAGTCCTCCTCTGATTGGCCAGTCGCCTGCAGTGGAGGAAAACATGGAGTGGGTGGATGAAGGTGAGGAAGCTGAGGAGGGTTACACCCACATTCACCTGGAGATAGAGGAGGGGGAAATATCACACAAGTGTTCTGTTGGCATAAGTGCAGATTTGAAGGACTAGTTTGGTTTGGTTTATGCCGAAAGGCTTCACTGGGCGACTTGACTTGGCAAAGTACTGGATTTCCGCTTCATTTACCGCCAGTATTTCTCTTTATGTCATAGAAAGAGACAACGAAACATATTGTCTATGTTAGATAAAGACAGAGGAGGACATACGTAGAGAGGATCCCCATGAAGGTACTCCTCGATCAGGTATAAGACAGGGAACTGAAGCAGCAGCATCATGGCAGACAGTGATGTAATCAGACCAGACAACTTCCCAAAATGGCAGCTGGGGAACCTGGGGAGAGACGAGAGGAGGGGAGACAGACAGCTGAGTTTAGTCAACTATGGTGGTAGGTAGTGAGTCAACTATGGTGGTAGGTAGTGGGGTTAGGGTACTTTCTGGTTAGGTGTTGCTAATGTTGTTGTAAGCCGGATAACTACCAAACATTTGCAGTTTTTCGCACGTTGAACACGCACGCATACACATGCACACATTCAGGGACACAGAGGGTCATACACTCTCTCAAACACACACACACACACACACACATAGTGAACGTACGCAATGCTGACGAAGGCTTGGTGCCCTCCATACATGAAGCAGTTGTTGACGGCCTGCAGGACGAAGGTGACATACTGGAGAGGGAGGAGAGGAGTGGAGAAACAGACGGCAAAGAAGAAGCACTGGAGGGAGGTGAGGAAGAGGGAGAGCGAGGTGGAGTGCAGGTCTGCTTCTTGCATTGTCTCTCCTTTGGAAAGAAAATACAAATCAGGAGTGAGGTGAGAGTGAGGCTGAGCGATCTAAACATCTTAGAACTACTTGCTTCTCCTGAATCAATACAGCCGTACCTCTGTTGTGCTGCATTGCGGCTGTAACATGTACATTAAAGGCATGCGTTTAGTATAAGTATCTTTGACCTACAAGTAATGTCCACACTTCTACCAGTCATTTTCTAACTCACCTGGTGCCAGGGGTTTCCCCTTGTGTCTGTCTATGATGAGGCCATTCCAGGGAGCACAGAGAACCCCACACAGATGGGATAAGGCAAAGGCATTGGTGTACTGACTCACTGAGAGAGAGAGAGAGAGAGAGAGAGAGAGATGTTTAGTACAGTAACAGTTCATAATTACACTGCGGAAGAAAGAGAGGCGTGTATCTTACCCAGGGACTGGTCTCTGTAGGCCAGCCGGTTGAGCATCGGGTTCACCGTGGCGATGAAGAGTAAGTGACAAAACTGCATGACGGCGACCCACACAAAGTGCCACAGGAACAACCAGGACAGGACGCAGCTCCTAAAACTGGCCACTGAGAGAGTGAGCGAGAGGGGGGGGGGGGAGGAGTTGTTTTGTGTTTAGTTTGGAGATTGTTCATCTGCTTGTGTGGACTTATGCATGACTTGACTCTGTTTGAAAAAGTATCTCAGTATCTGCCTCTGAGAAAGGCAAGTATTCTCACCTTCCCCAGGTTCAGGTCTTGGATGTAGTAATTCACCCTGCATGGAGGCCTCTGCATTCTTCTGATATTTACTATTCTCCTCTCCTTTCTCCGCTCCCTCATTTCTTCCCTTCTTTGGCTGTCGACGGCAGCTCACCCTGTCGCAAAGAACTCAGCGTCAGAGACGCATTTCAGCAGAAACGGCTTTTCACCACCGTCACCATGGTGATTGTGAATCTGTTGTGGTGCATGATGGGAGCTGTAGTACTTCTGACCCGTAAGTGTATCCCTCTGGTAGCGGGTAGGGGATGTGACCCTTGGGCATGAGGAAGAAAGTCCGGAAGAGGTGGAGGATGCTACAGGCAGAGAGAGCGAGGAAAGAGGAGCGGAGGGAGACGCCTTGTTCATGGAGCAGCTTCAGAGAGACAGGAGAGAGAGAACAGGCACAGCAGGTTAGGTTATTCCAACAGTCAACAATTAAATGAGTTAATATTGACTCGTTTGAATTTGTTTTTATTTAGCATCTGCTATGTTTATGAAGAAGACAGCAGGGAAGGCAGATGTTAGATTAGATGAAGCAGATCATCACTGCTTCTCTACATCACTCGGAATGTGCGTTACCTTGACGATGAGGAAGACTGCTGCAGAGGAGTCGAAGGCCCCTACGTAGGCGGTTATGACTGTGGTGCGATGGGAGTAAAAGAGGTTCCCAACCTAAACAAAATATATAGAGGACTCCTTAAAGAGTGTACCATATACAGCGATGTGAGGACTCAGCTAGGCTTGTTGACGTATGGAGAAGCTCTTTCTTGTTTCATAAGATCACGTTGATGTCATTAGTACATTAGTACACAAAATATGCCATTTAGCCAGTGTGAATCGAACCCACAACCTTAGTGTTGTTAGTGCAATGCTCTATGCCTACTGTATTTATGCTTAGAGGCAGCACTTCGACCAATGCTAGGTAAGGATGCTGTGCATCTGGTAAGTCACAGGAAGAAAAAATAAGAGGCAGAACAGTGAGTATCCTGCTTGCCGGTGTCCAGTCACTGGGCATCGGGAGGGTGGAGGACCTTCGCCTGCGATTCACATGCGGGCGCGACGTGAGGAGCTGCGGCATCCTTCTGCTCACAGGGACATGGCTTGGTCCGTCCAGAGAGGATCATGCCGTCAAGCCAGCGGAGTGTCTCTCTGTACATCGCTCCGACGGGACTTTTGAGGAGTCCACGAAGGAGATGGGAGGTGGTGTTTGCTTCGTGGTAAACGAGAAGTGGTGTGACAACAAAAATATAATCTGTGCATACCCACCCACCCCCCCCCTCCAACCTACTGTACATATCCTTTGTTTTTCTGTGTGATTTGAGTGTGATTTTGTGTGAGTTGAAACCTGCTCGTGTAATTTGTAAATTGAATTGTAGCACATCTTAGGAGCCGGCAGTAACATTTCACTGTACATTGTACCTGTACGATATGCACATGACAAATAAAATTGACTGACTTTGAAAGCAATATTAGAGGTCAAAAGTACCAGCACTGGCATACAAGTACAAGTTTTAGAAAAAAGGTGAATAGACGACTAGATGTTTGTTGGATTATGTGAGGTTCTGGGCCTGTAAGGGTTTCATTTACCTGAGCATTGGTGGTGTAGAACATCATTCCAGACGTCATCAGGCACGACACAGCAGGAAACAGCAAAGCTGACAGGTCTGAGTATGTGTGTGTGTGTGTGTGTGTGTGTGTGTGTGTGTGTGTGTGTGTGTGTGTGTGTGTGTGTGTGTGTGTGTGTGTGTGTGTAAGACGGAGAGAGATAGAGAAAGAGTGAGTGTGCTACCAAATGTTATGTTATATAGCAGAAGAAAATGTTGAATTATGGAGCAGTTTGTGTTACTACACAAATGGACTATGGCCTGCTTCTAATTCCATATGTGTCATCATAAGACAAACTGCTTCATTATAAGCAATGTTACAGATAATTGTTGATACAATGCTGTCACTCGAGGAAAGGGAAAACCTCTGACCGAATTCGGTAAATAAATCACCTGCTCTCAACAGGGCGATCAACAGTGTCCCACTGGTGTACAGAGATCTGTAGAAAAACAAGCTCCTATTAGGACATATCCCTCACACACGGTGCAACTATACCATGGCCCTGCTACGCAACAGAGTGAGTTTGCCATATATATGTTACGGTACATGTGGGAAAACTAGGGTTAGGGTTAGGTGCTAGGGTGCTACGGTTAGGGTTAGGGTTAGGATTAGGGTTAGACATGCCAGGATACAAGTCGACGTAGCACCTAACCCTAACCCTAGTTTTCCCACATGTACCGTATTCCCACATGTACCGTAACATATTATACACTGAACAAAAATATAAACGTGACACTTTTGTTTTTGCTCCAATTTTGTTTCTGCTCCAATTTTTCATGAGTTGAAATCAAATATCTAAGACTTTTTCTTTGTGCACAAAAGGCCTATTTCTCTAAAATGTTGTTCACAAATAGTAGTGAGCACAAATAATAGTGAACACTTCTCCTTTGCCGAGATAATCCATCCACCTGACAGGTGATGCAAGATGCTGACTAGACAGCATGATTATTGCACAGGTGTGCCTTTTTTTATTGGTCACAATAAAAGGCTACTCTAAAATGTGCAGTTTTATCACACAGCACAATGCCACAGATGTTGCATGTTTTGAGGGAGTATGCAATTGTCATGCTGACTGCAGGAATGCCCCCGCCCCCAAAAAAGAAAAGAAAATGCATACCTGTGAAATCAGCATCTTGACATGCCACACCTGTCAGGTGGATGGATTATCTCAGCAAAGGAGAAGTGCTCACTAACACATATTTAAACACATTTGAGAGAAATAGGCCTTTTGTGCACATTAGATAGTTCTTAGATCTACCTATCTATCTATCTAGTGTACTGTTAGTCAAGTGGTAAGTGTACAATTTGTCATATGGAAGTTAAGTATACAGTAAGTAATGCCCCGCGGTGGCGTAGCGGTCTAAGCACTAGCCACTAGTGCAAGCTGCCCACCAGGGACTGGGATCGAATCCCGGTCTCGCCAGACCCGGATATGGCCGGGGCACACACAGGGAGCGGCATATTGAGCGGCCGCTCCCGAGGGCGGTATAGGACTATTTCCGGACAAGGATCCGTCGCGCAACACCGCCCCCGGGGTGCCGGAATAACGGTGTTGGGCTCGAGGAGCCAGACAGCTAGTCTGCCTGGCGATCTCCTCTGGGGCTGCCGGCCACGGGGTCGTGCGGCGGATCCTACGCAGGGGATAATTGGATGCTAGGTTGGGTTCAATTGGATACCAAATTGGGTGAAAAAGGGATCAAATCTGAAAAACTAATAAAAATTAAAAAAAGTATACAGTAAGTAAGTATACAGTTTGTCCTTGGTAAGTGAATGATTTGTCATTTGGTTACGGATATTATTTGACTATTAGTCAAATACGTTTGGGTGTGTCACGTGTCATCATGTGAACTCACATTGTCAGCAGTCTTGTCACCATGGTACCAAAGTGGTCGAATAGGAGCCCCAGAGGAAACCTGATGATGTTCATGAAGAAGAAAGCCACGATGAAGACCAGGGAGAACTGTGCATCCTGACCACTGCAGTCTGAGAGAAAGTTAGTGTGTGAGTGAATGAGAGAGAGAGTGTGTGTGTGTGTGTGTGTCTGCACATGTTTCTGTGTGTGAATTGTGTATTACATCCAATACATTTACATATGAACATATGCCTCCTCTAAGTTCCCTCTCACCTGTGTCATGCACGGTGGTGTTGAGCCCGACCACATCGACACAGAAGTCACCAAAGTAGCCGTCGGCCTTGAGGATGAACACTAGCGATGCCCAACCGTACGCGATCCCGGAGAAACACAAACTCTCCACGAACCCGGAGACTAGGGTCAGCCTGTGACGCATGTTCGTCCCACTGACACATCCCAGCATGCTTTCCGCTTCCTGGTTTCTCCCAGGGAAATCACTGGCTGGTCAGAATGGTGAGGTTCAGTAGTGGCTCTCTCTGTGTCCAGCTCTACCATCTGTACCCTTTTAGACACTGGAGTATTTTGGGCGAGTAAGAGGAGATGATGGCAGACGTGTGCCAAAATACTGTACTGAAAGAAATACTGGCACTGAGACATCTCACTCATTAAAAGTGTAGTTGAAGTTGAATTAATGACGAGGAGAAGGAGAGAAAGAGTAAGGGGAGAGAGAGAGAGAGTAAGGGGAGAGAGGGAGAGAGAGAGTAGGGGGATAGAAGGAGAGAGAGTAAATGGGAGGGAAAGAGAGACAGGGGAGAGGGAGAGAGAGAGAGAGACAGATAGAGAGATAAAGGGAAGAGATATAGATAGAGAGAGGGAGAGAGACAGGGAAGAAATGGAGGCAGTTATGTTTAGTCCACCTTTGGCACAGCCGATATTAACAAAGCAGTTTCTATTCACTACGTCTGGCATGTTACCACAAGGGTTCAAACACACACACACACACACACACACACAGAGAAAGCTCTACTCCTGAACCACTGTTCCATAGCACTGCGCTATGCTTACGTTAAGCTAAATACTTTTGACATAAAAGCAAGCAAGATAAATTCTGTACATTAGCATTACCGGTTGAGTTATGTGTGGAGACTTCAGTCTTTGGCTCTATAAAGGAGATTGTATGTGGTCCTCTGTGTCCTTTCAAGACTCCCTAAGTTGTTGCAGTCCTAGTAATGTACTCTCTTGTTCAAGATCATGCAACATGCAACACCCTACTTCTCTCTCTCTCTCTCTCTCTCTCTCTCTGATCACTGACACCTGTCCGCAATCAGCTCGTCACCCCCTTCCAACAACAGTTTGGCTCCCTCTGCAGGCCAGAACGCGCCATGCTCCCCACACTGGTCTTTAACTTTTTGACCCAAGGGTTTTAGGAAAGTACACCAAGTAATGGCAGTTTCCATGTGATGGTTTGGCTAAGACATGTGTACAGCAATTAGAATAATATCAGTTTCCACACAAAGGTTTAGCAGAGACTTTTAGCTATATGTTGTTAATAGCAAAGCATATGTAATATTGATAAACTAACTCCAATGTAATTATCACTGTGGAAAAAATGATTCCGTCTGTGCTTGCAAGAAAGGTAAAATAGAATGAATCAAATGAGGATTTAATAATACTGTATACTTCTGTATCTATTACAAGTCATGGTAAATGGTAAATGATAGATATGATAGATGATATCATATAGATCCCTAACCTCGGCTTTTATATCACTCTAATAACAGTGTTTATTTATTTTCTTCTTTATATTACACACCTACCAACACTGTAGCTGTTAGTAGTGTATTTTTTGTTGTTGTTTGTTTTAACGTTTATTTTACCAGGCGAGACAATTAAGAACAAAATTATTATTTACAATGCCGGCCAACAAACATAGAGTTAGGCCTATGTTGTCTAGCCAGCTAACGTTAAGGTTACATTGTAGCCCTATTTGGACAGCCAGATCCTCACACACTTCTACAGGTGCACCACTGTGACTCTGAGAGTAGCCTATATTGAACAGGTTCCGTAAAAAATTTACATTAAAAAACAAACAAATAAAATGTTATAGATTATTCTCTACAGACAGTTTAGGCTGTTATCGTTCAGTAGAGTCCCAGTTTGTTAATGATATTATGATACCAGCAGTGGATGTGTAGAGGGGTTTCGAGACAAGACTGATTTGTGTACTCGGAACAATGAGGACAATCGTTGGTTGCACTCGTGACCACATATGATGTGTACATATGTTTGCACACTTATCAATGTCCATACTTTGGAGTCAAATTACCTGCCTGACCCAGCTGGAGCTGCTCCACAGGTGTCCTGGGGCCTTTGTGTCACAAATGAAAGAGCACCTAGGCTTCCTAACGGCGTTTAAACCGATACACTACCCCGTTTTCTTATTATAACGTTTGAATGTTTCAATGAGTTGGGCATACAGCCATGTTTGGTCTTATTTTACGGTATATTGGTATAATTTTCATTATTATGTGGTGTTTCTCTCCAGTATTTTGGTAAATTGACTGACTTATATAGGGCTTCCAAAGCGCTTTACAATGGCCTCTCATTCACCCATTCACAAACCAATGGCAGCAAGCTACCATGCAAGGCGCCGGACTGCTCATTGGGAGCAAATTGGGGTTCAGTGTCGTGCCCAAGGACACCTCGACATGTGGCCAGTCAGGGTTCAAACCACCGATCTGCCGACATTGCGATCATTAGACGCTGGCTATATCTCCTGCGCCACAGCCACCAGAGCACAGAACACACCACCACACAAGTGTTAGGAAATAGGATGAGATAACATTCATAACACAACGCGAGGTAAGGACACGACGCTCCCCAGGCCCACTGCAACTGGCCCCCTCACCAAAGAAGCACCTTAAAACCATTCACCGCACAGCAAATCAATTTAAGAAAATGCACCCATAACCAGAGGCAGTTCGGATTGCGACATGTCTTTGACAGAACAATTGTAGAGTAGATGACACCCCATTGGAGATAGATACCTTTTATCAGCGTGCGTAAAGTTCCACATTTCCAAATACATTCTCCAAGGCGCGCTGCAAGCGCTACGGTGATTAGATGTGAATGGAGCTGGAAATAGCCCCGTTGAAGTCCAGCTGAAGGCCCTCTCCAGTACTGCAACGAAGGTGCGTTGACTGAAGAGCCCGTCGAACACAAAACGCTGTCTGCGCAACCCAGACCACGGTTAATCGTCTGGGCCCGGTGGATTTGGAGCTGGAGAGCGATGCGGAGGCTGGGATAAAGGACACAAGCCGACCAACCCCCGGCAGAGCCACCCCAGGCTACCCTTCTACCCCACCTAACCACCAAATACCCCAAATATGAATAACCTTAGTTGAATTATAAACCCCTGAGTCTTATGGTTTTAGAAGAAGACGTAGGCCTATCTAAGTTAACCGTTTATTCCCCTGACCTACGTTCGTTTCTTAAATACGCTCGCTGGGGCTAAAGCCTGTGGCTGGTTGCCACAACATATCCTCTAGTCCAGGGGTCTTCAACCTTTTTCAGCCCAAGGACCCCTTGGACGCGAGACAAACAGAACAGGGACCCCCATATGTATATATATATATATATATATATATATATATATATATATATATATTTAATGTGGCCTATAATAACTTTTATATTGACTTAATTCACCTTTTATTCCACCTTATTATTTATATGCTGGGTTATTAGCCTATATGTGTTTATGATTGATAAAAAATATATAATTTCCCGTTATTGATTAACGTTAATTTCACAACAAAGACCGAACTGCACCATTTTAACCAACACCTAGCTTGCTAGACAGTTTTTTTTTGTTTGTTTTTTGCTAACGTTATGTTAGACTCTGCATCATGGGAATCATTTATTTTGTAAATAGTTTTTGTCAAAAGTAGTGTATTATTGCCTATTAATGCTTGTACTTTACTCAATATCATTTTTGTTATATTTTTTAATTCTCACAAATTATTTTGGTGAAAAATTGTCAATTTGGTGAATAATTGTCAATTATTATGACAAAAATTGGCGGACCCCCTGCAGTACCTCTGCGGACCACCTAGGGGTCGCGGACCCCTGGTTGAAGACCAGTGCTCTAGTCCAAAAGTGACATATGAGCTGGGCTTTCTAATCTCGCCCCTATGTAGTGTCCTAGGACACTTATCCCGTACATATGCGGGACCGGTCCCCACCGAGGGTATCAAAGCACATTACCGTTCGCGCAACACAGCGCCACTGTTGTCATCTTGTTGAAGCGCCATCCTTGTCCTCTACGCAGTGTCCGTTCTCACCCACTTTCACTTTGTTCTTCAGGATTTCGTTATCGAGTGTTCTCCGCGATAGTTCCAAACGTAGAACAGCAGAATAGTTGTCCACCAGTTTGGTTATTTCAGCAACGGTAGTTGTGGCGAGTGCCTCCATGATAGAGGACAGCTGCGGGTGAAATATCACTGATTCCAGCATTGTACCCGGGAAAACTTCTGCCTGGTTCAAAGCACCAAATTCTCCCCCGGCTAGTCGGCTACTATAATAACAATGCAAAAGTAATTTACCGTAAGCACACAAGTGGATTGCGCAGCACTTTCAAGGATGCACATAGATTTGCATTGAGAAGCATTCAAACCACCTGATGAAATCATACTTCAAAACACTTTTGGCTTTTGGAGTATTTTCAGTAGTTAACCGTTGGCAAGACATTAATCTATGAATGAATGAATGGTCTTTATTGTCATTGCTACAGTACAGGTACCAAACAACGAAATTTAGGAGGGGTGGCTCCCCTGGTGTTAGGAAAGAAAAAAAGAAAAACTTTTTTAAAAAAAACACAAGGGAAGGAGCTGGTTTACATAAATAAAGGCTATGTACACTATCCACTATACTATACTGTACAGATAGACGACTAGGGTTGTCATATTGCACAATAGTGTTATTGCACATTTATTTAAGTGTCGCAGTTTGCAGGCTTGAAATGACACTCAAAATCCTCTCCTCATGCCCAACACATTCGGAATAATCACAATTTCAGGGAATTTGTTTGAACGACTTACCAAGGATCTGATTTTCATACTCTAATACAGTTGGTTAGAACATTTCTCTCTTTGCATGGAAATAAAGGTATTTGAGTGGTCTGTATATTCCTGTCTAGTTCTTATACAGTACTTACCTTCATACTTTTCGACAGTAACAGCATTTTCTTCCACATTATCTTGCTGATTCCAGTAAAGTACATGAAGTAAGTTCACAGTTTGACTCCCCCAAACTAATACAGGTTCAGATTGTCCTCATCCCCCAACCTGGACAAGGCTAGGACTGGGGGCATAGGCAGTCTGATCTGAGGTCTGTGCTTAAGGAAAACCTACACCTCGAGTGTCCACACTTTGGATATGTCCATTATCCGTTTGTTTGTCATATCCAGTTTAGCCCTCCTCTGATTGGCCAGTCGCCTGCAGTGGAGGAAAACATGGAGCGGGTGGATGAAGGTGAGGAAGCTGAGGAGGGTTACACCCACATTCACCTGGAGATAGAGGAGGGGGAAATATCACACAAGTGTTCTGTTGGCATACGTAAGTGCAGATTTGAAGGACTAGTTTGGTTTGGTTGATGGCGAAAGGCTTCACTGGGCGACTTGACTTGGCAAAGTACTGGATTTCCCCTTCATTTACCGCCAGTATTTCTCTCTATGTCATAGAAAGAGACAACGAAACATATTGTCTATGTTAGATAAAGACAGAGGAGGACATACGTAGAGAGGATCCCCATGAAGGTACTCCTTGATCAGGTATAAGACAGGGAACTGAAGCAGCAGCATCATGGCAGACAGTGATGTAATCAGACCAGACAACTTCCCAAAATGGCAGCTGGGGAACCTGGGGAGAGACGAGAGGAGGGGAGACAGACAGCTGAGTTTAGTCAACTATGGTGGTAGGTAGTGAGTCAACTATGGTGGTAGGTAGTGGGGGTTAGGCTACTTTCTGGTTAGGTGTTGCTAATGTTGTTGTAAGCTGGAAAAGTACCTAACATTTGTAGTTGGCGCATACACAGATTTGTTTTCTTAAACGCTCATGCACGTGCACACATTCAGGGACACAGAGGGTCACACACTCTGTCAAAAAAACACACACACACACACATACTCTCACACACACACACACATACACACACACACACACACACACACACACACACACACACACATAGTGAACGTACGCAATGCTGATGAAGGCTTGGTGCCCTCCATAGATGAAGGCGCTGTTGACGACCTGCAGGACGAAGGTGACATACTGGAGAGGGAGGAGAGGAGTGGAGAAACAGACGGCAAAGAAGAAGCACTGGAGGGAGGTGAGGAAGAGGGAGAGCGAGGTGGAGTGCAGGTCTGCTTCTTGCATTGTCTCTCCTTTGGAAAGAAAATACAAATCAGGAGAGAGGTGAGGGTGAGGCTGAGCGATCTAAACATCTTAGAACTACTTGCTTCTCCTGCATCAAATACAGCCGTACCTCTGTTGTGCTGCATTGCGGTTGTAACGTGTACATTAAAGGCATGCGTGAAGTACAAGTATCCTTGATCTAAAACTAATGCCCACACTTCTACCAGTCCTTGAAGTCCTTTCTTTCTAACTCGCCTGGTGCCAGGGGTTTCCTCTTGTGTCTGTCCAAGATGAGTCCATTCCAGGGAGCACAGAGAACCCCAAACAGCTGGGTGAAGGCAAAGGCATTGGTGTACTGACTCACTGAGAGAGAGAGAGAGAGAGAGAGAGAGAGAGAGAGAGAGAGAGAGAGAGAGAGAGAGAGATAGAGAGAGAGAGATGTATAGTACAGTATATAACAGTTCATAACTACACTGCGGCAGAAACAGAGGCGTGTATCTAACCCAGGGACTGGTCTCTGTTGGCCAGCCGGTTGAGCATTGGATTCACCGTGGCGATGAAGAGGAAGTGACAAAACTGCATGACGGCGACCCACACAAAGTGCCACAGGAAGAACCAGGACAGGACACAGCTCCTAAAACTGGCCACTGAGAGAATGAGCGAGAGGGGGGAAAGTTGTTTTGAGATTGTTCATGTGCTTGTGTGGACTTAAATGCATGTCTTGACTCTGTTTGAAGAAGTATCTCAGTATCTGTCTCTGAGAAAGCCAAGTATTCTCACCTTCCCCAGGTTCAGGTCTTGGATGTAGTAATTCACCCTGCATGGAGGCCTCTGCATTCTTCTGATATTTACTATTCTCCTCTCCTTTCTCCGCTCCCTCATTTCTTCCCTTCTTTGGCTGTCGACGGCAGCTCACCCTGTCGCAAAGAACTCAGCGTCAGAGACGCATTTCAGCAGAAACGGCTTTTCACCACCGTCACCATGGTGATTGTGAATCTGTTGTGGTGCATGATGGGAGCTGTAGTACTTCTGACCCGTAAGTGTATCCCTCTGGTAGCGGGTAGGGGATGTGACCCTTGGGCATGAGGAAGAAAGTCCGGAAGAGGTGCAGGATGCTACAGGCAGAGAGAGCGAGGAAAGAGGAGTGGAGGGAGACGCCTTGTTCATGGAGCAGCTTCAGAGAGACAGGAGAGAGAGAACAGGCACAGCATGTCTAAATTAAACCATACTACTTTTGAGGTTAGGTTATTTCAATAGCCAACGACTAAATGAGTCAACGTTTAACTTGTTTGTATTTGTTTTTATTTAGCATCTGCTATGTTGATGAAGAAGACAGCAGGGAAGGCAGATGTTAGATTAGATGGAGCAGAACAATACATTATGACCATTTCAGATCAGGTCATTTTCATGTTTTGAGATTTTGAACATCCTACCAAAAAGTTGCCATGACCTAGATTAAGCTTAACCCTAGAATAAGAAAAATCATTTTCTTTTGAAATTGTCCAGAAATGAGAAACTCCCCTTAGTATACCCGGCTCACAGTGATGATGTAATGGCATCACTGCTTCTCTACATCACTCGCAACGTGCATTACCTTGACGATGAGGAAGACTGCTGCAGAGGAGTCGAAGGCCCCTGAGTAGACGGTTATGACTGTGGAGCGATGGGAGTAAAATAGGTTCCCAACCTAAAGAAAATATATAGAGGACTCCTTAATAAAGAGTGTACCATAGTATACAGCGATGTGGGGACTCAGCTAGGCTTTTGATGTATGAAGCTCTTTCTTGTTTCATAAGATCACGTTGATGTCATTAGTATATTAGTAGACCATGTATGCTGTTTAGCTGACGCTTTTATCCAAAGCGACTTACACTGCAGTGAGTGGGTAGTGGTGGTCTAGTGGATAGTGAGTTGGACTTGTGATCGGAAGGTTGTGAGTTCAAATCCCGCCTGAAACCACACCACTACTAGTGTGCCCTTGAGTAAGGCACTTAGCCCTCAGTTACTCCAGGGGGAATGTCCCTGTAATTCGTAATTGTAAGTTGCTTTGGATTAAAAGCGTCTGCTAAATGGCAAAATTAATTAATTAATTGAGTGCATACATTTTTTTTTATGGTCCCAGCGGGAATCGAACGCACAACCTTAGTGTTGTTAGTGCAATGCTCTATGCTTACTGTATTTATGCTTAGAGGCAGCGTTTCGACCATTGCGAGTTAAGGATGCTGTGCATCTGGTAAGTCACAGGAAGATGTCCAATGATAAGAGGCAGACCAGTGAAAGCAATATTAGAGGTCAAAAGTACCAGCACTGGCATAAAAGTACACTTTTTAGAAAAAATGTGAATAGATGACTAGATGTTTGTTGGATTATGTGAGGTTCTGGGCCTCTAAGGGTTTCAATTACCTGAGCATTGGTGGTGTAGAACAGCATTCCAGACGTCATCAGGCACGACACAGCAGGAAACAGCAAAGCTGACAGGTCTGAGTATGTGTGTGTGTGTGTGTGTGTGTGTGTGTGTGTGTGTGTGTGTGTGTGTAAGACGGAGAGAGAGAGAGAGAGAGAGAGAGAGAGAGAGAGAGAGAGAGAGAGAGAGAGAGAGAGAGAGAGAGAGAGGGAGAGAGAGAAGTGTGCTAACAAATGTTATTTTATATAACAGAAGAACATTTTGAATCATGGAGCATTTTGTGTTGCTACACAAATGACTATGGCCTGCTCCTAATTCCAAAAACATCAATGTTACAGATAAGTGTTGCTACAATGCTGGACATCGCTCAAGGAAAGGGAAAACCTCTGACCGAATTCGGTAAATAAATCACCTGCTCTCAACAGGGCGATCAACAGTGTCCCACTGGTGTACAGAGATCTGTAGAAAAACAAGCTCCTATTAGGACATATCCCTCACACATGCTGCAACTATACCATGGCCCTGCTACGCAACAGAGTGAGTTTGCCATATATACAATATAATAACACAGACTTGCAGAAAAGCTGCCTTGGTCCACTACTATTCTCACTATACATGTTACCACTCGGGGACATCATTAGAGAGCACAACGTATGTTTCCACAGCTATGCCGATGACACGCAACTGTACATTTCTGCTGAACCAAATGATACTTCAGCTATAGACTCCATTACGAACTGCCTTCTAGCAATAAATAAATGGATGAGCAATAACTTCCTGAAGCTAAACGAGGACAAAACTGAAGTCCTACTGATCGGCCCTAAAGCCAAGAGGGGTATGCTGCTTAATAATCTGGGGAAACTGACATCATGGATTAAACCTGAGGTTACAAGTCAGGGCCGGTTTCAGAGACAAGGCTTAAGCCTAGTCCTGGACTAAATCACACTTTCAATGTAAAATCTCCATTGAAGATGTTTTTTAGTCTAGGATTAGGCTTAAGCCTTGTCTGTGAAACCGGCCAAGTGTTATTTTCGACTCAGACCTAAGCTTCAAGTCCCATATTAACAAGGTGACGAAAACATCATTCTTTCACCTTAGAAACATTGCTAAAGTAAGACCACTTATAAAGCAAAAAGATGCTGAAAAACGGATTCATGCCTTTGTCTCAAGCCGGCTCGATTACTGTAACGCACTTTTTACTGGCCTTCCTAAAAAAACTACTGCAAGACTTCAGCTCATTCAAAACTCTGCAGCTCGACTTCTAACTAGAACCAAGAGGAGAGAGCACATTACTCCGGTCCTAGCTACTCTGCACTGGCTGCCAGTAACATGTAGGGTTGATTTTAAGGTCCTCCTCCTTATATACAAAGCCCTTAATGGGCGAGGCCCAAAGTACATTGCTAATTCCTTTGCCAATTATGTGCCCTCAAGAACACTAAGATCATCTATCGCAGGTTTATTAGAGGTTCCCAGCAATAGTCAGAAGAAGATCGGGAGCGCAGCCTTTGCCAACTATGCCCCAAAGCTTTGGAACACACTATCTTTAGAGATCAGGGAAGCCAGCTCACTAAATATTTTTTAAAAGAAAGCTAAAAACGCACTTCTTCAATATAGCCTTCAACTAGCTCATCTGCACCTGCCTACTGCTCATTTGCCAGCTACTGCACTTTAAATGCCCTTTTTAAAATTATTTTTTATTGTATTTTCTTTACCTTTTCTTTTTACTGTTTTCCCCTGCTCTTATATTCACTTACACATACTGACTAGTTGAAAGCAAAGGATTTAAGCTGGTGTGGAAATAAAATAAAGCCCAGTCTTGCCATTAGGCAAGTGGTAGTAAATATTTTCATAGGCAAAGGATTTAAGTTGGTGTGGAAATAAAATAAAGCCCAGTCTTGCCATTAAGCAAGTGGTAGTAAATATTTTCATAGACGAAAGACTTAAATTGGTGTGGAAATAAAATAAAGCCCAGTCTTGCCATTAGGCAAGTGGTAGTAAATATTTTCATAGGCAAAGGATTTAAGTTGGTGTGGAAATAAAATAAAGCCCAGTCTTGCGAAATACTTAAATTGGTGTGGAAATAAAATAAAGCCCAGTCTTGCCATTAGGCAAGTGGTAGTAAATATGTTCACAGGCAAAGGATTTAAGTTGGTGTGAAGATGGGAAACAATCACAGTCTCTCTTTTTAGTGTTTCCCCCTGCTTTTATATTCATTCTATGCATGTATATGTTTTTATATATGTTTTTATATTCACTTTATGTTCTTATTCCTGTTGTAAAGCACTTTGAGCTGCATTTCTTGTATGAAAGGTGCTATATAAACATAAATAAGTTTTACTTACTTACTTGGCTTGGGATGTCATGCAGTGAGTTAGTTGTGTATATAAGGTCCCAAATGTCTATTGACAATCAATCACTGTCACTATTTTCTATCTTTTGTTGTTGTTGTTTTGTGGTCTGAGCTGCTGTAATGCCTGAATTTCCCCTCTGGGATCAATACAGTTCCTAACATCATACCAATTGTAATGGCAAAATGTGTATGTGTAACACTAACTGTTTATCATTGCTTAAGACTCTCATTCCAACAAGTCATTTGAGTGATGTACTATTACTGATCATTTAACTGAATGTGTAGTTTTCAACTTGTAACCTTAGACTAGAATTCCAAATAGTCAAGACTAATATATGGTCAACTAACAGACCACCCTCTCCCTGACCATCTGGAGAGAACTGAATGATCAGAGTTTGGGTTCGGGAGGGACACAGTGTGGCATAATGTTTACTGCTCTCTCTGCTGACAGGCTATAGATACTATTGGAATGTAGCCTGACCAGGTGAGTGAAGCAGATGAAGCAGCATAACTGCATCTCCTCAGGGGAGATGACAACGCAATTCTGCTAAGAGAGCCGTTGTCCTCAGCAGGGGACAGGAGGTAGAGCCGCCGTCTAATGATCAATTGGAATAAGGCGCTATAGAAGTCCATTTACCATTTCCACTTACTCTCCTAACGTCACCCTGAATGCTATGGCTGGAACCAGAACACTATGTGCAAACCCCACCTTAGGCCCTGCTGTTCAGCTCTCTCCTATAAAATGTGTGCAAGTCCACTGTTGGGGCTTCTGCCCTTTTTGATCATCTTGACTCTTGATTCTGACTCTGTTGATTGTGGAAGCCAGTACTTTGCCAACTACCTTATTAAAACCTACTAAGGAACAAGTATTGTGGTTGTGCTATACATCTGGTGTACAGTTAGTCAAGTGGTAAGTACACAATGTTTCATATGGAAGGTAAGTATACAGTTCGTCCTTGGTAAGTGAATGATCTGTCATTTGGTTACAGATATTATTTGACTATTAGCATGTAGAAAAACATTTTTTTGTGTGTGTCACGTGTCATCATGTGAACTCACATTGTCAGCAGCCTTGTCACCATGGTACCGAAGTGGTCGAATAGGAGCCCCAGAGGAAACCTGATGATGTTCGTGGAGAAGGAAGCCACGGTGAAGACCAGGGAGAACTGTGCATCCTGACCACTGCAGTCTGAGAGAAAGTTAGTGTGTGAGTGAATGAGAGAGAGTGTGTGTGTGTGTGTGTGTGTCTGCACATGTTTCTGTGTGTGATTTCTGTATTACATCCCATACATTTACATATGAACATATGCCTCCTCTTAGGTCACTCTCACCTGTGTCATGCACGGTGGTGTTGAGCCCGACCACATCGACACAGAAGTCACCAAAGTAGCCGTCGGCCTTGAGGATGAACACTAGAGACGCCCAACCGTACGCGATCCCGGAGAAACACAAACTCTCCACGAACCCGGAGACTAGGGTCAGCCTGTGACGCATATTCGTCCCACTGACACATCCCAGCATGCTCTCCGCTTCCTGGTTTCTCCCAGGGAAATCACTGGTTGGTCAGAATGGTGAGGTTCAGTAGTGGCTCTCTCTGTGTCCAGCTCTACCATCTGTACCCTTTTAGACACTGGAGTATTTTTGGCGAGTAAGAGGAGATGATGGCAGACGTGTGCCAAAATACTGTACTGAAAGAAATAGAGTCACTGGCACTGAGACATCTCACTCATTAAGAGTGTAGTTGAAGTTGAATTAATGACGGGGAGAAGGAGAGAAAGAGTAAGGGGAGGGATAGAGAGTGAGGGGAGAGAGAGTAAGGGGGAGGGAGAGAGAGAAAAGGGTGTGAGGGATAAAGATAGAGAAAGGGGTGAGAGAGAAAGAGAGAGAAATGGAGACAGTTATTTTTAGTCCACCTTTGGCACAGCAGGATTAGGAAGCCAGTATCAACAAAGCGGTTTCTTTTCACTACATCTAACATGTTACAACAGGGTTTCAAACACACACACACACACACACACACACACACACACACACACACACACTTCCATAGTACTGTGCTAAGCTGACATTAACCTAAATACTTTTTGACATAAAAGCATGCTCACAAGATACATTCTGTACATTAGCCTTACCGGTTGAGTTATGTGTAGATAGACTTCAGTCTTTGGCTCTATAAAGGATGGTGGTATGTGGTCCCCTGTTACCTGTTCACTTTACCAAAGGACTCACATGTACACATACCCTCTTGTTGTTCATCGTGAGCACTGACCCAACTTTCTTTGATTTGTTCTTTCTCCCCTCCTCAACTGTGTATGCCGCAGGCAGTGGGAGCTAGCCTTGTGTACAGTGCATAAGTGCAGACTGTGGGGGCTAGCTAAAGCGTTACTCAACAGTCTCCAGTGTCAGCGGGAACAAGGGGGCTGGGTCGTTGCAATGTCAATCATTCCCTCCTCACACTCTCATTGGCTTACTGAGCCTCTTAGATCCTATGCATGTGTTGGAAGGCAAGCCTGAGTTCATGCAACACCCTACTCCCCTCTCTCTCTGTCTCACACACACACACACACACACACACGCACACACACACACACATGTTACCAAAGTTTAAAAAGTTAAAGACCAGTTCATCCAGTTTTGCACAAGTTGTCCATTAGTTTTCCACTGGGTTATTTGGGAAATGAGTCCCAGTCAATGAGAGGCTGGGGGCTTGTTTGTGAGGCCCACTGCCACGGGGAAGAAACTGTTCAGGTGGCGCAAGGTTTGGTCTTGATAGACCGGGAAACTTTTTCCAGATGGGAGACTTTGAAAGAGGTGGTGACTGTGGTGGGAGGGATCAGCGATGATCTATATATATATATAGAAGCTCAGAGCTCTAAGCTGAATTACATGTTATATGTCACAGCCAAGGGAATTGTTTTAGGAGTGTACACCATATAGAGTAATGGCAGTTTCCATGTGATGGTTTGACTAAGACATGTGTAGAGCAATTATAATAATGATAGATATGATATGATAGATGAAGAGGTGACCACAGATCATTCAAACAATGCTACTCACAGCTCATGATGAGAACCAAACATCCTAACAAAAAAAGAGCAAGCTATTCCCTAACCTCTGCTTTCCTGGGGCTCGAATCACAGACGTACAAAAGCTGTATCCGTACATCAGTAAGCAGCTACTGGATGCGAGACGAGTGGTGACACACATTGGGTCAAATGACGTTATGGCAGGAAGATCAGAGGAGCTTGTATAGCTAAAAAACAACTTCAGGAGTCTTGAAGAGGCCCTTTTTGTGGATAACTTTGACTCCTTTTGGATTCGACCGGAGTTATTCAAACATGGACATAATGTATCCCAACCATGTAGGCTTTAAGCTACTATCTTCAAACATCAACACGATGCTCAAAGCCCATTGTTGATGAGAAATCTATCACTCCGCCCTTAGATTTATCACAGGTGCTAATTACAACACTCACCATTGTCTTTTATATAACATGGTTGGTTGGTCATCCCTGGAAATGAGGCGAAATAGGCATTGGTATCTGTTTATTTAAAAGGCGCTTCTTGGGAATTTGCCACCGTACATTTCTGTACTGTTAAATCAGAATATCGGCCCTTACCTCACCCGATCTAATGACTGGCTTGCTCTAAAGGTCCCCTGTATGCGTACATAACTTGGAAAGACTGCCTTCATATTGCTGCTGCACACTCCTAGAACCTACAAAGCACTTTTAAAATAGACTCTCTCCCATCAATTGCGTATCTATTTGTACCTGCTTTGTTTGATCGTTGTTGAAATGTGTGTTTATTGTTATTGTTCTTATTGTGTTTTTATTGTTGCACTATGTATGTATAGTCTATGTATTTATTGTGTTGGACTGTATATGTAAAGCCTATCCTGTTCACTGGGTCACCCCAGGGCTGCGTGCTAAGCCCCATCCTCTACAACCTCTACACCCACGACTTCACCCCCGTCCACCCCAGCAACTACATCGTAAAGTTTGCAGACGACACCACCGTGGTGGGATGTATCTCGGGGGGGGACGAGGCGGTGTACAGGGATGAGGTAGAGCAACTGAGCAAGCTGTGCAAGGTTAACAACCTGCTGCTAAACAAGTCAAAGACCCAGGAATTCATCGTAGACTTCAGGAGGAAAAAGTCCGAGATCCAGCCCCTGCTCATCGACGGAGAGAGCGTGGAGAGAGTCTCAACCCTCCGATTCCTGGGACACAACATGCAGGATGACCTGGCCTGGAAGGACAACACTAAAGGCACCATCAAGAGGGCACAACAGCGGCTATACACCCTGAGATGCCTCAGGAAACAACACAACAAGCAGGAGATACTGGTGGCCTTCTACCACGGCGCAGTGGAGAGCATCCTCACCTACGGCATCTCCAACTGGTTCCACAGCTGCACAACAGCGGAGAGAAACGCGCTACAGAGAGTCGTGAGAACAGCACAGAAGATCACCGGCGCCCCCCTCCTCTCTCTGGAGGAGCTGTACAACACACGCTGTCTCAGGAGGGCCTCCAAGATCTCCAAGGACCCGACCCACCCTGGGCACGTACACTTTGTCAAGCTGCCCTCGAACAGGAGGTACAGGACCCCGGCCGCTAAGACAAACAGACTGAAGGACTGCTTCTACCACAGGGCCGTCAAGGCCCTGAACACAGAAAAGGCCTAAGTTCTGGGCCCAGGACAGTCCGGACGGATTGTATGGCAGCTAGTGCTGAGGCACAAACATGTACATTTTCAAGCCTGCAAACTGTGACACTTTAAAATAATGTGAAAAAATACTCTTTGTGCAATATGACAACCCTAGTTGACTATCTGTGCAGTATAGTACAGTGGATTGTGTACATAGCCTTTATTGATGTAAACCAGCTCCTTACCTTCTTGTGATTTTATGCATCTATGCTTTTTCTAAAATGTGTTTTCTTTTTCCTTTCCTAACACCAGGGGAGCCACCCCTCCTAAATTTCGTTGTTTGGTACCTGTACTGTAGCAATGACAAATAAAGTCCATTCCAGTTTGTTAATGATATTATGTGACATGATCTTGTTCATTTTGGGCTCTACTTTCGGCTGGTGCAAAACGGACGCAAGTCCAAAGGCTGGCGTATTACGTGTCTCTAACTAGCTAGTTCTGTCTATTACAAATAGACTAACTAGATATGATGCCACCTTTAAATCTAATGTAGAAATATAGGTAGATATGTAACTTGCAAGACAGCAATACCAGATACTTTGTTTGTTGGACACTTTTAAAAGAACGATATACTGTCTCAATCTGCTATTTTTGGGCAGTATTCAAGAACTGTTATTGTGGCTGAGTGGACATGGTCAGCATTCAGCAACAATACTCAAATAGGCTGTGGCATTTAAGCGACGATTGCTTGGTATTAACGGGCCCAAAGTGTGCAAAGAAAACATTCTCCACACCATGACACCAGGCATATGTTCCTAATACATTGCTCAGTGACTCGCCGGGTGAGTGTATGTTTACCGTTTGTCCCTGTTTTACCACTATCTCTTTATTCAACAACTTAGGTCTAGACCTTACGTTTACTTTTGGTTAAGATTAAGCTTGCATGTACTTATCGTAGGCCCATTCCATTGGCTTTAACTGATCATTTTTAATTTCACTTTTCATTGCTCTTACCTCAATCGCAAAGATTTCCCATAGCATAGTGGTGTGCAAAAGAAGAAACAGCGCCCCCATTTCACCCATAGTGGTCAGAATTGTCCATCATAATATCACTCAAAATATATCATGCATTTTTTTTTACGTTCCCCCACCCCCATCTCACTTTCTCTACCTTTAATAACATATTAAAAAATCATAAATCGTACAAAATCATAAATCGGGTCTTGTTGGTGTGAGAGTCCGTTCTCCGTTGACGACTGAACAGACGGGGCTGTATGTAAAAACAGGGCCGCGGCAGTTGGGTTCTGGAGGTTTTCTGAACACTTCCACCGACAGTGGACTGGGAGATGTCTATGTCCTGGTGGCCGCGCGGGTAAGCTTGTCGGATGCATTGTATTCATCATTGGTTCTAAAGTGGAGCCACGAGTGCATTAAGTTGGTCTACTGTACTGGGTGCATTTCTAGCGACACAGAGCTTGATGCTAACCTTGCATTCGTTTTCTTTTAGGTGACTTTCACATCTATTCTTTGAGTTAACGTTTACTCCCTTGCCCGTTTGGAAGCCGTTGTTGTTGTCATGGTGGTGAACTGGGTAGTTTGAACCAACACAACAGTAGTTTCAGTTAATCACTTATCCTGCATCGGGACTATAGCGCTTGTTAAGTCGTGACGTATTTCCGGGGCCAACGTTGGCTGAGGCGCTGTCTTCGAGATGCCGAAATAATAATAATAATAAATTATATTTATATAGCGCTTTTCCGAGGCTCAAATACCCTGACAATATGGAGAAAACGGTAAAGTGCTGTGTCCCTTGTTGTATTAATAGATCCGAGTCTAAAAAACTATTAAACTGTCATTCTACCGCTGTAGTTCACAGGTACTCCGGTCGGTGCGGAGAATTTCTGATTTGGACTCGGAAATGGCTAAACGTCACTTTTGACGTCAGACTTAACAAGCGGATATGCATTCAGCACCGGTTGTATTCAACAGTCTACAAACGTTTGCTATAATGAAGCTAAGCTAAGTTGGAATGCTACAGTTTGTTACCTGAAGCGTGAGTTGCATTCACTCGTGATTAATACCAAGTAATGCTGTATTTGGTCAATTATCAGCCAATTAAGTTGTAATGTAAGTATGATTTGTAATTTGTTCGCTTGGTGTACTTTCGACATTACTACCTACATTGTTCCCCAGAGCCGGTTGTTCAGTTGAACTGACATTCGAGGATGGGGGTGGGGTGGGCCTGAGGAGACTGTTGTAAAGGGCGTGTAGACAACTGTTGAAAGTCACTGATGCTACGTTGTGGTGCAGTTGTCAATTAAACACCTTTAGATTTGTCTCGGGTGTGAGCACATACATGAAACATGTTTACTCTGACTTTACAATTGGTTTACAATTGACTAAATGTTCTTAATACCTAGCAGCTGAGAATGTGATTTATAATTGAGAATCACCTTCATGTTCCCATTCAAAGGTTGCAGTTGCTGGCTAAGACATGGATGGAAATTATCTTAGGTTTATTAACGTGCATTTTACATTGTCACATTACATGTTAACTCAAATTCACATGGACCCACCAATGAAAGGTTTTGTATTTGGGTTTACTTGGGTTTTGTGTGTTTCCCTGGTCTCTGCTCTCATCTGTTTCCACCTGCTGTGTGTCTGCAGCATGAGTGAGGAGGGAGATGAGCTGCTGTGCATCGACACAGACTCCGATGTTGCAGAGCAGAGGGAGAGCTGTAAGGTGAAACTGAAATGGACACACGAGGAGGTGAGTGACTGAGACTGCTCAGCGTAGATGCTAAGTGGAATCCTTGGGACGATCATACCCTTAACCATGATCTTATCTTAATAATACTACTACTAATAATAATAATACATTAGACTTATATAGCGCTTTTCGAGACATTCAAAGACGCTTTACAAACTGAAAAGATTGAGTGGTAATAAAAAAGAAACAAAATAAATAAAAAGAAAGTATAATTAAGGTAGTGCTGGGGTGCACAAAAATGGTATCACAAATATATAAATGTCTACAAGTACACATGTCAGGGAATACTTTGGATATTAAGGAAAAATGGGAGTTGGAGATCAATGTTATTATTGAAGATGAAATGTGGGAGGTTGGACATAAAATAACAAATAGCTCCTTATCTCTCTATGGTACGCATTATGAAGCCAGTTGGGAACATTTTTTTGGAGTGTTTTTTTGTCATAGAATAGACAAATAAAATATTTGAAATGTGCGGTACAATGTACAGGGGTGGAATACAATATGAACAATGACAATAGTGCAATAGCGGTAATTGGCTCAGTATAATAGAGTAAAGTGGCAAAAGTACGTAAATGTAAGTAATGGTAAGTAATGGCATGGAGAGTGCCCCTAAGAGGTGCCCCCGAGAGGCGCGCCTGCCCCCTGAGAGGCGCGCCTGACCAGTGTCATGGTGAATCCATAATGGTACAATGTTGCCTCAAGGCAACATTTGCAACTTACCATAATTTTAACAAGTTTCCATTACTTAATTAGCAAATAAAGTAAATTAAACTATTAGAAAGTAAGCTTTACTCATCTATTATTATGAATACATTTTTTTCCAGATTGAAAAAGGCCAGGAAAATAGGTTTTCAGACGATGTTTGTGGAGAGAAATGGCTATGCTGATCCTTGTGGGACATTCTGCAAAAAAGGGATTCAGCATGGCCTACAGAGAGACATGTGACAAATTCAAACACTGCTTTTGGTTCCTTATGGCCCTGCCTCTTTTTCTAAGTATTGCATCATAACTGGGGATGCATTGTGTGAATGTAAAAAGCCAAGAATGGGTATGTTGCCTAGAGGCAACAAGGTACCATAGATTAAGGAAAGAATTTAATTGGAAATTAAAAATGAGATCTTTTAGGACTCCTTTTATCATATACAAATATAACAGAACGACAACGAATTTGTGTTGGAGGGGGATTGTAAACAGATTGGAGATCACACACACATATTTTGGGACTGCCCGAAATTTTGGTTGTACTGGGAAGGAATTTGTCCAGAGATATTTGCCATCTTGAATGTTAATGTACCATTAGAACCACAATATTATATTTTAGGAGTAATCCCGGATGGGGCTATGGATAAGAAGCTTTATTTACTACATGTTCTTCTCTTGGTGGCAAGAAAGATGGTGAGCGTGTCTTGGCTTAAACCATTACCACCCACCCTATATCAGTGGCGAGACAGGCTGCTGATGGTGTACACAATGGAAAAAATAACAGGGAGACTCCAGGTGAAGACAGTCATATTAGTAAATAGATGGGCTCCTGTAATTGCTTATTTTGGGTTTCAAGTGTGAAAAGGTGCAGTACAGACATAAAGGTAGACCTGACCATGACTGATTTTTACTTTATTTGAATGCATTTGTGTCTTGTCGAATCAATGTTCATTCATTCCTATGTGTGTGGAAGTAACTTAATTGATGCCATGAATTATATGAGTTATGTGAGTACATAATGAGTATGAGGTTGAATAAACATTTTGTTAAAAAAGAAAAGAAAAGTAGTGCTGGGGACACATGGGAAGGGGAGGCGGAGAGAGTTAATTGGTGAAGGCAACCATGACCTTATCATAACCGTTTCAAATGTCAACTTCCAATGGCGTGCCGTCAGAGTCAGGCCGTCCCAAGCATCTGACAGCATTTTTTGCTCAGGTGCCACGCCCCAACAATCTAAAATGCGTATCCTATCCTAGCTTGTCCAGACTTGCAGTGACAAACATAAGTACAGAGGTGTCTTCTCTGATTATTTAAAAACATATTTTTGCAGGATGAAAATCTCAAGATTCTGGTTCAGAACTTTGGGAAGACCGACTGGAAAACCATTGCCGGCTTCCTACCAGTGAGTATCGAGAACTACTAATGATTACAATGAAGGCTGTGTAATTGAATTCATTTGTTTTTCAAATGTAATTGATCCATTCATTGCCATTAGGATTTTAAATGTGTTAATGATTGTCCATAACTGAGGAGAACCTAACACAATCGTAATTCCTATAGGGTCGTTCAGAATACCAGTGTAAGCATCGCTTCATGAAAGCTCTGGACCCAGATCTGGTCAAAGGGGCCTGGACCAAGGAGGAGGATGAGAAGGTGAGTAGAACCAAGACGTGTCATCTGGATGGTTCTCAACTCGACTGCTGCATTCATAACATGTCGGAACTAGGAAACTCTGAAATGTCCAACTTGGAAACTCGCTGTAGAAAGATGATAACTGAGTTTCCCGCTTGGAGAGTATGAACCAATAGGAAGCTCTAATCAAAATAACTTACATTGAACTGAGGTTTCTGAGTTTCAGACATGTCATGAATGCAGCATTAGATTTAGTAGGTCACAGAACGTCCCTCTCCCCCCACCCCCAGTCTTGCCTAGAAGTGATAGATATTGAGAGAGGTATATAATGGCGCTTCTCCACTACCGTCCCGTCCCGTACCGTACCGGAACCCGTGCTCCCGCTTTGTTTTGCTTTCTCCACTGCCAACTGGCCCGTACCAGGCTGTAGTACCGTACTGATTTTAGCTACTGCTCCTGAGTCGGAGCGAAAGGTACTATCCGTGCTACTATGTGACACGTCAAGTTTGTGTAGACAGAGCATCCGGTCCATTTCTTTCTCAGACGAACAGTAACACTCTCAATTGTGCATGTAGGCTAATTGAATGATTTAAACGATAGATTTACATTTTAAAAGCGTAAATGTTTTAATACATTCAGACAGAAAGTAATCTCGCAACCCCTCCCACTTTAAGAACCGCTGCAGTAGACTATACCTGCTCTGCAACCCATGATGGATGATATTGTCCCTCCCACCAGGTGATGGATCTGGTGTCTAAGTATGGGAATAAGCAGTGGGCGAAGTGGGAGATGGTTGCCCGGCATCTGAAGGGTCGTAAGGGGAAACAGTGTCGCGAGCGATGGCACAACCACCTGAACCCCGACGTGAAGAAGTCCTCCTGGACAGCAGAAGAAGACCTGATCATCTACAAGGCCCACTGCGTCCTGGGGAACCGCTGGGCCGAGATCTCCAAGCTGCTGCCCGGAAGGTAGATACTGTATGATGGGTTAAAATAAACTGAATCTAGACTGAATACATCTAAATAATGTGTAATCATCTCAATTGACTAGAATTAATTGCACGTCATTATGTCTGATTGGGTTGCTTAGTGTCTGTTAGAAATTGTTGAGAATTGATGGTCAGAGTATGTTACTGTCATTGCATTCATTGCTATTGTAAGGTTTATTGTGATATGTCAATCCTAGCAGGATCTTATGATTCAGAATGGACGGACATAGACACAATGATATCTCTGTGTTACTGGTCAACAGATGAATAGAATAGTGTTGCTTCCATCTGATTATAGTTGGGTAGGTATGACACACAGCATATTAAATCACAGCTCTGTTTCTCTACCCCTCTGACAGGACGGACAATGCAGTGAAAAACCACTGGAACACCACTCTCAGACGCAAAGCAGAGATGGGATGTTATGTAATGGAGGGGGGCGTCACTATACCTTCTGAATCTACACTGGAGCAGGGAGAGGTCAGCCATCTTCTGTCGTCTTCATGTATACCAACTGCATAGTTCCTATGCAGGTCTGGAAAGTGGAATGAAATAATGACCATTCCCAGACCTGGAAATGTATGGAGAACACAAACAATTGACATGGTCTGGGAAAATGTGATGTCAGACCTATGCCATATTCATACCAGAAGAGTTCTGTATTGAATTCAATATTTCTTTAGAGACAGATCTATATTGTTGTGTTGTGTAGTTGGAGCCTATTTTAGACCAGGATGTAGGTAACGCTACACACGCAAAACAACATTTTTTTTCAATGAATGCATCTTGTTAATTGTTTCAAGATTCAATTATTTGATTGTAGTCGTTTTGTAGTAACCAACCTTCTATCTTCTCCTCCAGGTGGACTTCCGCTGTGATGTTGTTTTAGACTCTGAGCCGGAACCTCCAGAGGTGGTAAGAATGCGATGGCCTTTTTCCTTGTGGGAAAATAAAATGTTTTATATTTCACAAATTTTTAGCATATATAAAATATATTTGATCTAGTGCTGTCAATCGATTAACATTTTTAATGTTCTAAAATACTAGTATTTACTTACAATACTCTACTTACAAACTCAGTTGCCCTGAGCTCTATTCTACAAACATGTAGCGTTTCAGAGAGCCAGGGAGCACGAGGAGAGGATCGTGCTCGCTTCAAGGTTAGTGGACAGAGGGCGTCGAAGGATGAGGTGAGAGCGGACAGGAGGGTGGAGGATGCTGCATCCTCCCTCCTCTGAAACGCTACATGCTTGTAGAATAGAGCTCAGGGCAGTTAAGAGGAAAGGGAGAAAAACTGGCCTCTCTGATGACCTAAACCTCTATCACTCTCTCCTCTCCAACTCCGCCTCCTCGCGAGTGTTAACGCGTTAACATTGACAGCCCTAATTTTATCATATAGTCATACATAGATTATGATTGTGTTTATTACATAATAGGCTGTGTGATGTAAGTTGCCTTTTATAAAACGTCTTGCCCCATCTGTGTTCCCTATAGATGAGACAGAATGTGACCCCCAAGCTGAAGATGAAGCAGAGGAAGGACCATCGCCAGGCCAAGCTGAAGTCTGTGGTCTACTCCTCTGTCCCTGGCAGGAGAGACTCCCACAGCCCCTCCTCTACCCCCAGCTCCGGTTCCAGTGGCCCCGCTGTGTCCAAGCTGAAGAACATCAAGGGAGACGTGCTGAGGATGATAGCAGAGGACATGCTCCCCCTCAGCTTCGTGGAAGGTTCCGGGTTCAGGACTTTCATGGCGTCCATCGCTCCCCAGTACCAGCGGCTCTCCCAGCGGAAGGTGGGGCTGCGTCTCTACGACGAGGTGGAGAAGGCTGTTAAACCGAAACTGATTGGCCGGCTGAAGAACTGTCTGTCCACCGTCTCCGGGGGCAATGCCTTGGTACACGTCACCCTCGATGTCTGGGCCAGCCAATACGTTGAGCCCATCGTGGCCGTGCAGCTGCACTTCCTTGATGACGACTGGCAGATCCACCGGCCAACCGTGGCATTCCGTCACGTGGGTCAGAAGAACATGCACGCCGGTGTGGCGAGGGAGCTGGAGGCTGTGTTGCTAAGCTACGGGCTCTTCCCTTACAACGTGGGTTACATCATCACCAGCGAGGCCAAGCACACCATCTCAACCTATGACCTCTTCTGCGACTACAAGATCATGTGCTCGTCGCAGAGGGGTGACCCCGACGAGGAGGAGATGCTGGCGTTTCTGGACGACCAGGTTCCCCCCAGTGCCGAAGACTTCTCAGAGGTCACGTTAGGGTCACGGTTCAGCTGTATCGCCAACACACTACAGCTGGTCATCAAAGAGGCACTGAAGAACTCACGCGTGGTCGATAACCTCCTCTCCCAGGTCACCAATGTCATTGCGTTCTTCCGTCGCAGCGCCTACTACTGGAACGAGGTGCTGCTGAAGGAGTGCGGCCTCTCCCTTGCCCCCTCTTCCCCACAGAGCTGCCGCTGGAACTCCACCTTTGTGTGCATACGGCGGATGGTCCTGGAGGCCACGTGGGGGTCCGTTATGACCCTCCTGGCCCAGGCCCGCATCGAGGCCAAAGACTCTTCCAGCTCCCCGCCCATGGTCAGGGCCAAGCGGGAACAGGTATGGTTTAATGTTTGCTGTTATAGTTTAATGTTTGTCTTTTTGTTATTTGTGGTGAGGCTCTTCTCCATGCATGGAATGGAATAACAAATTATATCAAACACGTGATACCCTAACCCTTTCACTTTAGTTTTCGCTTCTAACAACGATGTCATTGGCGATCAAAGATAGTTAGTCATTACTACATTTTTAGGATTTTTTTTTCTCAGTTTTTCTCTGAAATGTTTACGTAGTGGCAGAGCAGCGGCCCTCTTGTTTGTTTATGTACAGCATTTGGCCTTCTCTTTATGTCCAACTGAACAAACTAAACTAAACCTTGAACTGAATAGGTGGTGGACATCATCGGGCTGTTGGAGCCATTTGAGGAGGCCATCCAGGTGCTCCAGAGTGACGCCTCCACCTTCTCCCTCATCATCCCCTCCCTGATCGGCCTCGACAAGACCCTGGAGACGCGCGCCACCAACTACAGCCACTTCTGTAAGGCTCTCCGCTCAGGGCTTCACACCCACTTCCAGCCTCTCATCCTCCAGAGAGACCTAATCCTGGCCACCGTCCTGGACCCTCGCATCAAGCTGCAGCCCTTCAATGAAGCCAAGCAGGAGGAGGAGAGTGCCACCCTGACCGCACCTTCCAAGTTCCAGGCTTTGGTGCTGGTGGAGTCAGTGTTGAGCGATCAGGGGTCTTCTCCTTCTCCTGCTACTTCTCCGGTGGTAGAGGAGGAGGAGGTGGTGATGGTCACTGTGAAGCAGGAGGAGGAGAGCGAGGAGGAATGCCAGAGGGACTCTGAGGCCTCTAGCTCCAACAGCAACAACAGCTCCAACATCAAACGCAAATCCATCTTCAGCTTCCTCCAACCGGCAGCCAAAACCATGAAGCTCTCCGAGCTAAACCAGTACCTCTCCGAGCCCCCGCTGGATGGAGACTGGCCATCCCAGGCCTATTGGAGAGCTGCCTCGAGGTTCCCCCAACTCCAGAATGCAGCCAGGAAGCTGCTGGCTGTCCCTGCCACCTCAGGGGGCTTCGACCGCCTCTACCCCATGGCCTCTTGCATCGTCAGGGCCAAGAGGAGCCGGCTGCCCCCCCACACCACAGAGAGACTGCTGCTGTACAGGGAGTCCCTCAAGGGTAGGGAGGGGAAGGAGGGGAGGAAGTCGAATGGCTCAGCAAAACGGGATGTGCTGAAATGAAAACGGTGTCTATGTCTAGCTATGTATCCCACTCTCTGTTCTCCAGAATGTGAACAATGGATCAAAGAGCTTTGAGGACTTGGTGATGTTGCAAATCAAGACATGTAACAACATGCAAATAATACCTCAGATGTATGAGTAATTAGTTGTTTTTTTAAAGTAACTATGATGTTTATCGAGTTAATTAATTTTGGTATAAAAAAGTGGAGAGAATGTTCTAGACTGCCTTGTCGGATAATGGACCACATGGCAAGATTGCCTACTATCTGTCTACTTTTTTGTGTTTAAAACGTGTTTAAAACGTATTCATTCATTTATTGAAACGTATTCATTCAATAAAGACCATTCATTCATTCATTCATTAAATGTCTAAACCACAATGTTGACTTAGTTGATTTGTCTCATGACAGCCTTTAAGAATCTCCAAATAACTGTCAGTGCATGATTTATTTTTCCATTCTGATTATACCTACTGTAGTTACTACTTTTAAGCATACATTTTCTCTTTGAGATTCATGAAGCATACAGGTAACTAACCTGTGTTATGGAGGGACAGTTCAGTTAAGCATGGGAAATGACTGAATGACCTACTACGTACCGTAGTTTTCTGAGGTGGTACAAATAGGTCAGGAATGCGAATTGCCCCAAGAATTGAATTTGAATGTATCCTTAAGAGACTTGAGTGGATCACAAGGGGCTACTGCTGACACAGTTATCAATGACTATGCAATTGGAAGCTGATCTGTGTTTGTTTGCCTTACAGTCTCTCATATTGCCCATCAGTTAGATTTCTTCTCTTCAGTCTGTTGCCACTGTGTTTAGGTGTTAAGCAAGTACATCACATTTTTAAAAGTTATTTTTTCTGAGTGGGGCAGTCCCACTCATATTTTTCATTTTATTGGACAGATACAGTGAAGACAGACAGGAAAGTAAGGAGAAGAAGGGAGAGAGGACATGGCCGGATTGAAACCCATGCCGACATGGGCATGTGTTTACTGTAGACCACGGTGCTAGACCATTGCACCCAGGTCATAGTTACATCACATTCCTGATTAATGAGTTTATCAGCTTTATGTCTATTTATCTTCTCTCTGAAACCTAAAACTTAATAAGTTAGCATTGTTAGTTCAAAGCTAGAAGGCGAAAGTGGTTAGTTGACAGTTGTGTGGATAATACAACTGTCAACTAACCACTTTCGCCTTCTAGCTTTGAACTAACAATGCTAACTTGATTTGCTGAATGTCAACAGTTTGCTCCAAGTAGATAATGATGGTCGAACTGACAGACGAAAGGTTAATCATCAATGGTTCCTAAACTAATGCTCACTGCACATCTGGACTGTGTGTCCAAGTACATATCTCTCCTTCAGTTGAATGGGCTTTCCTTGACCAGCTTGAGCTATCTGGGGAATGTAAGGAAAATAAAGTCATTTGTTTTTCTGTAATGATTCTCTGCTTCAGTTTGATTTTGTATCTTTTATGTATACAGGGGAAAGCACATTGAGACCACAAGGTCTCATTTTCAAGTGTGCCTTGGTTACAGAAAAAATAAATAAACACGTCACTATTACATTCCATTGACAATACATTTACATACAGTTTTATAACAACAACAACCCTCCATCAAGAATTCGGTAAACATGTTTCTGAAATGGCCCAGTGAAAGTCATTAAGTCTCATTTTACACTGCAAGTCATTCCATGCCCTAGGAGCACAGTAACTAAAGGCAGTTTCAACCAGCTCAGAGACATGGGACCTCAAGGTCTGACCAGTCTGGCTGCATCTGATAAGTGGAATAAACTCTCTGAATAATAAATGCAATCAAATCTGTTCTGTACTATACATACACTCACCAAACATTTTATTAGGAACACCTGAACACCTTCTCATTCTTTCAGGTGGTGTAATGGTGTGCGGCTTCAATCAATCATCGCTTGAAGTTGAATGCCACAGCCTATTTGAGTATTGTTGCTGACCATGTGCATCCCTTCATGGCCACAATGTAGGCCTACCCATCTTATAATGGTTACTTACAGCATAATAATGCACCATGTCACAAAGCAAAAGTAATCTCAAACTGGTTTCATGAACATGACAATGAGTTCAGTGTTCTTCAGTGGCCTTCCCAGTCACCAGATCTGAATCCAATAGAACACCTTTGGGATGTGGTAGAACGGGAGATTCACAGCTTGAAAGTGCACCTGATGTTTCCAACATCTTGTGGAATCAATGCCACGAATAATTGAGGCAGTTTTGAGAGCAAAGGGAGGCCTACTGTACACTTATTATAATAAACATACATTACCGTCACTTTATTGCCACACAGCTGAGGTTGGTGGAATTCGTTTTCAGTACAGCATGGTTGAGAATGAGAACTGTACATTTTATTGATGCCCCTAATTCATGGAACACTCTGCAGCAAACTCTCCGGTTGGAGGTCCTCCCCTCTGCCTCTACCTTTAAACTCTTGGTGCAAAAACTGTATTCTACCGATTGCAATTGTTTTTAGTTTTTTTCCCCCTTTAATCCCGTCTTGCTCACTGTTTGTTTGCCCTTGCTCACTGTTTGCCAATCAGGCAATAAATCAGTTTAACAACTTAAGTATAGCAATGATATTTACTGTTGGGTGAGTCAGTTCTAACATAAGGTTACTCTAGTCAGGCTTGTTGGGCGACCACCACAGAGGGCCATAATAAGGGCCCAGAACAGGTGATTTCTGAAGAAGGTGCTATGGCAAAAAAAGAGGTGAAGATGAGAGCGGAGTTCTTTGTGGTAGCGGAACAAATCCTTCTAGTGGAGCTTTATGAAAACTATCGACAAGTAATCACCAAAAAGGGCAATACTACGGTGATTATCAAGGCGAGGGAGATGGCCTGGCAAACAATTGCTGACAGATTAAATGCGTAAGTTTATACTAGCCTACTTATTGTTTTATTTTCATTTTTAAATAAACGAACATTCGCTACTGTGGCTATCTTATAAGCAGACTAGATGATATCAGATGTTATGTTTAGAATTATGGTGTAGGCTAACTTACGGGAACTGACATAACTACAATGCATTTTCTGTTGATTAGCCTAATTGGGTGAGGTGTTTGAAGCCTTTCTGACCCAGTAATCATTAGTCGTAATGACGTTCTGCTAGCATTGTAACTGCCAATGGCCCAGGCCTAGATTACGATTTGAATGAATGAATGAATGAATGAATGAATGAATGAATGGACTTTATTGTCATTGCTACAGTACAGGTACCAAACAACGAAATTTAGGAGGGGTGGCTCCCCTGGTGTTAGGAAAAGGGGGAAAAAAACACTTTTTAAAAAAAATCACAAGAAGGGAAGTAGCTGGTTTACATAAATAAAGACTATGTACACAATCCACTGTACTATACTGTACAGATAGACGACTAGGGTTGTCATATTGCACAATAGTATTGTTTCACGTTATTTAAAGTGTCACAGTTTGCAGGCTTGAAATGTACATGTTTGTGCCTCAGCACTACACCTGATTTTTTCAGTCCAGCAGCTGCCATACAATCCGTCCGGACTGTCCAGGGCCCAGAACTTAGGTCTTTGCTGTGTTCAGGGCCTGGACTTCTCTTGATTACTGATGGATAGATGATTCATTTAACTTAGACAAAATGTATTTGCTGTAAGTCGCTTTGGAATTTGGAGGAGAGAGAGAGAGAGAGAGAGAGAGAGAGAGAGAGAGAGAGTGAGAGAGAGAGAGAGAGAGAGAGAGAGAGAGAGAGAGAGAGAGAGAGAGAGAGACACATCACAGACAGACAGACACTGAGATCTCAGTAGTGAAAATTAAATATAAGAACATTTTTCACACTGGTAAGTAGCATACAATGTGAAATGTATTTGTTAAAATAGTTGTTGATCTGTTGAACTGTAAATATGTACCTTTTTAGCCATCAAAAAAATTAGAAATGCTACTGATGGGGGAGCTCGGCCTGAGGACCTCACACACGCAGAACACCTAGTGATTACCTTTAACCCCGGGGGCCCTCTGATAGAGGGAATAGAGGGGGGGGCCGCGTCACCCATCCTTCCCCAAGGTGTTCGGGTCCACCATGTACAAGGTATTATCTTTTACTCTTCCTCAACAGATACCAGTCTCTCAGTGGTAAAAAAAAAACTAACGGTAGACCTCTATCTTTCAGTGAGCGATCCCCCAAGTGAAGATGTCAAACCCTTACCTGACCTATGTGTGAGTATTCCTTATTCTGTAAAAACAACATGCATCTCATGGAATTAATTCTTTCTTCTTTTGTTTTAACTGCAGTGTTTTTCGATTTGCAGGGAGATGGCCAGAAATCATCAGTCACAGAAATGCCAGAGGTAAGACCAAATGTGAAATGTTTTGGAAGTGTCTGCGTTCTTCAAATTATGTAAAACCATACACCTTTCTGCAGGACATGAACCGACCGACTACTTCAGCAAAGAATGAAGTAGTAACTATTCATATTATTGCTGTTACCAACCGTATAATCTGCCACTCTTTGACACATTTTCTCTTTCACAGGATCTCCGTTCAATTCAAAAGCGCCATCTGCTTCTTGACATTGAGTACAAAAAGTAAAAAATTTAAAAGTTGCAGTTGGAAATCAAGACACTGGAGATGGATGTAAGTATACATTTAAACAGCAGAATGTCACGGTTCGGACTGTATTTAATGTTTATTGATGTTTGTCTTCACAGCTTGAAAATTATTTCAGTGACTGAATAAAGAACTTCAAAACAACTTTGACATGTTTTGTTTTGTCTTATTGATAAAGGCTTTTAAATAAAAGGCACTGTTTGCCACGTGTCGAGGTGTCCTTGGGCAAGACACCGAACCCCAAATTGCTCCCAATGAGCGGGCCAGCGCCTTGCATGGTAGCTTGCTGCCATTGGTGTGTGAATGTGTGTGTGAATGAGAGGCCATTGTAAAGCGCTTTGGAATAAGTGCAGTCCATTTACCATTTACAATATAAAGGGGGATGACCTGAAATGAGTACCTTTATAAAAGGTCAGTTCTTCCATCCATGGGTTCAAAGCCTGGGTCAACATCTTCCCATTGTTCCTCCAGCTGCATTGTGGGAAGTCTCTCACGGGCGTATGGTGGCAATGTTGTGCAAGACTGCACATGCTACTGTGATGTCACAGGCCCTGGCGGGGGGGCGGACCCTGAGGCTTTTCAGGCTCTGAAACCTAGACTTCAGTTGCCCAAAGCACATCTAATGGTAAATGGACTGACTAATATAGCACCTTTATCCAAAGCGCTTTACAACGGCCTCTCATTCACCGATTCACACACCCATTCACACACCAATGGCGGCAAGCTACCATGCAAGGCGCCGGCCCGCTCACTGGGAGCAATTTGGGGTTCAGTGTCTTGCCCGAGGACACTTCGACATGTGGCCAGACAGGGCTCAAACCGGCGATCTGCCGACCTTGCGATCATTAGACGGCGGCTCCTCTACCTCATGCGCCACAGCCGCCCCCACATCTCAGTTCTCGCCCTGGTTTTGGTGTGGGCATTGTTGAAGGCCTTCTCTGCCTAGGTTGCTGGTTCTGAGTACTGCTTTAGAGAAAGGTATACCCTTCTTATTTCCCGGCATACAGTTGCCTTTGCAAGACCTTCTGTATAAGAATGTCCCATATGCAGAGAGAGAGAGAGAGAGAGAGAGAGAGAAAACCTATAGTAGTTTAGCATTACTACTTCACTCCAAAAATAATTGTAATACGTTTTAGTGCATTATCAAATCAAATGTGTTTTTATTTTGGGACCAAACTTACGGTGGAATAAAGACAAATATGAATTAAGTTCACCGTAATGGTTTAATTCTCATTCACAAAACATCTGATTTTCGAACACACACAAAAGCAACATTGCAATCTCCCAGAGATTGATGGACTTTATTTGATTATAAACAGCAGCCATCTGCTCCAGCCAGAGACGTTACTATGTACATTAACAATGGTCGACGGTAAGAAAAACACACAAAACCTGAAGACTTATTTCCACTGTGGTCCTCCAGTGAGATGGCGGGGGTGGGGGGGGGGGTACTGGCCCACCATTTGGTTTAATTGTTCAACGACAGTACCACCCCACACAAACACACACACACACACACACACACACACACTGAAAACTACATTTACAATCAAGCCATGCGGTTATTGTGCTGTGATCAGCGTTGTTGTTGTTGTTGCAGAACGGCGTGTCGTGGTCATTCCTCCCAGGAGTCTCCATAGAGGTTCTTCACTGCTGAGAAACAAAGGGAAGAGAAAGAAAAGAAAGGAGAGGTGAGGATGGATGGAACACATGAAAGTACAGGTCTCTTTGGCTGCGTTCGTAAACTGGGTTCGATGTCATAGGGACTTCTCACTCACGCCCCCCCCCATGGGCAGGCCCCTTCTTGTGGTTGTGTTTATGCCAGCGGCTTCATACTGTCATACTGTATCTATCGTTTCCATTGTTCATTTGTCTGCTTGTTGTCTGTAAAGCACCTGGAGACAACTGACGTTGACACGAAACCTGCTGCTATGCAATTGATCGATTGTCTGTCTGTCTGTCTGTCACACAGACAGACAGACAGACAGACAGACACACACACACACACACACACTTAAACCTGGCCTTATTGAGACTAGCTAAAGTATTGATTTCAGCGATTGTGTGTTTGGGAGATGACTGTTATGAGGGAAAGCGAATGTGTGTGTGTGTGTGTGTGTGTGTGTGTTGGGTACTGACTCACCTTCCCTCTTGGGCGTCTCTGTGGGGGGCGGGGCCTCTGTGGGGGGCGGGGCCTTCTGGGTGAGCATGACCTCATAGTTCTCCCTGTTCCTGCTGCGGAGGTCCTCGTACAGGACGGCCCTCCTCCTGGGAGCAGCAGGGTCCTCATAGGACTGGGCTACGAGGAGGAGGAGAGGAGGAGAGGAGAGGAGAGGAGGAAGGAGAGGGGGAAGGAGAGGGGGAAGAAGAGGGGGAAGGAGAGGGGGAAGGAGAGAGGGGGAGAGGAAGGAGAGAGAAGGAGGAGAGGAGAGGAGAGGGGGAGAGAGGAGGAGAGGGGGAGAGGAGAGGGGGAGAGAGGAGAGGAGGAGAGGGGGAGAGGAGGAGAGAGGAGAGGGGGAGAGGAGGAGAGAGGGGGAGAGGAAGGAGAGAGAAGGAGAGAGGAGGAGAGGGGAGAGAGAAGGACAGAGAGGAAGGAGAGAGGAGGAGAGGGGAGAGAGAAGGACAGAGAGGAAGGAGAGAGGAGGAGAGGGGAGAGAGAAGGACAGAGAGGAAGGAGAGAGGAGGAGAGGGGAGAGAGAGGAAGGAGAGAGGAAGGAGAGAGGGGGAGAGAGGAGAGGGGGAAGGAGAGAGGGGAAGGAGAGAGGAAGGAGAGAGAAGGAGAGAGGAGAGGGGGAAGGAGAGAGGGGGAGAGAGAGGAAGGAGATGGAAGGAGAGGAGAGGGGGAGGAGAGAGGAGGAGAGGAGAGGGGGAGGAGAGGAGGAGAGAGGAGGAGAGGAGAGGGGGAAGGAGAGAGGGGGGGAAGGAGAGGAGAGGAGGAGAGGGGGAGAGGGGGAAGGAGAGAGGAGAGGAGGAGGAGGAGAGGAGGAGGAGGGGAAAGGAGGAGAGAGGAAGGAGAGAGGAGAAGGGGAAGGAGGAGAGAGGGAAGGAGAGAGGGGGAGAGGAGGAGAGAGAAGGGGAGGAGGAGGAGAGGAAGGAGAGAGAAGGAGAGAGGAGGTGAGGGGAGAGAGAAGGAGAGGAGGAGGAGGAGAGGAGGAGGAGGAGGGGAAAGGAGGAGAGAGGAAGGAGATTGATTTCGTTGTCACGGTTACCTGGGGGGTTGAAGCGGTCCCTGCGGCGTGTGGTGGCGGGTGTGTCGTTGTCCTGGTTACCCGTGGGGTTGTCGTGGTCCCCGCGGCCCGTGGTGGCGGGGGTGTCGTCGTTGTAGTCGTAGTCTCTGGCGTGGGGCGGCGTCTGGGTGGAGGGGTCCGCTGGCTGGAACATGGACTCAAAACACTGATGGTCTGGGTCACTCAGCTCTGACTGGCCCTGGGGGGGTCTGGGGGACAGGGGGGGAGGCAGGGGGGGTGTTAGTGTGTGTGTGTGTGTGTGTGTGTGTGTGTGTGTGTGTGTGTAATACTGACTGTGTGTGTGTATGTATGTGTTTGTGTGTATATATATAATGCTGACTGTGGCTTAGGCAGGTGCGTGTGTGTGTGTATATACAGTATATATCTGGGGGACAGGGAGGGAGGCAGGGTGTGTGTGAGTGTGTGTGTATGTGTAATACTGACAGTGTGTGTGTATGTATGTATGTATGTATGTATGTATGTATGTATGTATGTGTTTGTGTGTGTGTGTGTATATGTTACGGTACATGTGGGAATACGGTACATGTGGGAAAACTAGGGTTAGGGTTAGGTGCTAGGGTGACTTGGTACATGCTGGCATGTCTATCCCTAATCCTAACCTTAACCCTAACCCTAACCCTAACCGTAGCACCCTAGCACCTAACCCTAGTTTTCCCACATGTACCGTATTCCCACATGTACCGTAACATATATATATATATATATAATTCTGACTGTGTTAGGTGTGTCTACTCGCTGGTAGGTGTGTGTGTCTCTGTGTGTGTGTGTGTGTGTGTGTATGTATGTATGTGTTTGTGTGTGTGTGTGTATATATATATATATATAATTGTGACTGTGGTGTTGGCAGGTGTGTGTGTGTGTGTGTGTGTGTGTGTGTGTGTGTGTGTGTGTGGTACTGACTGTGGCGTGGCAGAGCGTGCTCTCATGGCCTGGCCCAGAGGAGAGTCCTCCAGCCTCCTGAACTTCTCCTGACACGTCTTCATGTACGACATCTTCCCAGCCAGGTAGCCACACAGACCAGCGACTGGACACACACACACACACACACACACACACACACACACACAGAACGTATGCACTCACAGACTGTACTTTGATAAACACAAACTATGTACAAGACCATAGAGGTGTTATTTAGTTTAAACTCTGTCTAAACAATTTCACCCTCGACAACAACAACAATAACAACAACAACGTGTTTAAGTGAAGTCACTCACAGGCCACTTTGGGTAGAGAGCCAAACCTGGGCGAGGACGTCAGCGCTCCTGTAGGACAGAGAGCAACACTGTTTCCTTTTCTGAGTGGGGCAAATGTTTCATTTTATTGGACAGATACAGGGAAGACAGACAGGAAAGTAAGGAGAAGAAGGGAGAGAGAGAGGGCATGTCAGCAGGGCATGGGCCGGATTCTAACCCATGCTGACAGGGGCATATGTGTGCACTGTAGACCACCGGACCACAGCCTACGTCTACCATTGACACATTGTGTAAACTAAAGGACAGTAGACAATACAGAGGACACAGGTGGGAGGTTACCTTTGGCGATGAGGGCTTGAGTGACTGCCATGCTGACCACTGAGAAGGGCATCGCTGTAGGGAGGGAGGGGAGACGCAAAGTGTACACCGATTATATGCGAGAAGTGCTGCACTTCGACATCGAATTTGGTTTGTGATACTGAGCTTTGCGTTGGTGTGTGCGTCGTTGGTATCCATGGTAACGACCTCTGTAATAGAAGCTCTCCTGCGTGCATTCCTTGAAGACCCTCTTCTCTTCATCTGTGGGAATGTAGTCCTTTCCCAAAGGACCCTAAACACGCACGCACGCACACACACACACACACACACACACACACACACACACACACACACACACACAGACACAGACACACAGACACACAGACACACAGACACACACACACAGACACACAGACACACAGACACACACACACATACACACACACACACACACACACACACACACACACACACAGAGACACAGACACACACACATACACACACACACACACACACACACACACACACACACACACACACGTACACACACCTTGTTTGCTCGGCATGCTAGTGCAAAAATGATGACTGGCAAGTTAACAAGTTCATGACATTTGCGGCGAGCGACAAATAAACTCCTAATGGACCTGCTTGTTAATGTGAACTAGACCGGGTGAAGGTGAAGGTTAACCAGCGGTATCTACCTGTGACTCGCCTTGTCGTTCCTCCGAGAAACCTGTGGACATCGGTAACATGTTAAAAAAAACAATGTTGGACAGCTTTAGTATCTATATATTTATTGTTAATTTTGACAGACTTGGTCCTCCATACAGATCTACTCTGCCGACTGATTTCGTAAATGTTGACACTGCACTCTTCTTCTTCTTCTTCTTTGTGTTCTTTTTCTTCTTCTGTTGGGTTTAACGGCAGCTTGCATCCTTAACGTTGCTCTACCGCCATCTACACTGAACTACCCACAGGCTGTTTGCAAACTCTCGAACCCCACTGATCGTATGCTGTTGGAGCTAGGAACACAAAACCAACTTCATAATGTTCACATAACTCTTAATTAAAATGCTGAAGAAATAATGTTGATATTGTTCATTTTATACAAGAGTACTTACTGTATGCAGTACTCATTCATCAGTAAGATGTCCTCTCTGGGTGCCCACTCGGCCAACAGATGGCAGCAGAGAGCTGAACATCATTTAAAAAGAAATAGCAAATTGCAAATTTCTGAACTTTCGCGTTCCTCTGTCAACTCTAACATGTTGTTTTATTTTTAAATTTATTAAATTGCAGACTGAGACCGGTTGTACAAATGCGTTGTTTATGATTACATTTACATTTTAAAATGTGGATTATGCTGATGTTGAAAGGCAAATGCCTTTGATATTACTGATGATCTTGGGCTGCTAAAATGAAAGCTTTACTCTGCACCATGTAATTCACTTGCTATCACGTTTTTTTTGTTTTTTGTTTTTATCTTGGATAAATTAGCCTACAATGCATTGATTCAGTGGCGATTGTGTCTGAATATCGATGGGAAATGAATTGAACTAACTAACAGTACGATTATTCTATTATCTTCCATGGTATTGAACCTGTAATGAATGTGGAAAAGAATAAATAAATATAGAAATGTATTTCGTTATACTGTGTGTATTCATTAATTTATTTGTTCATACATTCATTTATGTGTCTATATATTTATTGTTAATTTTGACAGACTTGGTCCTCCATACTATACGTGATCTACGCAACAACAACAAAAAACTCATACTGTAAAGAAAGTTGTACTGGGCGAAATTGGTCATTACGGTACAGAATCAGCCCCTCTCACCCCGCCCTGTCATTACGGTACAGAATCAGCCCCTGTCGGCTGGGCTCGTCGGGAAGGCAGGAGAGAGGAACACGGGAAAGGAAGAGGAAAGAGGAGTGAACCAGGCGAGGAAGACATCTATCCTAGGTGGGTCTGCTGAAAAGCAATAGTTTCTTAGCCTGTTACATGAAACGGTACGTCTGTCCGCACTAGTTCACATGTACTCGGTAAAGGTGTTAGACGGTAAATAGCCTAAGAATGACAGCGAAGCTGCCTGGCTAGCTGACGGGTTGCTATGCTAGCAGCGCTGCGGTGTGTTGGACAGTCTGAACCCGGAGCCTGGCTCGTTAGGCCGTGGACGGATACACACGTTTTACAACCACCCGAAATAGGCAATTCAGCGACTTATGTGTCATTATACTTGCACGAAAGCTGTTTAACTTCACTGGCTTAACTAATACCATCACCTACCAGCTTCTATCATAACCCTACCTACTCATTAAAAGACGTTGGACCCTCGGTAAGGCGTTGGGCTATCTCACTCACAGCGAACTCGTTAGTGGTGTTGTAATGCTTTTGATCTTGGGCTGCTAAAATGAAAGCTTTTTTCTGCACCATGTAATTCACTTGCTATCACGTTTTGCTAAGATGTTTTTGTCTCATGTGCCCATTGAAAGAGCATGAAGCTGTTGTTTGGCATACTTATACTACTTTGGCTGACCGTTGTAGCTTAGCGGTCCGAGCTAGGGAGTAGCTAGCCAAGTCAAGTTGAGTCAACAGCTTGATTGTTACACTGTTGTGTTTGTTTATGTATAGATCATGCTATATCTCGATAGCTTGAAGTTGGGTTGTTCGTTTAAACTGTGCAGCTGCGTGGTATTTAGGTTAGCTGTGTTTCATTTCGTACAAGAGCCAGAAAGTGTCTGAGTCAAGTAGGAGTTTGAGGTCAAAAAACCCTTCGAGATACACGGAAGTGGCCGACGGGAGAAACCCCTTTCTTCATCAAATATGAGTCAAAGTCCAATGCCTGCGAATGTTATCACATTCCCCAGGTGTCGTTTTATGTGTGGGAATAACACGTTTGAGATGGGAGATGATCCTCTGGCGTGTAACGGTGGTGTACATGGCCCTATGTTGGACAAACACTGGTGGAAGATGTTAGCTAACCTTAGAATGTGTCCCCAAAATATCAAAACAATTGTCTCTATTCACTTTTGTTGAGTGTTTTGTTGTGATGGGATCGGGTCACCTGAAAGCTGTCTGTTTTCTTTGCACGACAGTGATGTTTAACCTGAAGTTGATCGAGGTTAACGACTTCATCGCTTGTTATGGAAATGCGTTTGCATCTCTGATCAGACAGGGAGAGTTGAGGTTTAAAGGAGAAGAACCTGCTGAGTGGGTGTAATGTATAGTTGACTGGATGTATGTGGTCGGGGTAGGGTGACAGGCGTGGTTCATCCCCACCCCTCTCGAGTAGAAAGACTTCCGACGGCGTTGATTGTCACCGTCTCCGTTTTCAATCGCCCCTTTAAATAGGAGAAGGACCAGGGCCCTTTTCGGTCATCAACTGTTTAAATTGTTTCCAGGTTTCGTGAGCTTAGAATTATAAGGTTCTCTCTCCGTTTAGGGCAGTTCAGAGATATTGAGTGTCAAAGTTTTTACATTCCATTATGTTTTGTGAGATGGAACCTTTTATTTTATGAATTACTAACTCAAAAAATTCAACATTTAAAAAAGAACACCACACAGGCATTAATAAACACCTAATGGATCCAATTATGTAAAAAAAAAACTAAATTCTGACAAAAATGGAGATAGAACCTTATAATTCTAACGTCACGAGCTGTCGAAAAAAGTCCCTGCGCAACAGCAACATGTTTGACATGTTTGCGCATTCATTCAAACCCCCCTGCGGGCGTGTCGGCGTGCCACTGACCCGCTGGATCTGGACGAGTTTATACACGCTGCTGCTCTCTCTTACAAAAGTGCTCTCTCTTCTCAAAAATCTGCACTTTTTGTGTCGCCAAATGTAGTGTCAGAATTGAGAGATGACGTTTAGTTGGTCGCTTTTTCGAAGTGACTCCGTTATGTGCAACGCAGGCCCTTTTTTTAACCAGGGGTATCATTTTTGAACCTCTGTAATGATGGGTTTTCAAATCACGCTATGGGTGTGTCCCAGACACACGGAAGTTGGGTTTTTATTTGCGCCTCCCCTTTTCCAGCCGCTCCACCTGCGGTCTGTGTTTATATTTGAACCGTCTGTCGGTGCTTTGAGGAGTACACGTTGGCCAGTAGCACGCAGGACACCGGCCATTTCACTTCCTGGTCACCTGTACCTAGTCAAGCCACACCTTCTTAAGCCCCACCTACTTGTGTCAAAACCAATGCATTGAAGAATCCTGCGTAACTTTATACTGACAAAGTCTTTCTTTGCTGTGTGTGTGTGTGTATGTATGTATTGTATAGTCTTCACACTCAGCCCAGTATGTAGGTTGCCCACAGGGAGTGTTTCATAGTCCAAAGTCTAGGGGTTCCACTGGCGGTGTTTGGACTGAGGCCAAGGCACACACACACACATTGCTCGGCACTGTCTCTCAGTCACCATTCAAATATGGCTGACTCAGCAGAGCAGGGGCCAAGCCACAACAGCAGTTTACCACTCTGTGCCATAGTATGGCCTAGGCTTTCTCTGTGTGGGGGTGTGGGGATGGAATCAGGTGCGTGGGTTTGTGTGGAGGGGTGGAATCGTGTTTGTGTGTGGGGGGGAGGGGTTCTGGAGTAAGCTGTGGTCTGCTTTCCGCAGACCTGCATCCAATGTATGTAATAAGATGCTCTGTATATTACCCAGTTTATCATGGACACGTGCTGATCAGGAGTATGGACCATTTCTGCAGTTTACCTTCATATTTTTTACTCTTACAGGTTTCACCAGTTACTGTCAATGAATAGGGCAGACCTCTGTCTGCAGAATGTATTAATCGCCTGTGTGTGTGTGTGTGTGTGTGTGTGTGTGTGTGCGTGCGTGCGTGTGCGCTTGCGTGTGTGTGTGTGTGTGTGTGTGTGTGTGTGTGAAGGATCAGCTTATTAGGTGGCTGAGCTATCTAATACGTATTATTTAGCGCTGGGCTAATTGCATTAAACAGGCTAATGTGGCTCATGGCTAAAGCTGCCACTTTGACAGGTGTCATTTCTAACATGCAGCACAATAGGTGTGGTGGCTCATTGTAGTACTCTTTTGATATTGCTTGTCTAGGCCCTGTGTGTGTGTGTGTGTGTGTGTGTGTGTGTGTGTGTGTGTGTGTGTCATAGAAATGCTATTTCAGTAATTTCAGGAACGTTTTACCAGTTTGGGATCTGGCGTTCCTTTTAGATGACTGGTTGAGCGTGAAACAAGACTACTCAGACATGTCACGATGCTCCTCCCTAATGCATACTGCATGTATACCCATTCGCTAACATCAGCCGCTAAATGTTTGAGAGGGATCCTGTCTCACGGACCTCCCTCACTCCACGCACAGTGACTCCTAGGTTGGGAGAGATGTCAGAGGGAGACAATGGTTATTGGAGATGAGAATCAGCGAAGGATTCCCCGCTCAGACAACAGCTGAGGCAGGATGTGACACGCCAGAACTCCCGTTGGAATGTATGTGTGTGTTCCAAAGCCCCAGTTTGTGAGAGAGTGTGTGTGCTTACCAAGGACATGAAAAGACTAGGGGGTGGGTGGGTTCACCGAAACTTGCAGCTTTTTTTTTTTAATCCCCAAGGATAAATCCCACGTCATCTACTCTTTCTCTACCTCTTTATTTTGTCTCTGTCCTGTCCACACACACACCTACACCTAACACACATGCCTCATTGTTCCTGAAATCACAGCAGACAGCTGCAAATTCCTGTGTTTGTGTGTCTGTGGCAGGGGAGATATGCTGCTGCCGCACAGTAGCCTAATGGGTACTGGGCTCAGTTGGTAGAGCATTGTTATAACAACGCTTAGACCTAGGTAGTGGGTTCCATTCCAGCTGGGACCATATACTGAAAAACGTAGCCTATATGCACTCACTGCAATGTAAGCCGCTTTGGATAAAGGGTCAGCAAAATAGCATATTGAATGAGGATTGACCTGCATCAAGGGACGGCTGAATTAGATTTAGGGTTAGGGTTTATGTTTTGGGCTGACCCGAGTCCTGTATCCACCCTAGACTTGTCTTGGTTCTTGTTGTAGATTTTGGCTCTGATTCAGGTCTCTTTTGACCCGTCAGTTAACGTGAGGTTTCTCTTGGAGTGCTCACAGAGTGTGTGGTCCCCTCGCTGCATTTAGACATTACATCTCCTCCAGATTTAGCCTCTTTTTTATGTCAGATTTTGTTACTTTTTTTTTTTTTTTTTAAGTCAGTCTGTAACTCTGCAATGTCTTTATTTTCCCTGTTCCTGCTGTTAGGGTTTAGCCACACAGGCTAGACCGTACATTTCCAAGGACTTGTTTTTTTGTCATTATTGAAGTTGTCTATTCTACTCTCACTCAGCATTTGATCACACAGTTTTGTGGTTTGGGCTCTGTTCAAGTTGTTTCGTCTCTTTTCAGGTGAATGTTTTTTGGGATGTGCTGGGGGGCTCATGTGGGAACTGACGGTGTGAAGGCGGGCCCCAGAAATAGCGTTCTGGAATCCTCGGTTGTCTCACCTGCCTTTCACCCTCCCTCCAGAACCGGGAGGTGCTAACAAGCTCTGTGTGCGCTCTCCCTGTAATTGTGCAATTCTCTCCTTCTCCTCACACCTCACTTTCTATTCACAGACGAGTGTTAGTTAGTTATGTTCCATTTTAGCTGACGCTTTTATCCAAAGCGACTTACATTGCAGTGAGCGCATACATTTTTCAGTATACGGTCCCAGTAGGAATCAAACCCACAACCTAAGCGTTGTTAGCACCATGCTCTACCAACTGAACCACAGAGGACCACTTGTTGCATTACAGTAAGCAAGAACGTGAAGGTATCTCTGTAACAATTGGATCTACCTGGTCCAGGTTCTGCTTGGAGTGTCACGGGGGGGGGGGGGGGGGGTGGTGGGTTATCTAGGAACATGTAGACCTTGGTCTCGGTTTACGTCTCTATGGTGACAGTGTGCGCGTCTCAGTGGGGAAGGCAGCGGGCTTTGCTGCATGGCGTTGTCACACTCTGGCTGTCAAACTCCACACGTTCTCTCCATCAACGTCTGCTCCTGTACTTTTCTCCCTCTTTTACCTACCCTACTGGCTCACCCCCCCCCCCCCCCCTCCCTTCTTCATAGCCTCTCCCTCCCCTAAAAATGTTCCCCTCCTTCTCCAGTGTTTATCTCCCTGTCTTAGAGTTGTTTCACCCCTCTCTGCTCTGTGTGGATGTGATTAGCACCATTACCACCCTGCCTCTCTACAGTACACTGCACCATACGTGTGTGTGTGTGTGTGTGTGTGTGTGGGTGTGTGTGTGGGTGTGTGTGGGTGGGATGCTGGATTAACCCTGTGTGTGTGTGTGTGTGTGTGTGTGTGTGGTGCCGGTTTAACCCTGTCCTCTCTCTCTCAGTGTGAATGGAGCAGTGTGAGAGTGCGGCCTCCCTCCTGGCCTCCGTGCGGGAGCAGGAGAGGCAGTTTGAGCGCCTGACTCGCGCTCTGGAGGAGGAGCGGAGGTGCAATGGGTCCTCCGGCACCCTCCCCCGCCCCCTTCACACCCTACAGGTAACGCCAACACCCCCCCCACCACCACCACCCCCATATCATCATCCAACGTCATCACCTCGTTTCATCCCACTCTGCCCCATCACTACAGTTGTGTAGATCTGAAAGAGGGATCTACCATCTTGCTTATACTCAAACCAGTTCTTCCAGGTCTACATATCATAACATATTTTTTTCCGTACCTAAAACAAAAGTAAAAAAAACTAAACAAAAAAACCCAGCAAAAATTAACCTGTGTACATTGAAAGGAACCGCATTTCAGGCCAAAAAAAAAGTCTTGACGCAATTGATGACAGGGGCCCATATACACCATGACACCACCCCCCCCCCCCTCGGTCATTCCAATCCCGCCATAACACCCTGCACCCCCTGGACCGCCACCACTAAGCCACCGACTCATAGTGAAACCATCCTTGTGTCGTAACCTCAACCTCATTTCTTTGTTGTGTGCGTTGCATCACATCGGCATCTCGTGGGACAACTACTGTGTGTTTGTTTACATGACGCTTCAGGGCTTGTAACACGACCGCCCCAGTCCAGTGGCTGGTCCAGCAGTTTATCTAGTTGAGGACAGCAACACACACTTTTTTCCCCCCCTCAAGGTCTCTTCAACCCCTTCACCTAATCTCCCCCCCCCCCCCGGTCAATGGCAATGTGGTACACTCCAACAGTGTACCACACTGGTCCAGTTGGACCAGTCTATATATAATTACAGGGAGAGGGGGGTAACAGAGCACCCCTATGATTTAGAATCAATACCTTCTTATCTCAAATCAATCCCTGCTGTCCTCTCTGCTGTCTGCCACGCCCACTTCCTACTTCGTCAGTGTCAGTAACTAAACTAGCTCATCTGATTATAGAGTGACCTCATAGACACATTAACCTGATCTCTAGCACACACACACACACACACACACACCTGCCTGCATACTTACTAACCGATACACACACATTTGCATGCTCTCTCATGCACACACAGTGAATCTGGCCATGATGCATGCATACAGACACATATCCTGAGGGACTGACTGACCCTGGACAGTGGACACCCTCTCTCTCTCTCTCTCTCTCTCTCTCTCTCACTCTCTCTCTTTCTCTCACTCTCACTTTCACTCGCTCTCTCACACTCTGTCTCTCTCTCTCACACACTCACTCTCTCTCTCCCTCTCACTCACTCACTCACTCTCTATCTCCCTCTCACTCACTCACTCACTCTCTATCTCTCTCACTCACTCTCACTCTCTCACACTCTGTCTCTCTCTCTCTCTCACACTCTGTCTCTCTCTCTCACACTCTGTCTCTCTCTCACACACTCTCACGCTCTCTCTCACACACTCTTTCTATCTCTTACTCACACTCTTACTCTCACACACACACACACCAATCCAGATCCTGGGCCAGGTAATCCGTGCGGCTGATAAGGCCCTAGTCACGTGGGTGACGGTGTTGTACGTAGGCGGGCGGGCATCGGAATGCGCCTGTGCGTGGCCTTATCTCTCCCTGCTGTTTACATAGCTGAGACGCATTGACACGCCAAGCTCTCCCAGCAGCCAGCCCCACTGACAAGTTCTCACATGCTCGGCCCCCCGACTTCACTCTGCTCTGCCGACTTCACTCTGCTCTCCGCCTCTGCCCCCCCCCCCCCCCCCCCCCCCGGCCGCTTCTCAATCCACACTGGCTGTTCCCTTTGCTCACCTGCCCGATGTTTCGTTCTTGTTGAGTGGGATTGATAGAATCGGGCTGTCGTGTGTTGATCCTGGAAGTGCCCCCCCCCCCCCCCCCCCATTTCCCATAACGCACCTCCTCTGGATGTACGCTCCTGAGAGGAAATGGCCTGGAGGCACAGATCTAAGCACCTTACTCCTCCCCCCTCGTCTGTGGAGACTGACGGTGCTCCCCCTGTGGTGTGAATGTGTCCTGCACCCTGGCCCGAGGAACGAGATTGTCGGACGCATGGCTGAGCTTGTCGGAAGTGGAGGCTGGAGATCTTTCTTTCTCTCTCTCTCTGTCTTTCTCTCTCTCTCTCTCTGTCTTTCTCTCTCTCTCTGTCTTTCTCTCTCTCTCTCGTGCTCTGTTGCACTGGACTGGGTTGTCATCTTCCTTCACCACTCATCCATTCTGTTCATTCATGCATCCTGTCATCCGTTCGTTCAGTTGTTCACCGTACTGGTTTGTCGACTTGTGTTGTGTGTTAAATGACCTGATCAATTTGTGTTTGACTGAGTGAGATAAGTGGAAGTAGGAGAGTTGTTGTCGTCCATGTCTTCGCTTGTGTGTGTGTGTGTGTGTGTGTGTGTGAGAGAGAGAGAGAGAGATAGAGACACTCTCTTAATGCCCTGCAGCAACATGCTTCTCTGAATGTTTGGAATAACTCTGCTACTCCGTGCGCGCGCGTGTGTCTGTGTGTGTGTGTCTCTGTTTAACCTCTGTCTGACTACGGTCCACTCCTCCCTACAGAACGGGCGTGTTTCTTGTGATGCGGACATAGAGAGACTCGCACTGAACGAGGGATACATCAACGGGACACACGTAAGATAAATATGTCTACCCTGCCAATTGTGTGTGTGTGTGTGTGTGTGTGTGTGTGTGTGTGTGTGTGCGTGTGAGTGTGTGAGTGTGTGAGTGAGTGTGTGTGTGACGGCATCTCTGTGGTTCTGGTTTCCCCAGTACAGGATGGAGCCGGGTCACGTCGTTGAGGAGACGGTCACGGTGGAGGAGGACCCTCAGGAAGATCCCGTCATCTCCGTGGAAACCAGCGAAGACGGCACCACGCGGCGCACAGAAACAGCGGTACTTTTGAAACACACACAGACACGCACGCGCGCTCGCTCGCTCGCACACACATACACACACACACTTTCACCTTCATGAGGTCTGTGTGCGTGACAAGTTAATTGGCTGAACTTCTGTCTTCCTCACACCCAACTTCCCCAACCTGTCTTTCTTCCTCTCTGTTCTTCTCACCTCTCTCTCTCTCTCTCTCTCTCTCTCTCTCACCATCTGCTCCCTCTCGCCTCTTCTTCCATCTCCCTCTCTCTCGCTCTTCTCTCTCGCTCCTTCCATCTCCCTCTCTCTTGCTCTTCTCTCTCGCTCCTTCCCTCTCTCTCACTCGCCCCCCCAATCCCCCTCTCCTAGGTGAAGAAAGTCACCAAGACCACCCATACCCGCACCGTGATCCCCTCCATCGATGACAACATGTCTCTGGACGGTGGGGGCTCGGTGACGGGCATGGGGGGCTCGGTGACGGGCATGGGGGGCTACACCATGGACCCCCGCGCGTACAGACAGCCCGGCCCCGGGGGTCCCATGGACTACCCCACGGCCACCGTGCCCCGCAACTACCACTACGGCCCCCCCGGGGGGTACGACGACTACCGCGGGGCCCCCCCCTCCGAGACGTACGCCAGCCTGAGCAGAGGGCAGCGCATGGACGACCGTTACAGGTACTGGGAATGAGTGTGTGTGTGTGTGTGTGTGTGTGTGTGTGTGTGTGTGTGTGTGTGTGTGTGTGTGTGCGTTTCAAAAGTACATGACACACCCGACTAGTGAAAAGGACGATTCTCAGCTTTTATTTGAGGGTGTTTGTGTACATATTGGTTTCACTGTTTAGAAATGACACACTTTTTATACATAGTCCCCCTATTTCCGGGCACCAAAAGAAATGGTGCTGGCTTGACAGGTGTTTCTGGTCAGTCAGGTGGGCTACATGGCATAATGTTTGCAGGCATAGAGAGAGAGAGCTGTCTAGTATTGATTCATGGCTTTGCATTTGCCTTTGGAGTCTATGTGTCATCTGTCAACATGAGGACCAAAGAGGTGTCAAGGAAAGTCAAGTATAACTGTTTCATTCCAAATCCAAACCTTTGAGTACAGAGCCAAAATAAGAAAGAAATGCTTCACTGTCCCACTATTTACGCAGGGCACGGTATAGGCCCTGTTTAAATACTCAAAATGCTTTCAAATGCACCCCCCCCCCTTCCTAGAAGAAAATCACTGATCCAACATGATGGGTGAAAGCAAGGCAACGAAAAGCTAGCTGGCACTAATCATGTTAGTTCAATAATTACTTCAAGGTAGGGAGGAAGGATACATGTCTAAGGAAGCAATTTACCATGAGAGGAAGGGGGTTGTGGACTCATTTACCACTGGTACAGGGTTGTGGCACAAGGCGAAGCCGAGTCATTAATCGTTTCAGAATACATATATCCTTCCGCCACAGAATATAGTCCCATAAACAAGATCAACGATTGCATTGTAGGTCAGCACAGGTGTTCTTAATCAGATTGATTGGGAGGCGCATTGATACTGGAAATGCGGTCTGAACTGTGGGTTACCGTGGGATTACTGTTACTCACTCAGTCAAACTGGGATATTTACCACTGTTGCTAGCCAATCAGAATCCAGTATCCAAACATGCTGTTGTCGAAAGTGTATTTAAGCAGGGCCATAGAAGGGCCATAGACTGGCTTGACCAACTTCAAAGCCAACAGTGTTGGTTCCTCTGAGCCGTCCATTCACGAGGTGTGTATTTGGATTCCAGATTTAGTTGCAGTAGTCTTAACAACTGAGGGTCTTGATGATGTCTCCTCTCCTTCCCCAGGCCAGTGGATGGGTACCGGACCCTGGACTCTGGCTACCGGGCCCACAGCAGGAACCAGCTGGACCCATATGCAGCCCAGCCACAGGTGGGTGTTTCTGTCTGTCTTTCTGTCTATCTGTCTCTGTCTCTTTCTGTCTACCTGTATCTTTCTGTCTATCTGTCTCTGTGTCTGCCTGTATCTTTCTCTGTCTGTCTCTTTCTGTGTCATTCTGTCTGTCTGTCTGCCTGCCTGCCTGCCTGCCTGTCTGTGTGAGAGGGAGGTTCTGAAGCGGTGTTCATCTCCTGCTCCAGGTGGGTCGTATGGGCAGTGCGTTGGAGCTGTCGGGGCTCCAGCGGTTCGTCCCTGAGCCGTATGGCCTGGAGGACGACCAGAGGAGCCTGGGATACGACGAGCCGGACTATGGCATGGGACCGCCCATCCACTATGGCACGGTGCCGCGCCAAGCCCACGCCTACTCCCACGGACCGCCCCCCCGTCGGACAGGGTGAGAGAGAGAGGGACAGGGAAGGGAGGAGGCAGGGAGAGGGAGTCAGAAGGAGAGGTGGTGAGGGAGTGGGAGAGAGTGCGAAAGAGAGAGTTTGGAAGAAAGAAAAAGAAAGTGTGAAAGAGAGTGCGAGTGTCCCTGCTGGGACCATATATACTGAAAGATGTCTGCTCTCACTGCAATGTAAGTCGCTTTGGATAAAGGCGTCAGCTAAATGGCACATACAGTATATTCTAGAGACAGAGTCTAGAGACAGACGACAGTTAGGCTACAAATCCTGTTGGTTAAAATACTGTGATACATTTTTTATTTCTTATTTTGTCTTTACCTGTTTTCCCCTGCTTTTATATTCATTTTATGCTTGTATATGTTTTTATATTCACTTTATGTTTTGTATCTCTGTTGTAAAGCACTTTGAGCTGCATTGTATGAAAGGTGCTATATAAATAAAGCTTTACTTACTTACTTACTATTAGAGAGTGAGAGAGATCTCAATCGATCGTTAGGCACCATCTTACAGTAGCATACGTACGAACCCTCCCCCTCTCTTCCCCCTCTCCTCCCCCTCTCTTCCCTCTCTCCTCTATTCCCCAGGAGCTACGAAGGCACCCTGGACGGGGACATGAGCGGCGGGGCCGGGGACATGTACTACTGGGGGGGCGGCGCCCCGCTGGCCCAGGGCGAGAGGGCGGGCAGCATGGCGTCCCTGGACAGCACCCTGAGGAAAGGCCCCGCCCCGGGCAGCTGGAGACAGCCGGAGCTGCCTGAGGTCATCGCCATGCTCAACTACAGACTGGACCCCGTCAGGAGCAACGCCGCCGCCTACCTGCAGCACCTCACCTTCAAGAACGACAAGGTAGTACACACACACACACACACCTCAAATACCTGCACTCACACCTCATATACCTCCACACTTATACCTACACACATAATATACCTACACACACACACACACACACGCGCACACACAAACACCCAAAGCCATGCTGCAGCATACCTACAGCATTTCACCTTTGAGGAACGACACGGTAATATACAGCACACACACACAATGTATACCACACACTCTCACACACACACCATCCCCAGACACTCACCCCGCCCGCCCCCCATTGCCCCCCCAGGTGAAGTCGGACGTGCGTCGTATGAAGGGAATCCCGGCTCTGGTGTCCATGCTGGACAATCCCAAGAAGGAGGTCCACCTGGCGGCCTGCGGGGCGCTCAAGAATATCTCCTACGGCCGCGACTCTGACAACAAGATCGCCATCAAGAACTGTGACGGCGTCCCCGCCCTGGTCAGGCTACTGAGGAAGACCAGGGACCAGGACCTCACAGACACCATCACAGGTGACACTGCTGTTAGAACTGTTCTAATACTGCTGTGGTACCCCCAGGACCTCAGAGACCTTCACAGGTGACACTGCTGTTAGAACTGTTCTAATACTGCTGTAGTACCCCCAGGACCTCAGAGACCTTCACAGGTGACACTGCTGTTAGAACTGTACTAATACTGGCAGGATTGGGCGGTTTTTCCGGTTTAACCGAAAACCTTGGTTCATAAAAATAGCAACGTTTTTTGTCAATACCGTCATAAAACCGTCATAAATTGCTATATATAATAAATGCCTTAAGAACGTCCCTCTTCTCCTCCACTTCCTCTTCCATTCACACGTGACTTCCGCATGTCGTGACACGCGTGTTTACAACTGTCAACAAAACTTTTAACATTCTAGCTACTTTCTGTATGCTGTAATCCGTCCGATCTACGAGTGACATTGAATTACTATTTGGTCCTATTGTTTTTTCATTCAACTTTTTACACCTGAGGACCGGTGAATTATCCCGGTGAACTGTACCAAACTTTCAAGCAATGGAGACAGACAATGTGACAACACAGGTGCGTGATAAGATGGACCAGGGGAAAATATTCTTTAAAGAGCTGTTAGAACAACAGGAGCATAGCTTTATATAGCAATATAGCTTTAATAACAATACCGGTGACGCTTTCTAACGATAATGACCGAGGCAAACAACAAGTGTGTTCCCAGACCGTTACATTCAGCCTGCACAAAACATGCTTGTTCTTCTGTCGAAAAACCTAGAATAGGCTTGAAGAACAGCCTAACATTGTAGGATACGCTTTTATGCCCATTTTTGTTATTTTGTTATTATTTGATAAGCCTACTGGAGGCTATTGGCACATTTTTGTCGTTGTGTGAAAATCATAATAATAGTCATGATTAGGGATGTCCCGATCCCATTTTTTCACTACCGATACCGATACCTGGGCTTCAGGTATCTGCGATACCGATATCAATCCGATATTTGTATTTATTGTTTTACTCCTGAATAATAACAAATACTTCCCCAGTATATAGTCCACAACAACAGTTGGCTATTAAAGACTGCCAGCCTTTATTCAAGCAACAAAAACAGTACTCTGCAGTACTCAGTGACCAACTGGTTTAAAGTTAAAACAATTTAAACTGCAGCATTCAGCATTGTAAAAAAAAAAGAGTTACTGTCTGATTTCTAGTTTTAGTGCCTTCATGTTTTTATTCTATTTATCTTCTCTTACAAATGGCAAATCAATTATAGCACCCTTTTTAAAAGTGTAGCCTAGTGACGCTGCTGGTGAGACCAGAAACCAGTCCCAGAATCAAAGGGGTGTCAACAATATCTGCTTTTCGGTTTTTTCATAACAGGCAACTTGGAAGTTTTAAAGTACCACTCGATATAATATACAACAGTTTAACGATCACTAAATACTTATAATCTGTGGGTTGGATTCACTGTTGCCAGAGGCTACTGGTAAGTGATACCTGGCTTGTAAACATAGTGTAGCAACCCTGTTCATTAATGTTCATTAATGCTTGAGTTCATGTTCATGTTCGCACTGTTACTGTGTTGTGTGCCAATGCACCCCTGCGGGTGCACTGCGGGTGCTGTGTGTGTTGTTGAGTCCGTTGGGAGAGAGAGCTCCGGTGAACTAAGAAAGTTGTGTATGAGAGTTTATACAGATTACATGAGAGAAGCTATCTGTCATTATTTCAACCACTGTCCAAGTGGGGACGTTACAATACTTTCGTTTTAGCACGAAACGTTAGCCGCTACCAGCGTTTTTAGCAGTCACCATTCTTGAGCAAAACATTGATACAAACAAACATTCAAATACTCGTGTCGTCTTGAATTTTTTTCCGATTTCAATGTATGACGCATCATTTGAAAGCTTACCATCTGTAGTTTCAGACTATGTAAACAAACGAAAAATTACGTAAGCAAATGGTTTATGATTTCACCAGCTAGCATCATGACATTGTCAGACTCATTACACACAGGTACTGTTGTCATCACGTGAGTGACACGCCGGATCGCGAGCCCCAGATCGGTGCCTATTTTTTTTCTGGTGCGATCTGCGATCCAGCATTCAGGACCAATATCGCGGCGATATGCGATATCAATATTGGATCGGGACATCCCTAGTCATGATACTCAAAACCACGGTTTAACCGAAAATCGGGATTTTATTTGGGGACTGTTCATCGGTATAAAACATTGGAAACTGCCCAAGCCTACTATATAGTACACTGAGGAAGACCAGAGATCACACAACCTCACAGCGCACAGGTTATACTGTCATGTACTATTGATGCTTGTATTAGAGTGGTGGTGATGATGATATCTATGTCTCCCTCCTCAGGCACGCTGTGGAACCTGTCGTCCCACGACTCCGTGAAGATGGAGATTGTGGACCACGCTCTGCACGCACTCTCAGACGAGGTCATGGTGCCCCACTCGGGCTGGGAGAGGGAGAGCGACCACCGGGGAGGGGAGGAGAGCTGCAAGCCCCGCCACCTGGAGTGGGAGACGTCCCTCACCAACACGGCCGGCTGTCTGAGGTAGGGAGGGAGGGACGAGGGTATGAGGAAAGAGGGGGGCACAGGGAAGGGTGGAACGGAGGGATGTGATCAAATGATGTCAAATGATTTAGTGTGTGTGCGTGCGTATGCGCGTGCGTGCGCGTGTGTGTGTGCGCACGCACGCACGGAAAGCCCTTTTGTGATTGTCCGAGGGAGGAGTGGGAATGTATTATGTGGTGGGGTGTGTTTTTCTTTGTTCAAATCAAGGCCAGTACAAAGAGTGGTACAGTAACCTGACCTCTCTGTATTTAAACAGCCGTTCAGCTGAGCTGGAATGGATCAAACCTACTTTCACAGCACTTTACTCTGTTTTATTCCTGATGGAATGGAATCCTTTTGTCACCCCTGCTCTCTCTCTCTCTCTGTCGCTCTATTATTTCTCTCTCCCTCCCCCCTCTCCCTCTCCTCCCCCCCTCTATCGCTTTTCTCCCTCTCTTTATCCCCCCCCCCCCGCCCTCGCTTCTCTCTCTTTCTCTCCAGAAATGTGAGCTCAGAACGCAGTGAGGCCAGGAGGAAGCTCAGAGAGTGCACAGGATTGGTCGACTCACTCATGTACATTGTCCAATCGCAGATTGACTGCAAAGATGTGGACAACAAGGTAGGAACTAATACGAGGAGGAGGAGATGGAGGAAGTCCTGGCTGTGTTTGCCGCCAAAATCACTGCAACGTTGAAGTTCCACTTTAAAACACAGTGCTCGATCCCTTCCATCAGAGTTCATCTTGTGTCCAGAGCCCACCCGCAAGCTTGATTGAGAACTGATTGTGTCTATTTTAATATACAATATTCTAATATTCTCTTCCTTTCTCTCAACTCCCTTATCCCCTCCACCACCTCTTCTTCTCCTGTTCCCCTCTTTCTCCCTCTTCCTGCATCTCCCCTTTTACAATCTCTGTTTCACCCACCCCTCCCCCCTCCCTCTTTCTCTCCCTCCCTTTCTCTCTCTATCCCTCTCCTCTCTTCCATCCCTACCCATCTGTTCCCTGCCTCCCCCCCCTCCCTCCCTCCCTCCCTCTATCCCTCTCCTTCCCTCCCTTCCTCCCTCCACCAGCTGATAGAGAACAGTGTGTGTCTCCTGAGGAACCTGTCTTATCAGGTGCACCGGGAGGTGCCCGGGTGTGAGCGCTACCTGGAGGCCACGCCCCTCAACCAGGGCCCCGCCCCCGGCTCAGCGCAGAAGACCGGCTGCTTCAGCTCCCGCAAGGGCAAAGGTGTGTGTGTGTGTGTGTGTGTGTGCGAGTGTGCATGCTCTATTTGTTCTGTGGGAGGCAGATGGAGAAGTGATGTCATTGTTGACTCTGTGACAGTCTGCTAGTGAAACTGACTTAAGACACCAGAGTAGCCTTTCTACACTCTATGGACAAAAGTATGTGGACACAATTATTGTCTGGGGCTGTTTCCATGGTTTGGGCTAGGCCCCATAGTTCCAGTGAAGGGAAATCTTAATGCTACAGCATACAATGTGATTCTAGAGAATTGTAATGCTTCCAACTTTGTGGCTGCGAGCCAGTCTTTCTCGCCCAACATCAGTGCTCGACCTCATTAATGCTCTTATGGCTGAATGGGAGCAAATCCCCACAACCATTCTAAAATCTAGTAGAAAGTCTTCCCAGAAGAGTGGAAGCTGTTATAGCAGAAAAGGTGGGACCAACTCCATTTTAATTTGGTTTTGGAATGAGAAGTTCAACAAGCACATATAAGGTGTGATGTTCGTACTTCTGTTGTACTTTTGTCCATATAGTGTGTATATGCCATTTAGCTGACGATTTAATCCGAAGCTACTCACATTGCAGTTAGGGCTGACATTTTTAGTAAGTAAGTAAGTAAAGCTTTATTTATATAGCGCCTTTCGTACATGAAATGCAACTCAAAGCGCTTTTGCTTTTTTCAGTATATATGGACCCACAACCTGTGGTGTTACGTGTTGTAGCACTATGCTAGCATTTATAAGTAGCCTGGAGTAGCAGAAAACCAGCAGCAGGCTACAGAATGGTCACCATTTCCCCAACTTGAAAAATGTTCAGCCAAAAACTCAATCGTGTGTGTGTGTGTGTGTGTGTGTGCGCGCGCAAAGAATGTAAGAGAGGAGCTGTGCCACGCTCTGAACTTGGTGGCACCACTATGTTAACATTGTTGTTAAAAATGGAAGCGTTAGGATGTTCCTCTGTGACTCTAGCTGTGATTTTACATTAATAAATGCAAGACGGGTTTTGATAACGTAATCCAGCACCACGCTGTTCCAAAACCGTGTGTGTGTCCTGATTGGTGTCTATCTGTGACCAAGAGTGTGTATTTATATGTATCTCTTGAATCAAAGGTATGTTGATGGATGGAATGTGTTTATATGTGTGTGCGTCTGTGGTGATGGGTAACGCGTGTGTGTTTGCGTGTGTGTGTGTGTGTGTGTGTGTGTGTGTGTGTGTGTGGAAGCGTTAATTAAAACATATGCTGGGTCTTTGGTGCAGCAGCAGAAGGTGTGTGGGATGTAATTAGATATTGGGTGGCTGGTACACTGCTGCTATTTCTCTGACTGTATTTCTCTCTCTCCATTCCCCTTTCTCTCTCTCTCTCTCATATGTCCTCCTTCCCTTGTTTCTTTCCTCTTCTTACCTCCTTCTCCCTTTCCCTTCGTTCTGCTCTCCTTTTTTTGCTGGGGTCCAGATGAATGGTTTTCCAAAGGTAAGCTCTACCTCTGCGCCCTCTGCTTGCTGCAGTCCCTTGGGACCGGCTTCGCCGACTAACTCTCTCCTGTGTAATCGTCTCCATCACCCAACACCAAGCACGTCTCATTTTCATGGCCGAAACAGTTGTTGGTGGAGAGCACACTGTGTGTGTGTGTGTGTGTGTGTGTGTGTGTGTGTGTGTGTGTGTGTGTGTGTGTGTGTGTGTGTGTGTGTGTGTGTGTGTGTGTGTATGTGTATGTGTATGTGTATGTGTATGTGTATGTGTATGTGTATGTGTATGTGTATGTGTGTGTGTGTGTGTGTGTGTGTGTGTGTGTGTGTGTGTGCGTAATATGTTGTGTCTGTGTGTGTGTGCATGACAAAGTGAGACAAATGTTTACAGTGAGTTCTAGAATACATGTCTAGAATGTACCGGAGTGTTGCTGAGTGTTCTCGTGTTGTTGGTGCAGGGAGGAAAGATGAGGACGGTGCAGGAGACATGATTGTCATTCCAAAGAGGACTACGCTTGCCAAAGGTAACAGCATCACCACAGGCCATAGACAGGCGAGACGGTGTTGTCAACATCTCTGACTTTTACAGATCGGCAGCAAATATCCATGACTGGGAATTTTTCTCATTTCTTCATTTTTTCTCCCTCACTCATTCTCCCTCTCTTCCTTCCTTTCTTGCCTCGCCGTTCCTCCCTGCTCTCCTCTCACCGCTTCTCCCCCCTTCCTCTTTGCACTGCTTTCTTCCTCTCCTCCCTCTTTCCCTTTCCCATCTCTCTCTCTCGTCTCTCCAGGTTATGAGTTGTTGTTCCAGCCTGAGGTGGTGCGTGTCTACACCTCTCTGTTGAAGGAGAGTAAGAACCCCACCGTTCTAGAAGCCTCCGCCGGAGCCGTGCAGAACCTGTGTGCGGGGCGCTGGACCGTAAGTTGACCACAATATGACCCAAAAAGAAGAAATAAAGAACTATAAATAGAAAATAAAATCTATCCAAAATTCAACTCAGCCCAACACCCTACCATGGATTGAAGTACGCCGACTAACCTCTAGCCAAACCACAAAAAACCCTCACCCACTACTCCACCGCTTTAAAGGGATAGTGCTTTAAAGGGGTAGTTCCCCCAAATTACAAAGTCACATGTTTACCCTGAAAGGAGTCTACGGACAAGGACAGACTTCAATCCACACGTTGGTTTTGTTGTATCTGGGCACCGTCACTCATTATGGAAGTCAATGTCCATATGTACAACCCCAAATCCGTGTCCATAATCCACTACAGTCCCTAAGCACCCATTCCACCGAAGTCCAGTTCTCTAACCAAAATCCAACCGCAACCCCACAACCCTTTCTTCAATCGACTGCACTTATATAGCTCCTTATTACAAAGCGCTTTACAATGGCCTCTCATTCACCCCTTCACACACTCATTCACACATCAATGGTGGCAAGCTACCATGCAAGGCACTGGGCCGCTCATTGGGATCAATTTGGGGTTCAGTGTCTTGCCCAAGGACTCCTCGACACGTGGCCAGCCTTTCTTCACCACAGGCTGTTGCTCCGACTAAAACACCACCCCTCTCCTCCTCTCCCTCAGTACGGGCGGTATATCCGGGCGTTGCTGAGGCAGGAGAAGGGCTTGACGATGATGACGGAGCTGCTAGCCCACAGGAACGACCGCGTGGTCAGGGCCATGTCCGGGGCGCTGAGGAACCTCGCCATCGACGCCAGGAACAGAGACCTGCTAGGTGTGTGTGCGTGTGCGTGTGTGTGTGTGTCTCCGTGTGTATGTGTGTGTCCGTGTAAGTGTGTGTGTCCGTGTAAGTGTGTCTGTGTGTCTGTTTCCGTGTGTGTGTCCGTGTCTCTACCTGGGACTATTTTAGCCCTCTCTCTAACTCTTTTAAACATGTTTGTCTAACGCCTCGCTCTTCCTCTCTCTGTCTGGTAGTTTGTGTCTGTGGTCTGTTTTAATCATGCTTATATGCCCGAGGAAAGCAGGCGTTCAGTTATGTGTCTCTACACACACTTACCCCCGGAATAAATATCAGCAGGCAACTTCAAAAGTCTACAATCGCTTGATTAACTTATTTTTTTTGTAACGCTATGTGACGTTGTTGTGACATAAAGCTTGCAGCAGGTACAACCACAGTCTAATGTTCCCCGTTGTCCGAAATGATTAACCGTAGTTCCCCTTGTTGTGGTCGTTTGGTGTATGACTCATAAGGCACATCATGAACACCTGCACTTCTTAGTCCTGTCTGTCTGTCTGTCTGTTTGTTTCTCTCTGTCTGTCTCTGTGTCTGTATGTCTCTGTCTCTGTGTATGTCTCTCTGTTTGTCTGTGTCTGTCTGTTTGTATCTGTCAGTATGTCTGCTTTAACCCTTTCCTCCACCCCCCCCCCCCTCCAGGTAAGCACGCGGTGCCCCACCTGGTAGCCAACCTGCCGGGCGGCGGCCAGAGCCAGCCGGTGAGGGCCCTGTCAGAGGAGACGGTGGTGTCTGTGCTGAGCACGCTCCACGAGGTGCTGGGCTCCAGCCTGGACGCCGCCAAGACCCTCCGAGCCTCCCAGGGCATCGAGAGGCTGGTGCTCATCAACAAGGACGGGTAAGAGAGGGGGGGTGGGCAGGGTTCCCACGGGTCCTTGAAGTTTGTGAATTTGAGGGGGAAAAAAGCAAGGTCTTTAACATTTTTGAAAATAGACATGGGTCATTAAAAGTGCTTGAATTCCCCTCTCTCTCTCTCTCTCTCTAAAAAAAAATAATATATATATTTAAAAAATGTTTTACTTAGCTCCTCTTCTCTGTATTGCTTAACTTTACTCATATTTCACAAAATATTGTTTTGCTGTGCTGTGGTACAGTGTTTCTCAACCCTCTCCTCGGGGCGCCCCAGCCGCACCACATATTTGATCTGTTCCACCACCAGCACACCTGATTCAACTAATCAAGTACAAAGCAATTCTCAAAACTATGCCATGTTGGGTCCTTGAATTTGAGGGAATTGAGTCTTGAAAGTCCTTGGAAGGTGCTTGAATTTGATGTTTCAGAAGGTGTGGGAACCCTGGGAAGGGAGGGAGGGGTGGGGGACAGGGATCAAGAAGATGCACATGTTCTTGTCTGGCTCATCCTCTTTCTGGGTTGGGGGTTGACCGTCTAGCTTTGTATTGGCAGGCTTCCCCTCTCCCCTTTTGGTACTGTGTGTGCTTGCGTGCGTTTACGTTGATCTCATCCCTCTCTCTCTCTCTCTCTCTCTCTCTCTCTCTCTCTCTCTCTCTCTCTCTCTCTCTCTCTCTCTCTCTCTCTGCAGTAACCGGTCGGACCGGGAGGTGCGCGGCGCGGGCCTGTTGCTCCAGACGGTGTGGGGTTTCAAGGAGCTGAGACGCACCCTGGAGAAAGACGGCTGGAAGAAGACAGACTTCATGGTGAACCTCAACCCCCCCAACGCCGTCCGCTCCAACGGGGGCTACGAGGACAGCACCCTGCCGCTCATAGACAAGCGGGACAGAGACATGATTCCACTCAACGACATGGGACCAGGTGAGTCTGAGCACACAGACACACACAGACATACACACACAGACAGACAGACAGACAGACACACAGACAGACACACAGACACACACTTCTAATGTGTGTCCTCTCCAGATGCCTACTCCACACTGGACCAGAGGGGAAGGAGGAACACTCTGGATGACTCACTCGAGCCTGCTGACAAAGACGCAGCACAGGTAATCACACACACACAGACACAGACACACACACACACACACCTGCACGCCTATCAGATTGCAGTTCCGCACTGTCTCACACACTTTCGGCATGTGATTGCATGTCTCACCTAATGTAACGGTTAACTGGTGTTCTCACGAACATTTTCTCACTAACTCGAGCGAGCTCAACTCTTTTGAAGGTGTGTTTTTTCCCACGTCTTCCTCCTAAACTAAACCACTGTATTTACCTTTCTTTCTTTTTTCTTTCTTTCTTTCTTTCTTTCTTTCTCTCTCCTTATCTGATGCCCCTGATCTTCCTGTTGTTCTGTTTCCATTTCTGCCCACACCCATCATCTTTTTCATTCTTTCTCTTAATCTTTCCTCTCACTCTCCTTAAACATCCTACTCCTCTACCCACGCTCCCTTTCCTTCTTTCTCCTCATCCCATGCTGTTTTCACTCCATGGTTCTCTCTCTCTCTCTCCCCCCGCTCCCTCCCTCCTCACACACTTCCTATCATGCCTCCATCCCCCATTCTCTCTCTCTCTCCTCCCTCCCTCCCTCCCTCCCTCCCTCCTCACCCACTCCCTCCCTCCTCACCCACTCCCTATCACGCCTCCATCCTCCCTTCTCTCTCTCTCTCTCTCTCTCTCTCTCTCTGTCTCCCCTCCTCTCAGGGAGAGATGTATGAGGAGAGGCGGGGCTCTGTGCCTCTCATGGACTCTTACGACGGTTAGGCCACACCCACTCACGCACTGCATGTGAGCGCATGGTATGTCTGTCCACTGTCTCACTCACTGCATGGCTACTTTGGGTGGGTGATTAGGGTGGGGGTGGGGGGGTCGGGGTGTTTGAGTAGGTTTCTATGAACTTCCATCGTATTTGTGTTTATTTGTTCCTGGCTCCCCCTGTTGGTGATTTGTGTGTGTAACATGTTTGTGCCTCAATGTGTCCATCTCTGTATCTGTCTGTGTATCCACGTTCTTATCCATGTATCTTTTGAAATGTATATGTTTTCATGTTGTTTGTGCCTAATGGATGTTGTGATGTCAATGTCATCTGTTCTCTGTCCTGTGGGCTGATATGGTAAAAAAAAAAAAAAGAAGGCCTTTAAACTAGGGATGCACCGAAATGAAAATTCTTGGCCGAAGCCAAATTTAAGGAAACACTTGGCCGAATACCGAATACCGAATGTGTATCGGCAGTTTTTAATTTGATCATTGCATAAACTAAATACATTTTGCTTTTTATTCATGCTTCTCAAAGAAAGAAATTGAGATTGAAAAAAAAAAACTTTTATATATAACTTATTATAACTAATTATCGTGGGATTTAATCTCTACTGCTTTCCAGGGTTCAAGTTAATGATATTCATGATTTGTCTCTACATAGGCTTCAGAAAGTATTTAGACCCCTTCACTTTTTTCACATTTTTGAATAGATTTGCCATCAATCCACACACAGTACCCCATAATCTAAGTAAAAACGTTTTTTAATGTTTGCAAATGTATTAAAATGTAAATACAGAAATACCTCATGTACATAAGTATTCAGACCCTTTGTCACTCTTAAAATTAGGTCAAATGCTAAATGTCTTCAACAAGTCATTCAACAAGTTGAATTGAGTCCACCTGAGTGTAAGGATAATAGTTCATGTTATTTCAGAATGAATATCTTTTGTTTTTATAGTCTCTGGTTTGCATAGAAACCACCGCATGATACAGCTGCATGTCATAAACTCGTGTAGAACAGCTGGGGAGTCTGAATATGTTTTCAACAAGGCAACAACTCTGCTTCTCACTCCAATTTTAAATTGAGCTACGACTGCTAAGCTAACTAGCTAGATGAGTGTAAGGTTGCGTTCGTAAAGTCGCTCTGAGAGCGCTGGAGCGCACACTGGGCCCGACATCATAGAGAAACCGAGTCATTTGATTGGACGAGAGGCATTCCACGAGTGCTGATCGGATTTCCTGAGTGAATTTACGAACGCAGCCAGTTTTGAAAGCGCGCCGCCTCGCGCCGCGCGCCTGTTGAGAGTTATATTTAATTGTATTGCGTTATCAAAACACGCCCACTATTCGGTGGTAAACATTCGGTGTTTTCACACATTCGGCCGAATACCGAATGTGCTTTATTTTACGATATTCGGCCGAATACATTCGGTGGCCGAATGTTCGGTGCATCCCTACTTTAAACGTGAACATATACTATGTGTCTTCACACATGTCCAGATGTGCATGTTGTATTAACCCTCTTGGCATTCATCCATCCTCTCCTTTTCCTTTTGACAGAAAAACTGATAGTCTGCATCACGAGAAGAGAGCAGCCCCCTCCCACCTACTGCCCCTGCTGAACCTGTGGAGACAACACTCACTCTCTCTTGCTCACTCCATCTCTCTCTCTCTCTCTCTCTAGCCTTTTTCTTACTCTGTCTCTCTGTCTCTCTCTTTTCCTGTCTCTCTCTCTCTCTCTCTCTCTCTCTCTCTCTCTCTCTCTCTCTCTCTCTCTCTCTCTCTCTCTCTCACATTCCTCTGCTGAAACTGACGAACAGACGTTAGCCACTAAGGAAACATTACGGATACCAGAGATCCCTCTCCGCCACTCCCAGTGGAACACTCGACATGACACATGACCCAACCCCCCTTTTAAGCTCCTCCCACTGTGAAACACTAGCGCTATTCATAGCTTTCATGTGACGTCACAGCATAGTGGAAACGCCCACCTGACGGGCAAAAGGCACTTTTTGCGGGCAAAACCCACGGGCAAAACCCACTTTTTGCGGGTTAATAACTTTGATTTCCCGTGGGTTAGGAAAATAATTCCAACGTGTCCGGATAGAGTAGAAGACAGGGAATCCAACACTATTTGAATGGAGTCGATCCTCCACTCCTATCACCGTGGACACAGCAAGGAGCGATTTCCCGGATATAAATATTCCCTCGCCTCGCTGATAGCGGGAGTTGGGAGTTTCGTCCAGCAGCCGGTGAACGCCCGGTTGATCGAGTTTCATATTAAAAGTATATCTTCTCGGGGTGTCAGCGCGGTGGTTAAGGGCTCAAAATGACCGTATACTGATGGTGAATTTAGCAATAATAGTCTTATGTTTGTACCACCTCCATAACCGGTGTTATTCACGGGAAAAGCCGGTCAAGGAGGCACCATTTGCAGGTCAATAACTTTGATTCTCCGGGGGTTAGGAAAATAATTCCAACGTGTCCGGATAGAGTAGAAGACAGGGAATCCAACACTATTTGAATGGTGTCAATCCTCCACTCCTATCACCGTCGTGTATCTTGATAGTTCTTCATGAGTGAGGTGGTCTAAATAGTAGGCAGCCATGTTGAGCGATGTTGCTATGATACTTTTTGCCCGTCAGGTTGGTGGTTGCTAGGGAAGAAACCACGTGACTGAAAGCTATGAATACCCACAACTTCATCGACTAGCTCCTCCCAGACCCACAACACTATCCACCGCAGTCACAATCTCGTAACTCCTCCCACTATGATACTGACAGCGTCGACTCATCTCATCATTACCGAACTCGGAATTTACACTACGCGATAGCGAATCAAAACAAAGGGAACCATTGGAATCGGAATTGGAACTGAACTTTTTTCCTCTGAGAAGCCGTTTCTCCCTGGAATGATTGAATCACAGTGGCCATTTCTTTTCTTTTTTTTTCCTTTTTTTTTTTAAGTGCTTGCTTTCCTCGAAGTGACCGTGAAGATTGCCAGTCTGGGATTTTTTTGTGACGACTAATGAACTACTACTAAACCTTTCCTACAGCAAAGAACCCAATGTTTTTGTTTATCTAATTCTGGTGTTGCTTCCCTCTCTGTGTTGATTGTGATGCCTCCCGCATTTGTGGTCTACCACAGTGATGTACACGTGCCAAATTACACCACTATTGCTGAAACTTCGTACTGAATATTTCTGAACACACTACATAGACTCCTGCTGCGGTTCTACTGACATACTAGATTACGTTTATTGGATTGGGGAAGGAGAGGGTATTTTTGGCTTTAAGCTGAATCTGTTACCCTAGAGTAGGCCCACACTAACACTTTGCCTCCTGTGTTTTTTTGGGCATCCCTGCAGTGGTTGCCATGGGAACACACGCCAAACCTTGTGCTGCTGTCTGTTGTGACAAGATTGGTCAGAGTTATTGGAAAAGGATTTGGGGGAAATAATCTCTGTTGTGTGGTCTTCATTTAGACGACCGTGTACACGGGTACATCACAGAACATGCAGATTAAAACAGGTTGAATAGAGCAGACATGGTGTATGTCGTTGTTGTACCCCACTAAATAAGCCCCTTCTTTGATTCTTGTGAAGCTTGGGAGAAACCACATTGATTGTTCCGGTGTGCATTTTTTTTCAATCTGCAAATATATATATATATATATATATATATATATATATATATATATGAATATATATATATATATATATATATATATATATATATATGAATATATATATATATATATTAATGTGTAAATAATGTGACTGCCTTTAACAACCTTCTGTGTGGCTAACTGGAGTGCCTCGCTCGTTGATGTGTCTTAACGGGTGGACGGGTGGGCCCGGGAATGTGTGGTTTGCCAAGAATGGGTCTACCATGGGGTGTATTCAATGGCCGCAACATTCTAGAACCTTGCTACAAATTCGATTCTTTATGGATTCCTAAGAGGTTAAGCATGCGGAATATTGAACCGTTACATATTCTCTTTTTTTCTGGCAATAGCCTGGCGTATTGAGTAATCCCCCTGGTATGCCCTGCAGGGCAGGCAGTCACTCAAGGCTGCAGAACAGTAACAGAGAGAGGACGCATTACGGTTGGTTGTGTTTCCAGAGTTCCTTAGTACAGTGCTTGTACCGTAGACTGCATATTCTCAGTGCCGAGTAAGATGTAGATATTTACTGAGTGGATAATTAAAAGCACTAGGGGTAAATGTGTGTTCTTTTTTTTTTTTCCTTTTTTTTTATTGTTTTGCTTTTCATGCCAATTCAACACTACAAATTGTCATTGACTCATAATAATAATTTAAAAAAACACAATTTGCCTTGCAGCCACATTCTAGAATGAGATGGTTCGAGAATAGATAATGTGTAGACCTCCCATGGAATGTATGAAACTTTGCCGTGGGACTAAAGGGGATGTTCCACATTTTTGAAACCGGTTTAACCTTTACTTTTGCTGTAGTGGAGTACCCCAGACAGTATTTCGTTATGTATTTTTGCTTCATAGACATATTTTGTTTCGTCTAATGGCCATAGCCCTTTTATTTGCATAGTAATGTCCAAAATACCTCACAGACATTACAATCCAACTCATTATGACAGCACCCCTCTGTAAAAAGTAATTATCCAGACAATTCAATTATGTCACTTGATTTGTGTGAGTATCCGCGAGGCCTTTCGGACACATTTCTCGAAGGAATGGCTACATGAATACATTTAACATAAGTATCTGAAAACTGTCGAGGCTAAACAGTTACAGCTAAGGTGGTAAAAACAAGAACATTCTTTAAAAAGTGGAATGGGAGCTTAGGTTAAATTTACAAATCTGTTAAATCTTGATCTATGGAGGCAAAAAACTGATTTTGATTCTAGTTGCTATTTAGATTAAGACAAATAAATAAAATAAAAGCACATTTAACTATATATACAAGAGAATATTTGTTAAATTTAATGGTTTTATGTATTTCTTTTTTATATTTTATGATTTGGGTTTAATTGTTTGCGGGTATTGTGGGTGAACGCATATGCAATCAGTTTGAAAACATTTACAGTTTATATCTTTTAATTAAAAACAAAACAAGCAACAACAACAACAACAAAAAAGCTCAGTCTCAAGTTATGTTGGTCATCAGTTATTAGAAAAATAATCAAAAAGCTGATTCTGGAGTAATCCTTAATATTTGCCTTGGCTCTTAAAGTTGCACATTTCTCTCATGAATGGAATATGTAACTAGCAATACTGTTTTTAATAAAAAGAATGATTTTTTTAAATATGTTGACTGGTTGTCTATGCGTTTGTTACCACCAGGTTGGACTACTGTGTTGTATTTGGGGGCGCCAACAGAGTCCTCAACAGAACACTGCCTGCTTGCTCACTAGAACCCACTCCAGAGAACACATCACTCCAGTCCTCCAAATTCCAAAACCTTCACTGGCTCCCAGTCCCATTTAGGATTCTGTTTAAGATTCTCCTCACCACCTCCAAAGCCCTCACCAACATGGCACCCTCCTACCTCTCTGACCTCCTCCAGGCTCCAGCACACCCCTACCCGCAGTCTCATATTCTCATATATATTGTCTCCATCACCAGAGGGGTATTCCATCAATGTCCAATCTAGGCTTTTTTTCTTTTTTTTTATACATCCCGTGACATTTATAAAAATATCCAGCCTTATTTGTATAATATAATGCATTTTATTTGGATCAAAATAAACCTGGATTTTCCTTTAGCGACGTTGATGGAATACCCCCCAGGGGTAAAGGTCACGGTCATCTCAGTCAAACGAATGAACTTGAACTTGCTTGAAGTATTATTATTATTATTATAATAATTATAATTATAATTAATATTATTATACAATGCATACAACAAAAATGCATTATTAATAATTATATTAATATTATTAACAACGCAAACCCGAAACGACGCTGTTCTGATCTTGAACTTCCCTTTTGCGATTTTGAACTCGGGAGAGAAAGTCCGTTGACGACATCTCGCGGACAGTTTTACATTTTTACCAAGTCGTGAATCAACGTTTTAATCATTTGTTTCACGGCAAATGGTGGTTAATATACCAGTAAACGTCGAAGTAAAACGTAACCGTATCGAACAAGCAGCATTTAGTCCGAGTGAAAGGTAAGTGTGTGCGGAGTTAGCTTCGATGGCTAATTCTTCCCTCAGGACCGTGTCCACTCTCCCAGCTGAAGCGAGGCTGCTAGCCTGCTGTCAATCATTGTTAAAATATGGTGTTTCACCCATGCGTGAGAGAAAACTAATGAGGGCCTTTGGTTGAGTTAGTTAGCCAATGCTTTGGTTGAGTTAGTTAGCCAATGCTTTGGTTGAGTTAGTTAGCCAATGCTTTGGTTGAGTTAGTTAGCCAATGCTTTGGTTGAGTTAGTTAGCCAATGCCCGGTTGAGATAGACGTGGTATGATTTGCGTGGTTGCAACTCAAGTGTCGGTGCCGGACAGTTTAGCCAGCTAGCTCCTTACTCGTGATGGGAACCGCTCGCATTAGCTATGCATTCGCTTTGTGACAAGTGTGTATTATAATTAGTTAAAGCTAACTATCCTACGTAATGTGTTCATGAAGTAAATTTAAACAGCTGAGTTAAGTTGTCAATGTTTCTTTCTTGACATAATGACCCCCACCCACCTTCCCTTGACCCCTCACCTTCACCTCTCTCTCTCTCTCTCTCTCTCTCTCTCCCCCCCATTTAATATCCTTCCCTTATGTTCTCCCTCCCTTTACCCCCTCACTTTCTCACATTCTTTCCATCATTCCCCCCCCCCCCCACACACACATCGTTGTAACCCCACCACCCTCTTTCTCCTCTGTTCCCCTTCTCAGTGTGACAGGTGAGGATGTGGCAGTTTCACCTGCCTGACTATGAGCCCACACTCAGGGGGGAGCTGCAGAAACAGCAGAAACAGCAGCTCTTCTGTGATGTCACCCTGAAGACTGAGGGTGAGAGTTGTGTGGGGATTAAATGTATATTTCATTTTATTTAACCCTTTACTGTCCTCCCAGTGTGACCTCCCTTATGTCATAATGAGACCCAGTATTAGAATCAGAATCAAGTTTATTGTTACATCACATTATAAGAGAGTAACATTCTTAGGCTTCAATTACTCGACATTGCAGCAGCAAGAGGAAAACAAAATGCTTTTATTACTTTTTAAAACATGACTTGAGGCTATTCATCATTTATTTATAAAGTAAAGTATCCTATGACCACAAAAAACAGGCCTCAGGCCTATTGATTTGGTTATTCTTATGCAATACAATATATCTCATTACAGGACTTAGTAATATTAATCATTGATGAGGTATGAATTTATTGTTACTTATTTTATATAACAGATCACTGACAGTGACTTCATTCTTCCTACTCCTACAGGCACGTCAGTTCCAGTCCACAGATGCATCCTGGCTGCCTTCAGCCCCTACCTGTCAAGAGCTTTATCCACCTCCTCCTCACACGTTCCTAAGCAGATCCACCCACTCAATCTCCAGGCTGTTGGGCCCCAGACACTGCTTAAGCTGGTAGGACTCCTCTACTCTGGAAAACTGGAGGGAGAGGGAACGGAGGAGCAGGAGGAGGTGAGGGCTGCAGCCTACGGACTGGGCATAAGGTTGGTGGAAGGATGGAAGGATCGGGGGAGGGAGGGGGAGAAGGATGAGGAAGGATGGAGGAGTTGTAGAGAGGCAGGAGTGCAGACGGATGAGTCAGAGGATGGAGAGATGGAGAGGAGGAGTCCAGACACCGGGGTGCAGACCGTGATGGAGGGAAGGAGGGACGGAGAGACTTGTATGGACATGCAGACACACGTGGACACGGGGACACAGACTGTGAGATCTGATGAACACACTGATACTCCGTTCCTCAGCTGTGTCCCTGCCCCACCCTCATTGGCTCTCACAACTTCACCCCCACAGAACACAGCCTATCCAGCAGCCCCCTCCCTGAGGCCCCAAAACATCAACCCTCTTCCCCTTCCCAGCCCTTCGATACCCAGTATTAACGCAACGGCCAACCATTCTGCTGATGACGTCACACATCTCTCCTCGTCTGTCATTCTGAACGTTGGCGTCACCGTCCCCGTCGCCCCGGGCGACGATCGGGACCGCCTCGCGTTCCAGTGGAAGAATGCGGACCCGGAGCCCTCTGTCGAGAGAGATGTGATCCAGAAAATGGATCAGCTTACACTGGGGGAAGGAGGAGAGAGGAGGAGGCAAAGTGTGGGAAAGCGCCTAGTCATGCCGATGGAGACAAAGATCTCTCTCAAGCTCAGGCTGAGGAGGGCCAGAAGGAAGGTCTGGCAGGTTGTCAGCGTGCTGGAGAAGGATGGCTCTTATTCACCTGGTCACAAGCGTTCGGTTAGAGCGGCCCTTAGAAAGGTGAGTGTCAAAATATCATTGTGTTACTTACTTCTGTGTCTGTCTCAGGAAAGCAAAGGATACAAGTGAGATAAAATACATAATTGTAACAATAAAACTGCAGAAAAGAGGGAATTGTTCTTTGAATACTATCTATAGTCGATGGACCAATTCAGACTCAGACTATTTATTTTTTTCTAAACACGAGGTCAGTGATTGGCTGATGTTCAATAGAACAACATGAGAATGTAGGGAAACCGGATATAATGTTTATAGCAGACTTTGAGAAATTCTTGGATTAAAGTATGTCTAGAATTCATTTATAAATGTCTTGTTATGCCTGGAATTTCTCAACTTAGGACCTCTCATAAAATGGGTTAAAGCCATGTATATCCATCGATAAATAGAAATCAATATGTTCACAAATATGTGCTCTCCTTGCAGGATGGTGCTGAAACCATGCAGAGCCAAATCATCCATTCTGAGGTCCACCTTAACCCCTCCTCTGCTCTCCCCAATGGGGTCCATGAACCAGAGACCCTCACCCCTCCGCCTGAACCCTTCACGTCCCCTCCATCACACCCCCAGCCACCCTCCCTCAACCCCCCCTCCCCAAACCTCACTTCTGCCACCCATCCTACCCTACTCCTGCCCCTGCCCCCTGTAGAAGAATCTGATGAGCTTTTGGATGACGACCTGTTAAATGATGTGTTATATAATATGATGAATGATATACCTCTTACGGTCCTGGATACGAACTGTGACAGGCACCTCCACAGAAACAACAGAGGCTCAGCGTGTCCACATCCAGACCACACCTCAAGGCATTGTGGCATGCACGCCGTTGACTCGTCATTCTGCGCTTGTTGTCATGGCTACGGGACCAGAAGTGATGACATTTCGTCTACGGAAACAGGTATCTTGACTCTTGAAAACATTTATTCATGAACTGCTTTCCTTTCTTTCTGTTGTGTGTTTGTTTGTATTATGTCACATTGGCTTTACCGTAACTAGATACATTCACCACGAAGTTGGAGATGCCTCCACTCTCCTCTCATTTAGGATGGTTCATTTGCTCTGCTAAAATGAAGTTTGTGTGTTTGTCTGTGTGCGTCTGAGGGCATGCATGTAATCATCAGATGTCCTCATAATCAAACAGAACAAGATTGTCAGTCATTAACCAACATGGCCCACACACTGAAGGTCACTGACTTCCTCTGGCAGGAGGGTGAACTCCTGAGCATGAAGGCAAACGTAACCCTGATGGGTAAACTAACATAACCTTGAAAAACAACTTTTCAACAGTTTTGTACATCTATGATGCTAGAAGTTAGGTCTATGTTATTGACTGGTTGGTAGTCCTAATGTTGACGCAACTACCACTCATGCAACTACCACCTCTCTCATTCTTTCTCTTTTTCCCTCTCCCTGTTTCTCTCCTTCTTTTCCTCCCAAGCCTTCCACTCCATCATCTCCACCTCCAGTCACCTGCCAATCCCTCCACCCTATCCCCCACTGTCCCAGTGTTGATTTTTCTGGGGTGGCTGTGGCTCAGGAGCACTGAACCCCAAATTGCTCTCAATGAGCGGGCCCGCGCCTTGCATGCCATAGCTTGCTGCCATCTGTGTGTGAATGTGTGTGTGTGAATGAGAGGCCATTGTAAAGCGCTTTAGCTATATAACTGCAGTCCAATTAAAGTGGCCAGTCTGACCACCCTTCCTGTTGTGTAGGTGTCCAGAGCTCCCCTGCGCCCCAGAACCAAGCCAGATGCATAAACTCGCCGGTCCATCCTACATCCAATGCCCACCACCAGTGTGCTGCCTCGCGGTGTCCGTCGTCTTTCAGATACATCGGGGAAGGAGATCGAGGATGCTGGCAAGGTACTGCCTTGTCTGACGATCAGCTAACTGCCCGAGAGCGTGCTTGCGATCCACCCTTTGTAGAATGTCCAAGCAGAAGCGGAGAGACTGTTCCGAGTCAAGCCAGTATCGAAGAGGATGGTCCAGGTGAACCGACCGGTGCGCATGTAGCCACAGACAGTGTGTCCTACTCTGGAGCTGCTTCTGCTTTGGAACCACATCATCCTGCGTACCCAGAGGCCACTTCTTGGAATGAACACCACCTCCCAGAGTTCCAGTCATCTCTGTACAGTGGAAGTGAAACCCAGTCCGAATCCAATGACGTTCTCTGTTGGGAGGAGCTGCGCCTGCCAATATGTCTCTCTCCCCTATATACGCCAATATGTCTCTCTCCCCTATATACAGAGCCGTTGCCGGAGAAACACACCCTGCAGTCCCACCCTACACCTAATTTTCAGAGAGTTCCTCAGCCCTTGTTGATGCCATCACCTTGGCTTGCCCCGACGCCAATAGAACTACAGTTCCCTCTAGTAGCCCCAGCTGGGCATTGCCCATCCAAACGACAAGTGCCAGGAGACCCATGTCAGTCTGAGAGGAGTGGGGTTGATGGAGGCACCAGGACGAGGGAGAGAATCTGCAAGAAGGAAAAGAAGGATTTCATGCTAAAGCAGGAACTGTCAGGGGATAGAGAGACCCTGAAGCCTGATCTGCAGAGTAAGGTGTCTGAGGTGTTCAGACAGAGGGATAAGGTGGCTCCCCTCGTGAGGGATAAAGGAGTGAAACCCTCCCAAAGAGCAGAGAGTCAAGGGAATATGCCAAGACAGCGTGAAAAAAAGCATTATCATGAAGACACCAACACTTGCCAAAAAGCTAAATCATCCAGCCTCAATACTATGGCTACGGTAGCTGGGCTGGTCACCATGGAACCCCCAAAACGGAAACGAGGAAGACCTCGGAAGATACGTCCAGAAGACAACGATTTCCCTGTCTATTCAGTTCCCTCAAGCAAAGGCCACGACGGGGAAACTGTCACTAATAAGAGGAGAAGAGAGGAGTCAGGAGAAGAGAGGGAAACGTCAAAGAGAGAGTACAGGAAGTCGTTAAGGCTCAGGGAGAGACTTGTTGAAGAGGAGGGAATGAAGAAGAGTGTTGTGGAGGACAAACCTGAGTCAAGTCTTCAGAAAACTTCCCCCGTTTTCAGAGAGGAGACAGTTCACTCAGGATGTTGTAGCAATTTGATTGGACGCAGTCCAGAACCCCAGCCCTTTGGTTTAAAACAGACCTCAAGTCTAGAGAGAACTGAGGGAACTCCAGCGAACAAAGACAAAGTGAGAAACCCAGCAAACAAGTTGACGCCCTCAAAGCGGACGCCCGTGGTTACTCTGAAGAAGTTCCAAGAAATCCTGAAGCAGAGACACCAGAAGACAAAGTCAGACAAAAGCACAGAGAACAAACAGACAAGTGAAACAGAAAGAGAGAAACAACGTGAAGCGAAATTGGTGGAACCAACTGAAAAAGACAACAGTGGTAAAGAATCTATGAAGGTGATGGACAAATGCACTATCCAGTCGCTAGAAAGCAACGCAATTGAACAAGAGGTGACGGAAAGAGTGGCGGTCGAGATGGACATTTCCAGTGAAGAGATGGGCGTGGACAGTGGGGTCCATCAGACGCTGGTTTATGCAGCCAAAGAGCATGTGAGCGCAGGAGAAGAAGAGGAGGTTGATGTGCGTGTAGAAAAGGAAGTCAGTCTGGGGATAGATAAAAGATGGGAGGAGTGTCCAACTTTAAATCCTGATTCAGGTAGGCCTAAATATATTTGCAATTAATTCAGTGTGTGTTGTTAATGTTGTTATAATATGATAATGTATAGATATGATATGATAGATATGATGTATAGATATGATAGATCACTTTTCAAAAAATGCCGGTCGAGAGAGGGCCCAGAAATCTAGGTGTAATAGCAGTATACAGAGTAGATTGTCCTACAAAGACACTTTAGATTTAGTAATCTAAAAATTAATTAGACCCCTATACTTTCCCCTTTTTAATTAATTAGACCCCTATACTTTACCCTTTATTTTCTTTGTTTCTTTTTATTTTACTACTCAATCTTTTCCGTTTGTAAAGCATCTTTGAGTGTCAAGAAAAGCACTATATAAGTCTATTATTATTATTATTAACGTTAAAATACAACAAATAATGTAGTGTATACAGTACTCTGCATAAATAAGGGACAGTGAAGCATTTTGTGTACATGTTTCACCATTCAGAAATTACATCTCTTTTATACATGGTCCCTCTATGTCGAAATTAAAAGTAATGGGACAGATTTCCAAATTAAGCACTCATGTTTTAGTATTTGGTCGACAGTCCTTTGCATACAAAAAGTGTTTGAAATCTGTTCGTGACCCATTGATCCCACCAGACACTGGGTACATTAGCTGGTGATGTTCTGCCAGTACTGCAGAACAGAAAATAGTTTTTTTACTGTGTAGCTGGAAGATTTTATCATTTTATATTGACCTATTTTCACACATATCTTCAACATATGGTCAGACAGTAATAGAAGTGAACATTACAAGGGATGTTTGTAAACTAATAGTATAACATTAGTACTGTACAGAACACATCGCAACCTCCTGTAATTTCTATACTGTATTTCTCTGCTTTTCTGAACAGGTTTGCAGGTGAACAAAGACAAAGTGAGAAACCCAGCAAACAAGTTGACGCCCTCAAAGCGGATGCCCGTGGTTACTCTGAAGAAGTTCCAAGAAATCCTGAAGCAGAGTTACCAGAAGACAAAGTCAGACAAAAGCACAGAGAACAAACAGACAAGTGAAACAGAAAGAGAGAAACAACGTGAAGCGAAATTGGTGGAACCAACTGAAAAAGACAACAGTGGTAAAGAATCTATGAAGGTGATGGACAAAGGCACTATCCAGTCGCTAGAAAGCAACGCAATTGAACAAGAGGTGACGGAAAGAGTGGCGGTCGAGATGGACATTTCCAGTGAAGAGATGGCCGTGGACAGTGGGGTCCATCAGACGCTGGTTTATGCAGCCAAAGAGCATGTGAGCGCAGGAGAAGAAGAGGAGGTTGATGTGCGTGTAGAAAAGGAAGTCAGTCTGGGGATAGATAAAAGATGGGAGGAGTGTCCAACTTTAAATCCTGATTCAGGTAGGCCTAAATATATTTGCAATTAATTCAGTGTGTGTTGTTAATGTTGTTATAATATGATAATGTATAGATATGATAGATATGATATGATAGATATGATGTATAGATATCATAGATCACTTTTCAAAAAATGCCGGTCGAGAGAGGGCCCAGAAATCTAGGTGTAATTGCAGTATACAGAGTAGATTGTCCTACAAAGACACTTTAGATTTAGTAATCTAAAAATTAATTAGACCCCTATACTTTCCCCTTTTTAATTAATTAGACCCCTATACTTACCCCTTTATTTTCTTTGTTTCTTTTTATTTTACTACTCAATCTTTTCCGTTTGTAAAGCGTCTTTGAGTGTCAAGAAAAGCACTATATAAGTCTATTATTATTATTAACGTTAAAATACAACAAATAATGTAGTGTATACAGTACTCTGCATAAATAAGGGACAGTGAAGCATTTTGTGTACATGTTTCACCATTCAGAAATTACATCTCTTGTATACATGGTCCCTCTATGTCGAAATTAAAAGTAATGGGACAGATTTCCAAATTAAGCACTCATGTTTTAGTATTTGGTCGACAGTCCTTTGCATACAAAAAGTGTTTGAAATCTGTTCGTGACCCATTGATCCCACCAGACACTGGGTACATTAGCTGGTGATGTTCTGCCAGTACTGCAGAACAGAAAATAGTTTTTTACTGTGTAGCTGGAAGATTTTATCATTTTATATTGACCTATTTTCACACATATCTTCAACATATGGTCAGACAGTAATAGAAGTGAACATTACAAGGGATGTTTGTAAACGAATAGTATAACATTAGTACTGTACAGAACACATCGCAACCTCCTGTGATTTCTATACTGTATTTCTCTGCTTTTCTGAACAGGTTTGCAGGTGAACAGCAATGCAAGAGAATTGATGCTGCAGGGCCTCACCCATGACCACATGCACCTCCCACAAAAAAACAAAATGGAGGTCCGCCATTTGAATTTACAGACCTGTCAGGTAACTCATCCCCCTGCTCTGGGATCCAGCAAGGTCACTACCAGGTCCACTGGAAGCTGGGAGGAGGAGGAGGATGATGAGGATAATGAGGATGAGGATGTGGACATTCTAGTGTGCTCTCCTTGCTCTCCAAGATTGTTGGGGGCGGAACTTGGGGCTACTGAACTGACTGGGGAAGAAGAGGAGGAGGAAGAAGAAGAAGAAGAAGATGACGAGGAAAACGATGTTGATGTAATTGGAGATTAGGTAGTCTAAGCACCTACCACATACTGGTAACTTTGAAACCTCAAGTATGAAAGTCAATGATACTTGTCAATGAATTTTGCTACAAAGCAGCATCAGCCAAGTTGTTTAACAGGCTTGTCACACTAACTACTCTTTTGTTTAATTGAATTTCATGGTTTTATCCCAATTAAGAATTCAGCCAGTCAGACTGAAATTATAAGCGCTTATAATGGTCACCTCTAGAATTAACACTACAATTTGTCAAATTACTACAGTGCTGTCTTATGTTCTATAATTGTGTTTTCTTGAGTGGTAGCCTATTAGTGTGCAAGACCTTTTGTGACAATAGAATATATGTTTGTTATTACATTTAGTGTTTAATATTTATTGTTGTTATTGGTTTGCTTATTCCCAGCAGACCTCACAACTGTGGATATGTGGGGTCCAGCTCCCCTATGTTGGCAACCACAAGAATTCACTCCTACGGGATAGTGGTCATACAGTCGGTCATAGTTGTGAGGTTTGCTTGGGCCAACTAAATCTCAATTATCCCATAGATTTATGTTCTCTATTGTGTACAAGTATGCATAAACCTGTTATAGTCAGTGTTTGAAAAGTATTATTGTTATGTAATGTTCGCTCTCAATTGATTGCAATGTGAATTGTCAAACAAGAGTGAGTTTAATTTTTCCAGAGCCTGTTCCAATACCTTCCCTCTGAGGTAAAAATGTGTGTAAAAAAAGTAAACCAAAGATTTACACAGTAAAAATAAAAAAAAGTTCACACAACACCGTTGGCAACTATCCATGTAATCGGTTCTTAATTGTGATTCCACCAAGGTGCAACCAGAGTTTTTTTTTTTTGTTGCCACCTATCTTTGCCATATTATGGATTTGAGAGATGTTTGAATGTACAACTTTATTGACAGCGGAAGTGGGTGACCGTTTTTCCTGACCGGGGGAACACATGTGTTTTTCCGCTGAAGCTGAAGGTTACGTTGAGTACGGGTCGTGCCAGTTGGTGAGCCGCTGACAGTCAAGTATATCCAGCTGTACCCTTCTCCAGAAAGTGGTGATTTGGTCTTTCACATCTTGGGGAAAGTCTGGTCCGGAGCAGTCAAAACGCAGACATGGACCCCATGAAGGCACAGCAATTGGCGGCGGAGCTAGAAGTGGAAATGATGGCTGACATGTACAATCGGTAATGCTAACTAGCTTGCTTGCTTTCCACCGAAATAATCTAATAGTTGCCAATGTCAGTGTGTCTTCCCGGAAGATTTGTAGTTTTGCTTTTGTTTTAACGGGTTTTGGTGATGATTAGTGCACTGATGTAAATCGCCGATTAGCCAGCTTTAGCTAGCTAGCTGTCAGACTAAAGCAATCGGTTATGATGTTATTGAATGACATGACGCATTGGCAGCTTGTTACATGCATCTATGCATTGTCTCTTGTTTGTAGCCTGTGTTTCCTTTGTAATTGCACTGTTCTGACATTCGTCTGATTTGTGTTATCGCCTCCTTCCTCCAGAATGACCAACGCTTGCCACAGAAAGTGTGTGCCTCCCCACTACCATGAGGCGGAGCTGTCCAAGGGGGAGGCGGTCTGCCTGGACCGGTGTGTCGCCAAGTACCTGGACCTCCACGAAAGACTGGGGCGCAAGCTCACTGAGCTGTCCGTGCAGGACGAGGAGACCATGAGGAAGGCAGCCGTCGGTATCGAGTAGACTGAGACTGAGAAGAGAGGGATGGGGTGGGGTGGGTTACAACCGTTTGTGGGGGGTTAAGTAGGGCCAAACTGAATCTGGCTGCAGGATTTCCTCCTCCAGCTTCAAGAAACTATTTGAAATCTAGAACACATGCCTAATACTTATCATGTTAGGCAAACATGTGGAGGTAATTTACAGAACTCTTCCTTGCAGCTGCCGTCCGGCCTTAACAAGGGGGTAGGTAGGTAGGTACAGTGGGTGTGGGTGCATGGAGAGGGGGAACTCCAGGCCATGTGACCTGACCAGAATAGGGAGTTGTGGTGTGAAGGGAGTTTGGGGCAAGAGAAGGTGAAATGGAGTGGTTGTTGATGTCTTATTTATGTCTGTGTGGAGAAGAACTGTGGTTGTACTTGTGGTTTGAGCCAAGCAAATTCCTTTTTTATACCGGAGAGAGATTCTATTCATAATATTCAGCCAGTTATACACTCTCTTGGAACTGTGTATGACTAGTCGTCATAGAAACAGGTTGTCGATGGGTTCCTTTTTGTTCTGTGATCATGTTATAATAGTGATGATGATGGATTACACTTGGTTTGATACTAGTGCAGGAATGCTTATCAGTGTCAATACATGTTAATATTGATCGGGCTGTTTCTGTTCTGTTTCTGTTCTTCCTCTGTTCTTCTGTTCTGTTTCTGTTCTGTTCTGTTTCTGGCGTTTGTTTTACATGTTGAAAATTGTCTTCTCTCATGACATTTTGGAAACGTTTTGTTTTTGTTCAACATTCAATGCTAATAAATATTGATATTAATTCTACAGTACTTCTTCTTTGATGTTACTTCCTGGACTTAGTGGTTCAAATGTCAAGCCCTTGATTATGAATGAATGAATGGTCTTTATTGTTTATTGATTAGTTGAGTTGATTGTGTTAATGCCATCCAAGAGCACAAATATGCATATTGTGTGGGTCCCACATACCTTTACCGACTCCACCCCTAACAGGAGGAACATCACACACACTTATCCTATACCACTGAAACCTGGGCTCTGAGCATGGATAAGAATGGGTAAGTAAGTAAGTAAAGCTTTATTTATGTAGCACCTTTCATACTAGAAATGCAGCTCAAAGTGCTTTACAACAGGAATAAGAACATGAAGTGAATAAAAAACATATATAAAACATTTACATGCATAGAATGAATATTAAAGCAGGGGAAAACAGCAAAAAGAAAAGGTAAAGGTCAGTCTTTCTGTACTTCCCATTGGTTTTCACCACAAACATCCGTTTTTGGAAAAGGTCTGTCTCAGTCTCTGTACGTTCTCAGTCAAGGAAATTACCCACAAACTATCCTAGCTTGTCTTGCCGGATCGTTGAGGCTAGTACCATTTGTTCTTACAAGATGCACCACAAACACAGTATCACAGTCTTCCCAGGCCTGTATTATGCATTTGTTGTCAGGGACACTATCATATCTCCTGTTTCTAGCTTAAATCCCAATTGTGTTTACGATGAAAACACATTACTACCCAAGTTCTGAACGATAGACCACTAGACCACTATAGACTTTATCAATAGACTACTATAGACTATCAATAGACCACTATAGACTTTATCAATAGACCACTATAGACCTTTATTTAGTGAAAACACATTACCCAAGTTCTGAACGATAGACCACTATAGACTTTATCAATAGACCACTATAGACTTTATCAATAGACCACTATAGACCTTATCAATAGACCACTATAGACTTTATCAATAGACCACTATAGACTTTATCTTGACAATACATTTAGGGTTAGCATTTAACCAGAAACTCTATACGTTCTCAGTCTCTGTGTACGTTCCCAGTCTCTGTGTACGTTCTCAGTCTCTGTGTACGTTCTCAGTCTCTGTGTACGTTCCCAGTCTCTGTGTATGTTCTCAGTCTCTGCTAGACCTTGCACCAAAAATCCAGCTACACAGTCAGTATCAACATTACAGTTTTTTTCTTTTGCACACCTCTTTCAACTAGTCAGTCTGTGTACGTGAATATAAGAGCAGGGGAAAACAGTACAAATAAAAGGTAAAGAAAATACAAGAAAAATAATAATAATAATAATAATTTTTAAAAAAGGGCTAGTTGATAAAATATTTAAAGTGCAGTAGCTGGCAAATGAGCAGTGGGCAGGTGCAGATAATGCATGCACTCCCAGCCTGAAAACATGAACTGGTGATGGGATTGAAGTAATGCGTACTGATAATCATGATACCGTATTGGCAATGAAATGAAATAGATACTAGATAGTGCCAGCTCAGATGTTCTCTAATCTCCGAATTAAACAGATAGATTGTAATAGTTGTGCTGCAGATCATGTTGCAGTTGCACAATGGCTTTCAGTAATTACCCACTATACCTTTAAGACGAATCGAAAGAAGGAAGTAGTCAGAGCTAAGTTTCATTTCCTTGGAGAGAGTTACATGTTTAGATCTGCATATACACTAGAAAGGAGAAGTGTATCATATGATGTTTATTGAACATGAGGCCAGGGTTGTGAAAATATTCGGCTGTATGGGTACACGCACGATAATGAACTTGCAGCCCGGTCGTTGCACAACAATATGGTGAGTGTTATGCTTGTATTTGATTGAAATGCGCGTTTGCCATAATAACATTGAAATGAAGGCTAATTATGTCCACAGATATAGAATGACGTCATACAATTCGTCCACCTTCCTGCAACAAATAATAATAATAAGCTTTATTTATATAGATCTATATATATGTATACATTGAAATATAGATACACACAGATCAAACAGCCATTGTATCACGGCTTTCTAAAGAAATGTTCTCTTTTTGCAAGTCAAGTGAATTTAAAGCATTGAAGATGTTGAGATTAACTGTAGATTAATACAGACTGTTTACATCCAGACTTGTTGCTCTAACTTTTAAAATCTAGTTTTGCTGTTTAGTTCTACCTTTAGTTTCGCTGTTTTGTTTTTTTGCAATGTGTGTGTTTTTTTGCAATGTGTGTGTTTACAATGCAATACATTATTTCCGTTGAACTGTTTAGATTTGATATTCATGTTATTCTATTATTGTCCGCCAGATGGCAGCAGCCGACATAGAAGATGATGTGTACAGGGAAGCGGAGCAGCATGCGCCCCCTAACGGTGACATTAATGACCTGCTGCCAGTCGGTCCAGAGGGTAACATACAGGGACAGGTGAGCGGTCAGGACATAGCTTGGATGCAATGCAACATTCGACTGATAAAATAACGGTTAATAAGATGATGACCTTTAATTGTGCTAGGTGTACGTCTGAGTAGTATTTTATTATCTGAAATAATTGTATGAAAATGCAGAAAATATGTAAAAATGTAAATAAGTACCAATAATAACCAATAAAATGATATAGCATCCTCCCTAACTATGTCCCCTGTCTCTCTCTCTCTCTCTCTCTCTCTCTCTCTCTCTCTCTCTCTCTCTCTCTCAGATGGAGGAGTTCCTGGGCCCTCAGGCTGAGTATGATGAAGAGGAGGAGGAGAGGAAGTACTACAGGAGGAAGAGGCTGGCGGTTGTGAAGAACGTGTTAGGAGCAAGTGTCGGGGCCATGATTGTCTACAGCGTCTACATGGGTACATCATCAATGTACCACTTTGACATAACAATAGCAAAGTGTCAGTGTGTGTGTGTGTTTGTTTTATTCACTCTGTTGTGCGTGTGCGTGTGTGTGTGTGCGCGTGGGTTGGTATCTAGGCCTTTTGCAGATGCAGCTGATCCTGCACTATGATGAGACATACAGGGAGGTGAAGTATGGCAGTCTAGGACTGGAGGACATTGACCATAAGATGCTGATGGGGATCAATGTAACGCCTGTCATAGGCCTGCTCTACACTCCTGTGCTCATCAGGTATAGTATATATATATATATATATATAGGGGCGGTTGTGGCTCTAATGATCGCAAGGTCGGCGGTTCGAGTCCCGGCTGGCCAAGTGTCCTTGAGCAAGGCTTGTGCATAAATACATTTCGTTGTACTCTTTATACAGTCAAACACACACACACACACACAAAGTTGTTGGCTTTCGCATGTGGAAAGCAGAATAATGTAACCTTGCTCACACACACACACACACACACACACACACACACACACACACACACACACACACTAATATCTCTCTCTCTCTTTCATCCTTCTCTCTTTCTATGCTATTTGGTTACACTCCTCATTATCAATCATTCATTCTCTCTCTCTCTCTCTCTCTCTCTCTCTCTCTCTCTCTCTCTCTCTCTCTCTCTCTCTCTCTCTCAGGTTCCTGGGAACCAAGTGGATGATGTTCCTAGCCTCTGGAATCTATGCGCTCTTTGTCTCGACCAATTACTGGGAGAGATACTACACCCTGGTACCATCGGCCGTGGCCATTGGTGTAGCCATAGTTCCACTGTGGGCCTCTTTGGGGAACTACATCACAAGGTGAGAAACACGAAACGACTATTTGTCTCAATAATATGGCCATTCACAGTGTCACTTACCCTCTGTCCCTCTCTCTCTCTCTCTACGCTCACACACACACACACACACACACACACACACACACACACACACACACACTCTCTCTCTCTTTCTCTCTCTCTCCCTACACTCACACACACACACACACACACACACACACACACACACTCACACTATCAGAATGGCACAGCAGTACTATGAGTATGTCAACTACAAGGACGAGCATGTTCAGGAACAGAAGAAACTGCCCAAAGGGGCGAGCCATCGCTACGTCATCATCTTCCAATCTGTGTTCTTCATCATCTTCCACGTGAGTCGTCACTGTGTGTGTGTGTGTGTGTGTGTGTGTGTGTACTACTACGTTTGACCTTTTAACCATTTACAGACTCTTCTAGCCAAAGCAACTTACAGTTCGAGATTACTGGGACAGTCTCCCTGGAGTAACTTAGGGCTAAGTGCCTTACTCAAGGTCACACTAGTGATGGTGTTCCCAGGTGGGATTTGAACTCATGACCTTCTGATCACCAGTCCAACTCATCTATCCACTATGCCACCACTACCCCCAAAAGCCTCAAAATAGAGATAACGATTTCAAGAAGAGTTTAAAGAAAGAAGTGTGTGTTGGCGGGGGGTAGTTTTTGTTATGACTCCCTCTTCTCTCTTTTCCCTCCAGCTGAGTTTTGTGTTTGCGCAGTTCCCCATGCGCTTGTTCCTCCATGACTACCTGGACAACTACAACCACACTCTGAGTCGAGTCAACGAGTGCGGTAAAATGGCTGCATTCTTTTGGTTCTATACCAGTTCCAAACGTGTTTGTATTATTTTGGGAGCTGTTCTGTTGTTACTTCAGGGCATTTCAAAGGTTTGTATGGGTGTCCTCTTGCATGAAAGAAATACAATCGTTTTCCAGAACATGTAATCCTTTGGTCGTATATAGAGTTGCGAAAATATGAAATGATATAGTTCCTCCCACTCTTCTGTCACCACCTCTCTCTGTCTCGCAATTAAATTCAATGAGCTGGATTGGCACAATAAAGACATCACCTCACATTGCCAAAGCAAAAAAATGATTATACTTATTCTGTCTGTCAGGTGCGAACGCCAGCGGTGTGATTCGTGGCTTTAATAAGACCGTGTTGTACCGTCTGCCTCGCTCCGTGCTGCTCATCCAGGTGGAGAGCGTGCTCATGGCAGCCGCCTTCCTGGCCATGATCATCGTAAGGACCTCCCCTTAATTACACCCACCAGTCAGTTAGCCAGCATTCATCAAACATATCGCGATATGATGCGCACTCTCTTAACGTTACAGTGTGTACTGTATATCACTAATAGTTATGTCTGAAAGATACAGGTATGTGGCAACAGGATGGTACTGTCCAAAAGATATACCAATAGGTTTACTGTCTGGAGTAGGACAGTGAAAACAAATAAAGGACACATAGGATAAATAAACCTAAAGATAAAGATACGGATAAATGCATGAATAGATAAAAACACAAATAAACAGGTAAGACCGCAGGTCTATTCTCATCATTATGACCCACTGTCCCCCCCGCCCCTGCCCCTCTGATTACCCACAGTTCCTAGCGCTGTGCGGCCCGGCATACCGCCCCACGGAGGAGATCGACCTGAGAAGCATCGGCTGGGGCAACATCTTCCAGCTGCCCTTCAAACATCTGAGAGACTACCGCCTGCGCCTCCTCTGCCCTTTCTTCATCTACAGCGGCTTCGAGATGCTCTTCGCCATCAGCGGACTCACCCTGGTACGGACCAGTCGTTCTGTGAGGGCGCCGGTCACTGTCACATCTCCTTCTATTGTTTCTATTTGTTTGTTTGTATTATATTGGACATGTAACTGTTAGGGAAGTCTAAGGATGGAAATGAAGCTAGCCCGAAGACTTGAGGCGAAAGATGGCTTGTGAACATTTTTAATTCCAAATTAACAGCAAAGTAGTCATAACCCATGCCATGTAACAGTCATACATGCATGGGAAATGAAAACTGTGTAGCAGATCAAATATTAATCAAAATATTATGTATCTTTGTTATTTTTGCTTTAGCCGTTTAATGTCTTGGACAGTGGACTGGTAGAATATGACCCAGGCTAGTAGAAATTGCAGTCTACTGTACTTGCCCAACATCCTTAACCTCCCCCCCCCCCCCTCCCCCTCCGCAGTCCTATGGTGTGTGTGCCCTGGGCCTGGAGTGGCTGTGGCTGCTGGTGGGCGTGTACGGCCTCTCCTGCTCCGTCTTCTCCACCCTCTCCCTGTCCCTCCTGTGTCTGCCCCGCTCCGTCACGCTGCGAGGGGTTGGTGTGGAGGTGCCCCTGCGCTCCGTCATCCTGCTGGGGGGGGCCGTAGTGCACCTGGGCCTGCTGGTGTATCTGATGTGCTGGTCCCCGCACCCCCGCACCCCCAGCCTGCTGCCTCAGCTCCTGGTGCTAGCGGCCCTGTGGGGACTGGGCACGGCGCTCAACAAGACTGGACTCAGCAGTCAGTACTGGCCTCTGTTCTGTTTACCTGCTGCTGTACATTATGCATGATGATGATGATGATGATGATGATGATAGAATTACTCAAAGCACTTTTCATACTAATATATAATATGTAATAATAATATAATAATATGCCATTAATCTGACTTACATTGCAGTGAGTGCATACATTTTTCAATATAATATATAGCTATATATATATATATATATATATATATATATGGTCCCAGCAGGAAGTACTGTGAGCTTCAAGTTTTCTCTCAAACTGAGTAATTGTAGGCTTCAGCAGTGAGTTAACAGTGTACTCTTTTTTGTTTGTATCATAAAAATGTTGACATTGGCATAATAGGTTTTCATTCATTAATTAATGTTCAATGAGCTAGTAGGTTTCTGTAGTTTATGATGATGATCCTCTCTCTCTGTCTCTCAGCCCTCCTGGGTATGCTGTACGAGGATAAGGAGAGACTAGACTTTGTCTTCACCATCTACCACTGGTGGCAGGCTATCGCCATCTTCATCGTCTACCTGTGGACAGGATTCCCTATGAGGGTACGCACTGTGTGTGCACGCGTGTGTGTGCGTGCGTGGTTGCGTGTGTGCGTGTGAGGTGTGTAGCTATTGCACTCTGTTTTACTCTCTTTCCTCTTCTTGTCCCTCCTCCTCAGGCCAAACTCGCCATCCTATTGGTCATGTTGCTGTTGGCGTGTTTCTGCTATTGCAAGATGGAGAGGTTGTTGACTGCCAAGACTCCTTTCAGACTTCCTCGTATCCCCCGCCCCCGGCACAAGGTAACCAATCACTATCTCTACTCTTGCATCCGTGTCAGTGAGCACACTCGTGGCGTTCCGTGTTCTGATTGCGTCATATTCTGTGACGTCCGACCGATTTTTGACAATTCACTTCCTGCAGGTCAAAGGTTACCGCTACCTGCAAGAGGACAACTCGGACGAGTCGGACTCAGAGAAGAGCGATGCGGATGTAGAGGAAGATGAAGATGAAGAGGGGGAGGAACGACTGGTCAGGGAAGACTTGGCCGGAGACGCAGGGTCACAGGGCTCTGATTCGCCAATGGCTAGGAGGGGCGGAGTCAGGGGACGTCGAAGGAGGCACAATGATGGGTACGAACAGGGGGGGGAGAGAGAGGAGCTCTGAGAGAGAGAGAGAGACAGAGAGAGAGAGAAGCTCTGAGAGAGAGAGAGAGAGAAAGAGAGAGAGGAGCTCTGAGAGAGAGAGAGAGAGAGAGAGAGAGAGAGAGAGAGAAAGAGGGAGAGAAGCTCTGAGAGAGAGAGAGAAAGAGAGAGAGGAGCTCTGAGAGAGAGAGAGAGAGAGAGAGAGAGAGAGAGAGAGGAGCTCTGAGAGAGAGAGAGAGAGAGAGAGAGAGAGAGAGAGAGAGAGAGAGAGAGAGAGAGAGAAGGCTCAAGAAGAGAACGGGAAGGCAGGATTATTGATGGCGCTAAATGTTACGGACCTACAGTACATGCAGTGCGAATACCAAAGATCACGTCGCTTGTGTCAAAATTGTGTCTCTCGCATGTCAAAATATTTTCGATTCGTTTTGAGACTATGGCGAGACAAATTAGACTGTGGTGGGCTGCCACATTGTTTGTCACTGGTACTTTTTACAGGATACAATATTTCAAACATTTGTATTTGTGTTGTTTCACTCACTGTGCTGTATTGCTTTGTTTAAACTTGTTTACTTTGGCTGTAATGAATATATGTGATGCTATCTTGTTCAGGTGTTGTGAGTGAAGTGAATGTGTTGCTCTATTGAAGGGTCTGAAATTGTGCCATTTTGCATTGTTTTATGTTACATTGTTGGGGATCTTGCCTCTGGGGGTGCTCTTGTCCCCCTCAATTGTCAAGAGCTATGCCTAGAATGGATCTCATTGGTCAAAAAGGTTCCCACGCCTCCTGGAAAACCTGGAAAACCTTGGAAGTTAAAGACTAGTCTTCCGCACAATAACTCGTTGAGGACAGAAACAGTGGATAACAGTGGACAGAAACAATTAATAATAATCACGTGTGTGAGTTTGTGGGTGGGTGTGTGTGCCCTCCAGACAGTGAGAGTTCTTCTCCAGGCATGTGTGCGTGTGTGTGTGTGTGTGTCTGTGAGTCTCTGTGAGTGTGTGTGTTGACTCACGCGCCACACTGCACGTGCATGGAGCCCACTTCAGGCATGAGAAGTAAGACTTACCATGGTATCTTTTGACACTAAAAGTGACTTTTGCTGCCATTGCTATAGGCTACCTGCTGGTAGAGAGGGCCGCTTCAAAGATTGTAAAATAACTGTACAAAAACAGTTTAGTACATGGCATGATTGTCGGTGTGCTAGATAGGTTAGATGAGTGTTAAATAGGTTAAATTAGGTCTACATTAACATTCAGTTGTTCTATCAGTTGTGCTAAGGAGTCCATTATAGCTATTCATTTGTATTATAATTCCTTGCAAGAAACAGCCTACACAGCCTTCACTGACACAGTTCATTGGTAGGCCAACGTGTAGCCAAAGCAAAATAGTAAAAAGATACCATCGTCATTTGACTGGAACTCATGGTAATTTGACGGATTTTTTTCTTTATGAAAAATGAAAGATTAATTAAGTATATTCTTACTCAATGAGGTACATTCAACACTTGCTCAGTGTGAATCTTGTGTGCATGACGCTGACTCTGCTCTCAGTGTGAAGTATGTGATACATGGTACTAATTGGTGCATGATAGTGGGTGGTTTGGTTTCCAAGCAAAATGCTGTTGAAAACTGTAGAACTGCCTGACATGTGCTTACAATGATTGTGCCTTACCATAGTTTGAGCTGAAAAGATGCCACTGTAGTTGCTTCATCATTGACTTGAACACATGCCCTTGGTAAGTCTTGGCTAAGGATATTAAAGTAGTAAAATAAATAAATATATATTTCCTGACGGTACTGTATCTCAACTATTAGTTTAACTACATTTTGCTGTAGCTTGGAGGTAGTTAAACTACCCTCTTTGCTTCCCGTCTCCCCACTTCTTTCTCTTCCTCAGTGATATCTGACCGTTTCAGTTGTTCAGTTTCTGTCATTGTTCAGTAACTGACTTGTTGCGTGTTGGACAAAGTAGCTTCGATGTAGTGAATTACTTTTCTCAGACAAGCTTTAGTTTGGCAAACTATATTACTTTGTTGTAGTTTAACTTCTTCCATTTTAAAGTAATTGGTCATTTGTGAACAAGTAGTCATAACCCAATAGTTACGTAGCTGCACAATAAAAACTCAGATATTCATCTAAATATTATATGGTCTGGCACATTGTTTCGGAAATTCAAAGGTTAATGTGTAGCCAAAGCAAAATAGTCAAAAGATACCATGGTAATTTGACTGTAATTGGTAATTTTGTTAAATGCATCAGAGTAGCTTCTCTAACACTGAATACACTCATAAGTGTATACAGACACACACAAAGAGTAAACTGTCTTATCATTGCTTTGTATCGCACTCTTTCTTTCCCTCTCCCTCTCTCTCTCACCCCCCCCCCCCACCCCACCCCCACTCTAACACACACACACACACACACACACACACACACACACACACATTGAGTCAAAAGAAACACACACAACACAGATCTGAGGTCAGCATGAGTTTATTGTTCAGTAGTGATCATCTCCTCCTCACTACGAGTTATTGCTGTTCATGGTGGTTGGTTGTCCAATGTCCCTGATGTGTAACGGACACACTTCCTAGCGGAACGCTACAGGAACCATCCTCTACACGTGTTACTGGAATGACAGGAGTCCTGGTGCGCTGACTGACGCGAGTGGCACTGATACTGACACGTAAACACCCTGTGGCCGAGCATTTAATATGAGTACTGAACGGAGTATTTGAATGTGACCGAGGTGATGATGAGTGGACGTTAACGGGACTGATACTCTGGGTAAACTGCGTGACTGTGGTGGTTTTGACTGGTGGGTTTTCAGTAGCTTCTGACGGCGACCGAGGGTCTTATCAGTGCTGGATACGGCGGATGGACTGGATCTGGGGGGTCTGGGAGTGAGAGCCCCAGTTCCTCCAGTGCTGGTAGTCTCCGCTGTGCCTCTCACACTCCATGATGTACTGCTGGCCCCTGTAGCCGGGGTACTGGTAGCACACGAAGCTGCATGAGAGAGGAGGGAGGGAGAGGAGAGAGAGAGAGAGAGGGAGGGAGGGGGAGGGAGGGGGAGAGAGGGAGGGAGGGAAAATGTGTTGTTTGAATTGTGTATTGCTCATCGCTTTAAATGTACTGGTGACACAACACATTGCGTTATGTTTTACACTCATCGTTTAGAGTTAGGATAACTAACTTGCAATTTAATGTCTAGGATTCACAATGAATAATAATCACGTGTGTGAGTTTGTGGGTGCGGGTATGTTGCCGGTGAGTGTATGTGCCCTCCAGACAGTGAGAGTTCTTCTCCAGGGCTGTGTGTGTGTGTGTATGTGTGTGTGTGTGTGTGTGTTGACTCACGCGCCACACTGCACATGCATGGAGCCCACTTCAGGCATGCACCAGCCCATGGCCCTGAGGGAGGGGTAGTCATCACACAGCTCAGCGCTACGGCCAAAGAAGTTCTCCTTCTCGAAGATCATCATACGGCTGCTCTGGTGGGACTGGGGGAGAGACGGAGAGAAAGAGAGGGTTAGACACGCGCACACGCACACACAGAAATGAGATGCATAGAATAAAATTATGCCTCTTTCTCTGACACACACACACACAAGATGCATAGTCTATCGGTGTGTCTCTCTCTCTCTCACTCTCTGTATCTCACACACAAACACACACACACACACACACACAGGGAGGGACTCACAGCGCAGTAGACGGGGCGCAGAGACATGAGGCGCTCCACGTGGTAGGACAGGGAGCCGGCGTAAGCGTCCCAGTGGGGGTACTCTCCCCTCTCCAGGATGAACTGCTGGCCCTGGAAGTCATGGTGCTCAAAGCCCACCCAGCTACAGGGAGAGGGAGGGAAGGACACGTGGATAGAGGGAGAGGGGGATAGGGAGAGAGAGAGAGAGAGAAAAGTTATGTTGGATAACAGAGTCAAGTACCGTGACAGGGACAACTACAACACCCTATACTCTACTGGTCAATTATCAACAGTGCATGCACATTCAAACATACATAGACACACACACACACGCACACACAGACAAACACACAGACAGGGTGTGAGACTCACGCTCCACTCTCCACTCTGATAGAGCGGATGTTGTCCAGGCCACAGTCCTGGATGTTGCAGCACTCGGAGGTGAACTCCTGGCACTTGCCCTGGAAGTGCTCCTGCTCGAACACGGTCACCTAGGGAACACATACACAACTTAGTCTGTGTGTGTGTGTGCTTGTGTGTCTGTGTGTGTGTCTGTGTGTGTGTGTGTGTGTGTCTGTGTCTGTGTCTGTGTCTGTGTGTGTGTGTGTGTGTGTGTGTGTCTGTGTCTGTGTCTGTGTCTGTGTCTGTGTGTGTGTGTGTGTGTGTGTGTGTGTGAAAGAGAGAGAGAGAGTGTGTGTGTGTGTGTGTGTGTGTGTGAAAGAGAGAGAGTGTGCGTGTGTGTGTGTGTGTGTGTGTGTGTGTGTGTGCGTGTGTGTGTGTAGGGTCACCTTGAAGAAAGGGGCCATACCCATGCCAGGGAAGAACATGGGAGAGGTCATGTGGGTCTTAGTAGCTCTGTTCATTTCTACAGAGAGAGGGAGGAGGAAAATATATATATATCTTTTTTTAAATCACCAGAATGTTACCAAAATGCGTTAAAAACGGATGCTCGGGCGTGTTCAGTACAGTTGAACTCTGAACACCCACTATATGAATTTCAGATCGAGACATATCAGATTTGGACAGACTCCACCAATATCAACATTGTTATATCCGACTCCAAACCAGTAAAAACCCAAATAACGGTCGTTAACAGACAGCTCATCTCTTCGGAAATGGTTACATGAGGCTTCAACCCTTTTGAATAGTGTATAGGCCCTAAGGTTTTTCTAGATGTAGGCCTACTGTTTGTCCTGTTATTCCAACGAGTATTCTTATAATTACAAAACATTTTCAAAGCATAATCAGCGGGCCTATTCCGTTGTAAACTGTCAATTTATCCTGCTCCCATCACAAGCAAACGAAAATAGGCCTACATAAATAAAAAAATCATAAATAATAATAAAATAATAAATCCCTTCTAAATACAATGACATGTCCAATAGTTGATCTAACAATTATTTCGTTGCCTTAGTTGAATCTCCAATTAAGGAATTTCCAATGCAGACAAACAACCTAAAAAGCCTATAATATTGAGCCAGTAAATCCATCCATCAGGAACACCGTGTTCCACTGCGCCCCGGGACCGTACCTGTATCGTTCTCCTCCTTACACGCACCAATCCTTTTCACACAGAGTTTGGTGATAATCTGGCGCTTCCGTTTTATACCGGCGCCCACAGCAGCCCGCGCGTGTCCCGTGGCGACACCGTGCCGCGCGTGTGCGCGTTTCTCTGTGTGTGGACAACTCCGGGGCGCGCGCGCGGCTGTGCGTGCGCGGTGTGTGCCATGTGTATGCGCGCGCGCGTGTGCCACGCGAGTCACCCACTTCTTTCTCTACCACTCTCTCGTGTTTGTTCCCCTATGTGAACGTGTGCGCCCTGTCGACTCAGCACATAATACAGTTCGCGCTGTAAGCCGCCTGTATGCGCCACGGGCCAGAGACAGCAGGGCGCAGTGAATGGGGGCCCAGGGTGCAGTGAATGGGGGGCCCAGGGGTGGGGCCAACACCGTTATATTCGTGTAGGTCAGCAGTGCTCATCGTATAGCGCAACAATGACCGGGGCTATAGGTAGAGAATGAGAAGGATTTGGCTTCCCAGTGGCGTGGAGTTGGGAGAGGCTGTGTGTGTGTGTGTGTGTGTGTGTGTGTGTGTGTGTGTGTGTGTGTGTGTGTGTGTGTACGTAAAGTCCAATGTTAGGGAATGTTTGGAAACGTTTACAGTATCAGTTACGGATACTAATTGTCAAAAGGAAATACCACAGAATTGTATCTGGAATGCAAGTCAAGTGGAATGTAATGAGGATGACACAAATGACCACCTGTGCAGATCGTGTCCACGATCTGAACTCAAGTTATGATGAATATCATTTGAAACTGTACATTTCTATTCACTTTGAAATGGTAGTTATTTGCATAACTTTAATAATGTATGATAGAATACTGTTTACCCAAGCCCCCAGACCGGTTTATAGTTGCCATCAAGGCCGTCGGTGGCTATGGGCAAACATGCGTCTTGCCCACCCACTCAAAAGTTGACATTTTCTATTTTTTTCCTTTGTTGATATTCCGTGGGCATGTTTGAATGTTTAATCTCATATTTGTATTTACTGTAGGTCCATACACTGTGACTATGTCTATCTACAGTATTTAGCGCTGCCCATAGCCACCGCTGGCCTTGCTACTCCCCCCCCCCCCTCCCACCTCCATGTTGGTTGTGGCACCAGCTTCTGGGCATGGTTGCCATGGTAATTCCCCACACCACCCCCCTGCTCCCCGCCCTGACAGATTTGCTTACCTCATTTGCCCCATGACCTTTGAACTAGAACATTGTTTGGACCTGACTCCCCGGTTCCATCGCCTCTCTCTATCTGTCTTTCTCTCTCTCTCACACACACACACACACACACACACACACACACACACACACACACACACACACACACACACACACACACACACACACACACACACACACAGATCTGTCCTCAATTCTCAGTGTTCACTTTCTCTATTTGTGCTGTATGTCACAGTAATGCTGTTACTGTACAAGACTTTCCACTTTATTCAAGGCCATACCTGGGTTATTAAACAACACAAAGAGTTTTTTAATATCCAGGGTGATGATTTGCCTGAAAGACCTTGAAAACCTTGAGAACAATAGGTGAGGGGCAGAAAAATATCATACTGCTTGGAACATTCAGGAAATTCACCACCGGACATTTCTGAGTTGCTAAATGACTGTAAACATAACAGAAAATGCCAGGATTAGCTACAGCATTGGACCCCCACTTACCCCCCTGTACAGTTTCTATACATTAAAAATAATACAAATAATAATAATAATAATAATAATTCTTCCTTCTTTAGTATTGTAACTGCCAATGGCCCCTGGTCCTAGCATAAAAGACCCGAACTACCCACTGTACATACTTTGTGTTTTGTCCCCCGCCCCCACCTGTGGTGTATGTCCCCACCTGTCCTACCCGCTGTACATACCTTATGTTTTGTTGTATTGTTCTTCCCATGATGGATGTATGTTTATCTTGTAGATAGTAATAGTTATTTGTCTGTATTATCTTGTAGATAGTACTAATTTTTTTTGTCTGTCTTACATGTAACGATGAATTGAGAATCAAGGACCCCAATTGAAATAAGCCAGTGGCTTTCTTGGGTTTTTATCCTTTTAGTTGACCTTGTATGTAATATGTACTTTCATGTACCTACTTCTGCAAATCTTCTAATAAAGTTTTCAATCAATCAATCAAATAGATTACTTTTTCTTATGATGACTGATGGATGATTCACTTACTTAGACAAATGTTGTGAGTCGCTTTGGATAAAGGCATCTGCTAAATGCCAGAAATGTTAATTGACGCTATGACTGTAGGGTCAAGAACTTCTCCTGGTAAGGTCATGAGGTCAGGGTTTTGTGGGAGTGAAGAGAGGGCAATTGAGGACCGTCTGGAGATGAGTGATGGATAGATGATTCACTTATGATTCACCTCACTTACTTCTTAGAGAACTGTATTTGTTGTAGGTCGCTTTAGATAAAGGCATCTGCTAAATGCCAAAGAATGTAAATGTAAATGGATCAAACAAAAGCCTGAACACACTCTTTGGCCTTTTCTCCCCTTCACTGGGCATCACCAACGGCCTCACATGCTCCTCCCACGCAGCTGCTCACCATGGATGAGCTCACGCATTCCAAAATGGCCGCCGTTCACACCCTGAAAGTCTTGTTTCCCACGTCACCCATGTGTTCTGAGGACTGAGATTGGTCTATAGCACCTTGAGCCTATTTGGTATACCAGTATTCACCTTATACATTTCACACAGACGCAAACAACACAGCGCATGTTGGTGTATTAAGATGAAATGCAAAAAATATCTGCCAATAACCTCATTGCTATCCATCTATGTCACCCCTCTTTCTCTGTCTGGCTTGTTCAATCGCTCCCCTGCTTCTGGCAGATGTTATCCTCACCCCTCATTTCTCTGTCCGTACCCCCAAACCCAAAGTTGAAAAGAAGAAGACCCAAAGAGGTGTCCCCACACTATCTCTGCTTGTAAGTGAATCAATTGAATAAGTGGAAGATCTCGGTCGAAGACCTTGGTCAGGAGTTATGATGGGAATAGCTTGATTCGCGCTGGGACCATATATACCGAAAAATGTATGCTCTCACTGCAATGTAAATTGATTATATTATTATTATTATTATTATTATTATTATTATTATTATTATTATTATTATTATTATTATTATTATTATTATAGGGGGGACTACCCCAAACCTAACCACTAGGGGCCAGCTTTGACAGCTTCCTGCCTCAGTGCAAAGTTTACATAATTATTTCCCAGTGATTATAACAACACAAATGGTCAAATAACTGAAGAGAGGGAATTTCATCTCAAAATTAAGTGTAGAAAAAAATAAAATCATGATACATGTTTTAGTCCAACAATAATAAGGGAGAAATGAAACAGATGATTAACACATTAAACAGATTAAACAGATAACTCTTAGTAGATCTGTGCATAGTGGCAGCACTTCCATCACCGACACTCCATGCCTATGTATTTACCTCTTTCTCTCTCTCTCTCTATCTCTCTCTCTTTGATGATGGGGGGATTTCTATTCTTGCGTGCCTGTGAGCTCAGCGGGTTTGTTTCTGTGAGTCTAATCCCCCCTCACTGAGCGCCAGCATATAAAAGCCCAGGGAGGCCCACTACAGCACTCACACACAGATCGCCACAGCGACCGAGTCTACTCCCGAACACACACACCACCACAGGTAAGACACACACACACACACACACACCACCACAGGTAAGACACACACACACACACACACCACCACAGGTAAGACACACACACACACACACACACACACACCACCACAGGTAAGACACACACACACACACACACACACACACACACACACACACACCACCACCACAGGTAAGACAGGCACACACACACACACACACACACACACACACACACACACCACCACCACAGGTAAGACAGACACACACACACACACACACACACACACACACACACACACACTTATGTTTATAATTTTAAATGCTTATAATGAAGTAACTGAGAAGGAAAATGATGTAGGGAAAAGCCTAAAACCCAAGTACATTGTATTTATCCACTCTTACTTTGTCTTAAATCATTTCATTAATTCAGATTTTGGCAAAATTGGCTTCTGCGTTGACCATTAACTGACTTGTAATAGTGGTTGTATTTGTGCCCTCCTATGGCCATCTTTGGTATTTCTTCAACATTTATGCATTTATAACATTTATGCATTTATAACATTTATGCATTTATGTGTCATCACTGACACTGATTACAGCTAAGCATGGGCTGAGACATTAGCACTACAATTTAAGTTGGTTAGCCGCTACTGTTATTAACATGGCTATGGTAGTGTCATCCGATACATAGTAACAATAGCTAGTTTGTGCTAAGGCCAATTGCTTTTCCGGCTGCTTACTCCAGTCCTTAAAAAATTGGGCCAAACAATTCTAAGGGTGCGGTTCAGAGTGAGGGATATTCTCATTATCCAGGTGAATTTGGTTGGTGGCTAGCATGATCCAAGTTACTAATCCAATTGGATATTGATTTGAAGGGAACTTTCTACAAATACAATTACCACAAAGCGCTTGAAAGCAAACCGAACCTGTTGGGAACCTGAGGCTATTTGACACTGTGTGTCTCTTTATAGTTCGCCACCTTTTGAACTGCAGAATGTAAACAAACTGGAAATCATACTACAGGATGGGACTAGAAAGCCCAGCTGTGGAAATTCAAATAGGCTTGATCACTAGGTTGGAAGCACCTGGCCGCTGGTAAACCTCGGCACATAGTGATAGCCATAACTATGCGAATCAGCAAAAAGCGACCTCTTGTGGTTGACTATGATACTACAACCCAGATGAAGCCTGAATGTTCCATGTCCAGAATGGAATAAACTGATCCATTTTGTCATCCTCAATATTGACAGTTGTATTACAGCTAAAGCACACTGGCTAGGTCTCTGGAACAGATATTGAGTTAGTTTGAGTATAGACTACTGTTAGTTAGACTACTGTTGGTTGGACTACTGTTAGTTAGACTACTGTTGGTTAGACTACTGTTAGTTAGACTACTGTTGTAAAACTGTCTAGATAGTGATGGTGGCACCCTCCTGTGGTAACCCACTGCATTGGAACTATTTCCTCACCAAACCCCTTTCTCTCTCTTGTTTCCTTCTTCCTTCCCCTCCATCTTCTTCTCCTCCTAAATGCCCCCCCCCCCTTCCTTCTCTCCATCCTTTCCTCTGGTCTGCCAGTCAACATGTCCACCGGAGGAGAGAAGACCAAGGCTGCTTCCCAGACCGACGGCAAGGCCGCCCAGGGAAAGAGATCCGAGATGGGAATGATGTCCTACAAGGTACGCACACACACACACACACACACACACACACACACACACAAGCACACGCACACACACGCACACGCACACGCACATGCACAAGCACACACACCCGCGCACAGTCGCACACGCACACGCACAGACACATGCGCACACGCACACAGACACGCACACAGACACGCACACACACACACACAGACACACACGCGCACACACACACACTCACTCAGGCAAACACAGCTGCAAATGGACCAGGTGCAAAGCCCTGTACATACTGTACATACGGTACTAGTCTCTGTACACGCAAGATCTTGCCCACACACTAATTATTAGTGACTAATACACACACACACACACACACACACGCATACGCACAAGAACACACACACGCACACACACACACACACACACGCACACGCACACGCACACACACACACACATTACACAGTAATTAGCATTTTCCAACACATTGTTTTCACAACAACGTCTTGCCTATGCTCTGAGGTCTTCACCAGTTGCCATAGCTATGTGTGTGTGGGGGTGTTCAAAGAAAACTACATCAGAGGAACTTACTGCATAGAGTTAAGCCTCAAAAGAAAGTGTCATAATTGAAATACAATTCCAATCATTTTCTTCTACCTTGCTCTCTGTCCCTGGCTCTTTGTGCTCATGTTCTTTCTTTTTATCTCTACCCATCTCTCTCTCTCTTTCTCCACATTTCTGACCCCCCCCCCCTCTTATCTCTCTCTCTGTCTCTTAGATGTGCATGTTTGACCAGGAGAACTTCCAGGGTCGCTGTATTGAGATCGGAGGCGAGTGTATGAACGTCTGTGACATGGGCATGGACAGGGTGCGCTCCGTGCGCGTCCACTGTGGACCGTGAGTAAACACCCCACCGCCCACACCCCCACATCCACACAGCGCACCCCACATCCACACAGAGCACCCCACATCCACACAGAGCACCCCACATCCACACAGAGCACCCCACATCCACACAGAGCACCCCACGTCCACACAGCGCTGCTGTGGGACACCATGAGATGTGTTCAAAGTAAACACCGTATTATCCATCATCATGTTCCAAAAACCCCCCCACCAACAGTCACTGCAAAGACTAGCAGAGGGTGAAGATGGGAGACAGCAAAGGATGAGGGTTAACTCTTACAACACACACCTCCACTCAGTCTCTAACGCTCTCTCTCCCCCCCCCACCCCCCCTCTCTCTCTCTCTCTCTCTCCCCACTCTCAGTTTCGTGGGCTATGAGCAGATGAACTTCTGTGGTGAGATGTTCATCCTGGAGAAGGGAGAGTACCCCCGCTGGGACTCCTGGAGCAACTGTCAGAAGAACGACTACCTGCTGTCCTTCAGGCCCGTCCGCATGGTACTGCCCTCCAATCCCTCCCTCCATCCATCCATCCCTTCATATGATTTATCTATCCGTCGCTCACATTATTACATTCTGTCTATCTATCTTATTCGACCTGTGGTCATCCATAATGACCTCTCCTATCCTATGTAGTTTTTCCTGGTTCATCTGTCCATCCCTCCACATCACCTCTGATCATTCATCAACCTGTTGATCCTCCACCCCCCCCCCCCTACCCCCTCCCCCCCCCCTCTCTCCTAGGACCCCGAGAAGCACAAGATCTGCCTGTACGAGGTCGGAGAGTTCAAGGGCCGTAAGATGGAGATCATGGACGACGACGTGCCCAGCCTGTTCTCCTACGGCTTCACCGACAGGGTCGGCAGTGTGATGGTCAGCTGCGGAACGTAAGTGGTCAACCGACATCACCGCCGCCCCACGCCGCAGACTAGGGGACTGTTCTAGAAACGAGTAGAAGAACACGAATGATCTTACCATTGGTCTCTACAGGCCGACACACCTCCTCAGATATCGGGAGATTTCTAATATTAGAAACACAACAGGATATGGATGGGTTGGGTTATGGGTCATAACAGGATACGGATGGGTTGGTGGGGTTTTAGAAGAGGGAGTATTATATAGTGTAGTGTGTGAGCATCACCTCCCCAATATATCTGCACAGTGAGAGCAAGAATAGACTTAGGCCTTTTTGTGAATAGCAAGACAACAAGCTCCCTATTGATTCTACTATAGACTGGACCAAACAGACAGACAAACAGAGGATCGCCTGGAGCTTTGCAGCAACAAATCGATGTCTCTATTTAGCTTCTCACAGCCTGTTTCCATGTGTTTCTCTCCCATCAAATCTCTCTCTCTCTCTCTCTATCTCTCTCTGCTCTGCTCTACTCTATCATTCCTATTGGTTCTCTCTCTCTCTCTCTCTCTCTCTCTCTCTCTCTCTCTCTCTCTCTGTCTCTCTCGCTCTCTCTCTGTCTCTCTCCATATTTCCTCTCCTTCTGTGCAGCTGGGTGGGTTACCAGTTCCCCGGTTACCGTGGTAGCCAGTACCTGCTGGAGAAGGGAGAGTACAGGCACTTCAACGAGTACGGCGCCCGCTGCCCCCAGTTCCAGTCCGTGAGGCGCATCCGCGACATGCAGTGGCACCAGCACGGCTGCTACACCATGGCCTCCAAGTGAGATACAAAGAGGGCGAAAAAGAGAGGGAACGGAGGCGAGGGTGAGGGGGGACAACGACCAGGAGGCGGAGGAGGAGGCGTAGAAGGAGGGAAGGCCAAGAAGCAGAGGAAGAAAGCCCCCTAGGAAAGAAAACGTTGCCCATCCTCCCCCCCGATCATCTTAAGTGGTTAGATCTTGTAGGATTTAGAGCAAGGGAGAGAGGGATGGAGGGAGATATTAGGAAGTAATTGAACAGCGGCGCCCTCTTGTAGCGAAATAAGATTTGCAGCATGCTGCCTAGATTGGACAGATAGGCAAACAACATAAATGATGATCAATGATGTTTATCGACAACAACAATAATAATGATCTGGCTTTAGATAGATATTCTCTCTATTTCCTCTCTCTCTTTCTGTCTGTTTTTCATGCCCCACTCATCCTCCCTTCCCTTCCTTCTCTTTTTCCCCCTCACACTGATCTTTTTTTCATCCTACCATCCCATTTCTCTTCAACCTAAATTAAGCCCCAAAATGAAATGGCACAAATGCGCCCCCCGTTGACTCTGATACGAGGGGCAGCGATGTGTGTGTGTGGGGGGGTGTGTGTGTCTGACGGAGGGTGGGGTTTCCACTCCTCTGTCACTGCCAATGAACAAACAACTTGTTCACTGACCCTGCACCCTCTTCAATCTAAACCCTAATAAAGAGATTCTACTACACCCATTTGACTTCAGCTCTACTTCCTTGATAATCCAGCAGTTTTGTGTTTGTCTCCTGTGTGATTGTGAGCCATGTCTACAGGGCATTTGAAAACGCTGGGGAGTGTGGTGAATAACACCCCCACACCACATCATAAACTACCACTTGTATTGGACTGATAAAATACCTGTTATTTTCACTCACTAACAACACTACTTATACAGTACAGTGCCCTCTGTCAGTATTGGAAAGCATTTTGTCTTATTTTAGCTCTCTACTCCCTACTGAAATCAAACCAATACTATGGGGTGTTCAAACCAATCAAGCAAGGAGAAGTGTTTCTCAGCTTTAATTCCATGGGTTTTGTTTTCAGATTTTTGTACAACACATTTGTACAAATATCACAGGGCTCCAAAAGGATTGGAAAAAACACATAGGGCCGGTTTCACAGACAAGGCTTAAGCCTAATCCTGGACTAAAAAACATCTTCAATGGAGATTTTACATTGAAAGTGTGATTTAGTCCAGGACTAGGCTTAAGCCTTGTCTCTGAAACCGGCCCATAATGTCCAAATAAAATACCTCATGTTTATTATTTGGTCATCAATTAGCTGGGCGTCTTCCCAAGTGATGCTCTGCCAGGCATCTTCAGTTGTTGGTTTTGAGGTCTTTTTGCCTGAAATCTTATCATCAGGAAGTTAAATGCATATTTAATTGGATTTCAATCTGAACATTGACTTGGCTTTATGGCCCTGAATCTCTAGTTCCTATGGCAACGACACTCACACTCAACACTTTGTTAGGAACACCTGGACATCTTCTCATTCATGCACTTATCTAATTAGCCAATATTGTGGCAGAAGCTCAATGCATAAAACCCTGCAGATACAGGGGCCAGGAGCTTCAGGTATGGTTCACATCAACCATCAGAATGGGGAAAAAATGTGATCTCAGTGATTTTGACAGTGGTATTATTGTGGGTGCCAGACGGGCTGGTTTGAGTGTTTCTAAAACTGCTGATCTCCTGGGATTTTCATGCACAACAGCCTCTAGAGTTTACTCAGAATGGTACAACAAAGAAAAACACATTGTTGATGTCAGAGGTCAACGTAGAACGGCCAGACTGGTTGGAGATGACAGAAAGGTTACGGTAACTCAGATAACCACTCTGTACAATTGTGGTGGGCACAGAAAGTATGATGAAATACCATCTAGTAAATCAGGGGTTTGCTTGTACTCAAGGAAACACGTTGCTTCTGTAAAGGAGTTGTTTCTGTACACACAGAATACATTCTGTTGCTGCCGTCAGCAGTTATAACACCCCCTCCACCATGTTTCACAGATGAGATGGTATGCTGCACTTTTTGGGGCAGATCCTTTTTTCTCCAAACGGTCCTCTGATGCATGATCATATTCATCTTATCTGTCCACAAGACTTTTTCCAGACCTCTGCAGGCGTTTTAGACTTTTAAAGATAACTAGTGGTTTGCGCTTTGCAGTGTCTGTAGTTGGGCTGGTGAAGCGTTTTGCAGATGGTAATCTCTGACAAATTCACACAGAGGATTCTTCGGTTCTCCACTGTAGACGTTTCCCCCTGGCCTGACAAGCCTCTTTGTGATTGTCGAGCTCACCAGTGCTTTCTTTTTTTTCTTACTTCACGATGTTAGAAACTGTTGATCTTGGCTTTCCTGACTTTCATCCCTTTGGTCCTCGTGTTGACAGACACCAATAGTAGGCAAATGCAAAGCCTAGAATTAATACTAGATAAACACCAGCTTTCCATAGTGGGGCTTATGCCGTATGTACCAAGGCCAGTTGCTTTTCCAGTCACTCCCAGGCTTAAACAGGCTTACTCCAGGCTGTACCAATCCTAAATGCTCCACTATCCCATTATTTACGCAGGGCTCTGCATTTCTAATAATATCTAAGACTTAATACAAATCAACATCACATGTCGGTAACAATGGTCTACTCTATCTTTGTTTTGTTGGATCTGCAACCGTCCAAACTTGCATTCTACTAATTGACTGGCAGGAAACCCTCCCCTCTCTTCCTCCCTGGCTCCATCCCCTCTCTCCTTGCCTCCCTGCCTTCCTGCACCCGCTTCTTCCACCAAACCTGGAAGGAAAACGTGACATCACCGCCCTTGCCGTATCAGCTCCTATCACACATCCTTCTATTAATAGACGGTGGCGGTACACCGCTGAGGAAGCAGCATCCTCCTCCTTGGTGAGGCTAAATATGGACTGGAGCAGGTTTGACGTCAGGCCGCTCGCCCCCCCAGCCCCAGACAAGACACTCTGCTCAGCTAGTGATGTCACACTGAGAATTGGGACTCTCCAATGCAGCTCGGCATTGTGGGTTAGCTGTATACGATTCCTGGAGTGTAATACTAAGTGAGGGGGTTTGTGTGTGTGTGTGTGTGTGTGTGTCTGCATGCGTGTTTGTGTGTGCGCCTTCCTTCCTTCCTTCCATCTTCCTTCCTCCCTCTCATCATCAATTCTCCCCTCAGGGGTTAGACAGCTCTGCGAAGAGGTTTAATTGTTGAGTTAGATGAGTGGTCACAACCGAGTCACAGTCATCCCAGTGGTCTGTGGGAGGTCTGAGAGAGAAGCTGCCACGCACTCTTTGTGCAGACGTTAGGCTGCCCTTAGGCTCAGCTCTAGAATCCACTTGCTAAATCCTAACTTTTAAACAATTGGAGGGAAAACCACAAAACGGACCTTAGATCTGTGTCTAGGGCAGTGTTTCTCAAACTTCTCCTCGGGGACCACCAGTCATTCCACATATTTGATCTGTTCAACTAATCAAGCCGTTCCACATATTTGATCTATTCAACTAATCAAGTGCAAAGCAATTATGATTTGTACTTGATTAGTTGAATCAGGTGTGCTGGTGGTGGAACAGATCAAATATGTGGAACGGCTGGTGGTCCCCGAGGAGAGGTTTGAGAACCACTGGTCTAGGGGCAACGTCATCCTCACCATCGGTACCTCTATGAGACGTTGTAATTAATATCAGCAGCCACTAGAGAGCGGAGTTCAGCTGAGCTCAATGAGAACTTGTTTGGAGTTCCTTTTGAGGGAGGTTCAGGGGCCAAGACATTAAATGCACGCAGGTGAGAGACATAGTAGATGTTTCTATTTCAATTGACCAGTACAGAAAACATATTTTCAGTCACCTATTGCTCCTGTTTGTGTATTTTTTCAGTTTGAACCTACTGCTCTTCATTCTGCTGTGTCTCGTCTTCTCTTTCATCCCTCCATTGGTAATATCACTCTCCTTCTCTCCTTCATCTCTCTGGCAGTGGTGTTAATGAATCAAAGTGTATATTTTTAAAAGATTCCCTTAAGCTGTTACATGTCCTCGTACATACACATGGCATGTGAATAATGTCATAATAATGTGTGTCGTGTCATGTGTCACACACGTCAACGCAAGCACACGCACACGTGCACGCATACGTGCACACACACACACACACACACACACACACACAATGATGGTTTGTTGTCTGCGTCACAATGTTGATGCTGATTCTCTGCCTCTATGAAAAGTTTTTCTGCTGAACGATCTAAGATTGATATGCCACTCCTCTCTCCTCTCCTCAGACAAACGAGTGGGTGTGTTCATCATTCAGAAAGAGAGAGGGGCTGGGGAGAGAGAGAAAAAGAACTCAGTGGAGCAGTAGTCTGTCAAACTAGGGTGATGTCTGACAAGTAAGACAAGCAGTGGAATGGTAACTAGCTCAGGTCTCAGAATACCCGCTCAGCTCAGAGTTCTATTTAAGAGCATCTGAACTGTCTCCTCTCTGTCTAAGGCTACATTTTGTGAAAGACTTCATACCAGTCTTCTCACTATTTGTCTGTCTGTATCTATCTGTCTTTCCCTCTTTCTATCTGTCTTTCCATCTCTCTATCTGTCTTTCCCTCTTTGTATCTGTCTTTCCCTCAAAACGGACAGTTTCCCTCTGTACGAATCCAAAACGCAGGTTGTAATTGGTAATCTATCTGAACACAAGGGGCTCTATTTTCAGATATTCTTGGTCATTTCACCAGTAATTTTGCTGATTTGCTGTCTTGCCTGTGCTGAGGTAGGTGCTGAGTAGTGGTAATACATGCGTGATCATGACCATGTGCACGTCAAGACACATTGGGGGGTAGTGGTGGTCTAGTGGATAGTGAGTTGGACTTGTGATCGGAAGGTTGTGAGTTCGAATCCCGCCTGAAACCACACCACTACTAGTGTGTCCTTGAGTAAGGCACTTAGCCCTCAGTTACTCCAGGGGGAATGTCCCTGTAATTCGTAATTGTAAGTCGCTTTGGATAAAAGCGTCTGCTAAATGGCAAAATTATTTAAAATAAGACACACTGTTGTCCCTCCCTCCCTCCCTCCAGTGCAGTCCCTCTCTCTGTGGTTAGTGTATGTCTGTCTGTCTGTCTGTCTGTCTCTCGGTCTCGGTCTCTCTCCCTCTCTCTCTCTGTGGTTAGTATCTGTCTGTCTGTCTGTTGCTCTCTCTCCCTCTTTATCTCAAAGCCTTCCCATCTGCGTCATCAGTTAGACGTGCCTCAGACGAAGTGTTTAAAAATAAAGATGAAGGGAGAGCAGAAGGAGAGTGGAGAAGAGGGAATAGGGAATAGGAGGAGATTGGGGTCCAAAGGGCAGGGGGGCGAAAAGGTTGACTTTGGGGGTGGTGGCCAGAGTAGAAGATTCGGGGGGTGGGCAGATGATTGTTTGTATTCCAGTAGAAGCCTCCTCTGTTATAGGAAGAAAATATATTTGTTGAGGGAAGATAGAGAGATTGTACGGTAAGGAGAGAGAGAGAGAGAGAGAGAGAGAGAGAGAGAGAGAGATCGATAGATTGATCGTTAAGATGTGTGATGTGGTGTAATTAAGTGTGAATGAGCAGGTCAAGTGCCATCATGTGAGCTGAAAAAGACCTGCCTTGAAGAGAGCAATAATATTTCAGACACACTCCAAAGGGATACCACCAGCAACCTTGTACTCAAACAAGACTGTTTATTACACCATTAATAGAGCCCAGCAAATACAGCCCAGTGGCATGTCAGTAAAGCTCATTAAATTGAGAGAGAGAGAGAGAGAGAGAGAGAGAGAGAGAGAGAGAGAGAGAGAGAGAGAGAGAGAGAGAGCTCAATAGCCCAGCAGAGCGGGGGAGGGACAGGGTGAGGGAGAGATGGCGGAAGAAGAGGAAGAAAAAGGAAGAAAAACTGGACACGTGCTTACATTCAACATGTGGGTCAGTGTTATACAACTACCTGACACACTGAGTAGAAGAAGCGTACACTAAGGTGTGGTTTCCCAGACGTAGATCAAGCCGAAGCGTCTTCAATAGCGTGAGAGTTGAAAGGAGAAACCTATGTGTGTGTGTGTGTGTGTGTGTGTGTATGTCATGCATACTCACAGCATTCATCCACACATTAAAGTAAGCCCACACAATTAAAGATACTCATCTAATAATAATAATAATAATAATAATAATAACTTACATTTATATAATAATGCCTTTCACAGACCCAAGGTCGCTTATCTATTGGGAATGTTTTAGTACAGGACTGTGTCCAGGAAAGCAGCCCTAAGTGTACAGCACAGATCGACTCAGTGGCTATGGTACAGCTAAAACACGATACATTGTATGATGTGTTGCGCGCACACTGTACAATATGACAGGAACTGCCACATGGTACTGAGAGGGAGAGGAAGTGTTGCAGTATGGTCAATCGGAAGCAATGACGCCGAATTGAAGAAAGAATACGTGTTTAGAGAGGGAGGGTTTTTGTATGAGGGAGAGAGAGAGGGACTTGTGGAGAGAGCGAGACAAGGACAGACAGGCACAATAGCTTTTGTCATTGAACACAGGGAGAAACATGAAGATGCTTTTGTGTGTGTGTGTGTGTGTGTGTGTGTGTGTGTGTGTGTGTGTGTGTGTGTATGCGCATGTGTGTGTACATGTGAATGTGAGTGTCCATTTACATTTACATTTGACTTTTTTGGCATTAGCTAACGCCTTTATCCAAAACGACTTACAACAACTACATTGAACTAAGTGAATCATCTATCCACGATTCCACCAGTCACAACAGGAAAAAGTCATCTATGCTCGGGCCAGGGGCCATTAGCAGTTGTAGTGCTGTTGTAATTGTACTGTCACCTGATCAGGATCCCCAAATTATTATACAGTAAACATTGCTTACTCCATTGTTCAGTCCTACAGCATAAGCATGAGAATCAATGGAACTTCCCTACATTGTATGTATGTGTGTGTTTGTGCAGTGCACTCTCTCTCTCGCATGGATAAGAGTCCATATGTGTACTCTTTGCACAACTTAACGTCCATCTGTCTTTTTACAACTTGAACTCCATCATTACCTGGCCCCCCACGGGGCTGATTCCGGCACGTCATCTCCCCCAACCCTCGCCACAGATCTTGGACCGGAGGGACGTAAAGGCTCGCCGTTGCCTTAGCAACACACACACACCACCCCTTGTCCGCCCGTTTGATCAGCCCCCGGCTACTCTCAATGGGACAGTTACGACGTCACACACAACGCCATCGCATGGCCAGACCTTGAGCTTAGTAGCAAAACATCTATGTGTGGACTACAAACCTAATAACAACGGTAATGGGTAACTGACGCTTGGAACACATCCTGAAGACAAGCAATAAGGATGGACACAGTCATTCACATGTCTAATCATTGACAAACATCACACACACAGCCGCGCGCAGACACCCAGCTGGCAAGCCTGCATACATACATACAAACTCAACGCATTCATTCACACATAACAGTGAGCCCACACAATTAAAGATGCCCGTCATACAGGCATGTATAAGTCACGCACGCACGCACGCACACACACACACACACACACACACACACACACACACACACACACACAGAGACACACACAGAGACACACACACACACACATACACACACACACACACACACACAGAGACACACACACACACACACACACACACACACACACACAGCTGGTGGTGTGGGAGTAGTAAAGGAAAGCCTCACTGTGGTTTACTCACACCAGGAGGCAGTTCTGAGGGTCCAGATCGCCAGTGTAGGAGGTGTGACATAACATGGGTCCCCTTGATTACTCATGATGATTAACTGTCTGTATGTCTGTCTGTCTGCCTGTCTATCTGTCTGTCTAAATGTTTATCTGTCTGTCTGTCTGTCTGTCTAAATGTTTATCTGTCTGTCTGTCTGTCTAAATGTGTATCTATCTGTCTGTCTGTCTGTCTGTCTGTCTGTCTGTCTAAATGTGTATCTGTCTAAATGTGTATCTGTCTGTCTGTCTGTCTGTCTGTCTGTCTAAATGTGTATATGTCTGTCTATATGTCTGCCTTCTATCAGTCTGTCTGTATATATGTCTGTCTGTCCTTCTATCTGTCACTGTGTATCCCTGTCTACACAGATGGTCTTGTGATTGGTTTGGGTTGAACACGTTTGCAGTGGGCTACCAATACAATACACAATACAAGTGCAAATAATCAAATAACAACTTTCTGCCAGTTAGCCCCCATAAAATGATCTAATTCAGTAGTTGTATCTGCCCACCTTCCAAAGTCCAACTCCACCCAGCCCCACCCATGACACACACTAGGCTACTCACATGGATGCCACTCATCTTGTATTTCAGCAGATATGATTGTGCACTGACTCCTTTACTTAAACTTCCATAAAATATGGACTATCTATTCATGAGCATAATATGTTTGTTTGAACCTCTCTTCTGGCAGAAGGCCAATGCTAAATCATACTCTAGGATTTTATACAGACCTTCTTTCATCACCTCTCTCTCTCTCTCTCTCTCTCTCTCTCTCTCTCTCTCTCTTTCTCTCTCTCTCGCTCTCTGTCTCCATTCGTCTACTACCGGTCTTCACAGGCGTGCCGGAAACAGACCATATTGGCTTCTGATCACAGGCGAGGAGACGAGCATCGTGTTCATCTCCTACCCATCCATCTCTCCTCTCCTACCCATCCTCAGCTCCTCCACATCATTATGGGCTGCGCTTTGTGCAACGTGCCGTGCCTTCCTCTCCCCCTCCCTCCCTCCCTCCTTCCTCCCCCCTCCCTTCCCTTTCCGTCTTCGTAGAACTTCGAATCTCCTCCTCGTTCTATCTTCTGGCGAATACGTGTAGGCTCTGTGCGGTTGCATGCTGCGCGCCCGCCCGCTCTCCAAGAATCCCCCCTCCTCGCCGGCCCCCCCCTTTCCGTTTCTAACACCCGCGCTCGATCTTGACCCGGGGTGTGACGTATGAGAGATTCCACGGTGCCCACTCCCGTAGGCACCAACGGAGGGCTTGAGTATAAAAGGGGGACCAGGATCCGACAGTCTTCACTCTCTCAGTCGCTCCGACTTGGTAACCAAAGCTTCAGCGGAGATAGCAGGCAGTGTTTCAACTCCCCAGGCTAACTCGCTTTCGAATTTGGTTTAGGATGGAAACAACAACCATGACTGCTCGGAGCCGACGATGCTCCATCATACGCACCTGCAAAAGTAAGTTTCTCTCTGTTTCTATTCTTTTCCCGTTTGGCTTGGTAGTGGTGAAATATATTGTGCAAGCCTACTACTTCAGCTATAACAAAAAAAACTTATTCTGAACGAATAATGCATGAATGAGAATTGTAAACTTGGTAAAAATGTTATTACATTATTTACTCAACGGAATAAGCAATTGGATAACATTGCGAGGTAGCCCTAGGTTAGATATCTTATATTGTTTGAATATGTCAAACAATTGTATAAGTATAAACGATTGAAGTACTGAGATACTCTTAAAAAGTTGTGCCACAAACTTGTGTCACAAATGTACGATTTTAAACGTAGCCTATAGCTTTACTTTTGCTTTAAATTGTTCTGTTTGTTAGAAATGTATTTGGATTTTGTCGTGCGTAATGCATTGCGCAGATAGACCCGTTTTACGCACAAACATGGTCACTCAATAACAACCACTAAACCTATCATACCTCACCTCTGGCATCAAGACAAGCTCTTCTTGTGATAATGTGAACTTGTTCTAATGAAATTGAATGCCAACATCGATAATTATATCACAATGTTTTAATCAACAATCAAATGAGTGTCATGACAATACATTGATGATATAATATTAATGCTATTTCTTAACAATATCTAAGTAAACATGTTATGTTGTTAGATAACACGTCTTCTAGAGCGTCAGTGATTTGCTGTGATGTATCCAGCAGTCAAGCGTCTGCTTTATACATGTTCAGCACCACGTTTGCTGGACAGCGCTCGCCTCGAGCCTCTTTCGTCCTCCTCTTAACGCAGTATGAAAACTCACTTCTTCCCCCTCTCTCCTTTTCCTCCCAGGCGGTCTCTCCCTCTGGCTGGTGGTCTGGCTGGTCCTAGGCAAGCCCGGTCCTGCGCAGGCGTGCCCGCACCTGTGCGTGTGCTACCCGACGCCCATGACCGTGAGCTGCCAGGCGCAGAACTTCACCGCCGTGCCCGTGGGAGTGCCCTTCGACTCGCAGCGCGTGTTCCTTCAGAACAACCGCATCACAGAGCTAAGAGTAGGCTCTTTCGGCTTCGGAACTCAGGTAATGTATTATTATTATTATTATTATTATTATTATTATTTCTATTATTATTATTATTTGTTTTGTTTTGTTGTGTATTTTCTTTTTCTATATTCTGTCTTTCTGTCTTTCATGTTTTTAGATTTTAGATTTTCAGTGCATACTTCCATGGCTTATAATATTACCTGACTATACTCACACTTTCCCTCTTCCTCTCTCCCACCATCCCTCTCTCCCTCTCCCACCAGGTTCTGTGGCTCTTCTCCAACAACATCACCTGGATCGAGGCTGGTGCTTTCAGCGAGCTGAGGGACCTGGAGGAGCTGGACCTGGGGGACAACCCTCACCTGCGCAGGCTGGAGGGGGGCGCCTTCAGGGGCCTGGAGAAGCTGCAGAGCCTCCATATGCATCGCTGCAAGCTGACTGCCCTGCCTCACGACCTTTTCAGCAAGCTCTACAGCCTGCAGTTCCTCTACCTGCAGGTAGGGGCAGTACACAGTACACACACTCACACACCCACACCCACACCCACACCCACACACACACACCCACACACACACACACCCCACACACACACATGCACACACACACACACACACACACACACCCCTCACACACACTCACACACACACACACACACACACCACACACACACACACACACACACACACACACACATACACACTATTGATAACTGTTTATATTATGGGAAATGACCCTTTGTCAAGTGAAGTGAGTAATTCTATTTGAGGATGAGTAAGTGTTTCGATAAAGTATTATCATATTGTCATGTGTTGTTGATGAGTGTGTCATTTACTGTATAACCTAATCGGCCCACTTCATGTTACCATCGCAGGAGAACCAGCTCCACTTCCTCCAGGACGACCTCTTCTCTGACCTCATCAACCTGAGCCAGCTCTTCCTGCACGGCAACCGGATCCGCACGATCTCCGAGAACGTGTTCCACGGCCTGGTCAATCTGGACCGCCTCTTGCTCCACGACAACCGCGTGCGCCAGGTCAATCGCCGTGCGTTCCGCGACCTGGGCCGCCTCACCATGCTCTTCCTCTTCAACAACTCCCTGGCTGAGATCCCCGGCCAGGCCCTGAGGGACACCCAGGCCATCCAGTTCCTGCGTCTCAACGGCAACCCCTGGTCGTGCGGCTGCGAGGCCCAGAACCTGTGGGAGTGGTTCCGCGGCGCCCGTGTCTCCTCCTCCGAGCTGATGTGCGCCTCCCCTTCCCCCCGCCGCGGCCTCGACCTCCGCTTCCTCCGCGAGATGGACTTCGCCCTGTGCCCTCTCCCCGACCCCGGCTCCATCGCCGGCTCCACCACCACCACCTTCAGCACCAAGACCCGCTGGTGGTTCTCCAAGAACAAGCCCGTGTCCTCGTCCAAAGGCATCTTCGAGAAGAGCTCCGAGACCGTCAAGGCGTTCCCCTTCTCGCAGGGGAAGACCACGTCCACCTCTGTCAAGTACGAGCTCGGGGAGGAGGAGGCGGCGCTGCCCAAGCTCGACGCCGAAGAGTACTGGGCCAACTACGGCAACGAAGACGCCGGCACCACCCTGCGCTGTTTCGAGCTTGACTGCCCGACCGACTTTGACGGCGCGTCCCCTTCCTCCGCTCCTTTGTCATCCCCTTGTCCCTCTCTCCTCGTCCTCTCCGTCCTCGCCATCTCCCTCAATCTGCACCTCCTATTTGGCTGAATCAGACTTTCAAAACTCACCCCCACACCTTCCTATCTCTTCTCTCTGCCAATTCCAGGGCAGTGGAGACCCCGTCTTACAAACTCTGTACCCCCTTTGCCATCCTACTGAGCAACTCTATCTTAACCAATGATAAAGGCACAGGAGAGGAAATAGGGGGCTGTTAGACAGTTAGTTCTAACATTATGCAGGGCTTACAAATAGCTGTTACAGTCAGTACTCAGCCAAGGCTAACTACAACAGGTGGCGTCTTTACCTCGCCTGCTTGACGTGTTGGTCAACCACCGTTACTCTTGCAATCAAGGGTTAGCGGTCACCTTATGAGTGTTACAATAACACGTTCTACAGCTCATATCAGTGCTACTTACTGTTGTGAAAGCTATCATCATTGTCAGGCCAGCCTTGGCAATTGTAACAACTGCCAGTGTTACTGCAATTACATACACTTTACTAGCTGTTACTACTACTACTGCTACTACTACTACTATTATACTACTACTACTACTACTACTACTATGGTTACAGTTTTGATAATAACTACATGACAGCCATTACTGTTACTGAAACTGTGACGACTATCCTGTAAATAGATGTGTGTACATGCTGGATAGATATCCATCATGTGTCAACAACTATCCTCATCATCACCATCATCAGGTTCACCTCTAATTCTGGTATTTCCAGAGTAGAGGAAAGTAAGCGTTTCTGTAGGGCAGAGCAAAGGGTGTATCAAGAGTGACACGTACACAGTATAGAAGGTGGAGACAGAGTTCGAGAGAGAAGTAGAGAAAGAGAGAGAACAATCTGTTCTCTTTTAGCCTTCGGCGAGAGAGAGAGAGAGAGAGAAATACTGCGAAAGAGAGCGTGATAGAGAGAGAGCGATAGAGAGAGAGCGATAGAGAGAGAGCGATAGAGAGAGCGCGGCGAGTTAAGAATAAACTAAAGGAGGTTGTGTAAGAAAGTATTCTGACAAGATGAAGAAAAACTTAACACAGCAGAGCTAACACAACAGGGAGAGAAAGAGCGATGACCAGATAGAAATACATGAAAAGGAGAGAGAAAACGACAGTGCTCGCCCTTGAAACAGAGAGAACGACAAGTATTGAACTCATTCATCACCCTCCATGCTCCCTGTAAATATGACATCTTCACCTCCACAGGGTAAGAATGTTTACGGTCAGACAGCCTCATTGTTCTGATTGGTTGTTATCATTTGTGATGTCAAGGTCGGAATGTTTCTGAATGATTCTGAATGATTCTGGATAAAAGAGCAATGGAGATTCTGAATAACATTGTGAGACTTTTCTTCTGGGATAGTTATTATTTGGAATTAATTTGCCTGTTCTTTTAGGTAATGTCTGTTTTTTTTGTGACTATTCATGCTCACTCATCCTCTTGGAAGGTAACAGGATGACCAGTCCATTTGACTAGTTTATCTAGACACCGTAGCTTGATGAAGTGAGCAAAGACTGAAACAAAATGACCTCCTCGTTAAACCCCCCCCCACCCAAATCTCCACCATTTCCCCTCTCCTCCACTCTGATCCAACAGGTAGAATCAACCAGTGATTGATCACGTCACCATGATTAAATAGGACACAAACATGACTAAACTGGACATACTGTAACTCAAAACCAATAGACTTACTGGAACACAATGTCTCGCCATCGTTCTAACTAGGAACATGACTGACAACTGTTGCAGCTTAGAGACTGACAGGGAATGATTGGTTGCGAGCCGAGCTGGCAGATCCACTGTACAGCTGGCACAGAACCTGTCAAGGAGAAAGACGATTGACTAAGAGAAGGAGATCCTGACAGTTGGACTGACGTGTTGAGTTCCTGAGAGACTGAGCTTACCGTTATACTATGACAGACGCAAAGACAGACAGACTAATGGACGGACATAGACTAGCAAGCAGGGACACATTGACAGACTGACAGACAGACAGACTAACAGACAGATCCACTTATGCCCTCACCGACAGAGCGAGAGAGACTGAAATCTGATTGGTGGACAACCGGAGTGACGTCGGACGAAAGGAACGGGTGGAAGTGACCAAACAAGGCTTCCTCTCATCCTCCGCCACTCTTCAGCATGTCTCCGTTCCTCCCTCCCTCGCTCCCTCCCTCGCTTCCGCTCTCCTTCCCTCCTTACTTCTCTCCCTTACTTCTCTCCCTCGCTGTTCTGAGTTTGTCTGAGGGAGGGTAGGCGGGCTGACGTATCCACTCTTTTTTCTTTCTTTATCCTGCCGAACACTTGTGTCTTGAAGCAGTCACCTGTCTCCCTATCCTTTCACAGGAGTAAAACACGGGAGTCATTGAAAGAAAGAGGAGAGAGCATTTCCTTTTACAGAGATTGTTGCTGTAGGGGTGGAAAAAGGCAAGGACAAGATCTTAGAGGATAGGAAGAAAACAGCGAGGCGTATACACACCTACCCACACACACACACACACAGACACACACACACACACACACACACACACACACACACACACACATACATGTACAGTATTCATAAAATGATGCTTTTAGCCTCTTCAATATAGATTATTTTGGTTTGCCATGCCCATGCTCTTAAGAAAAGTATCATTATGTTATTCTGTTTTTCGCCTCTGTGAATCAACAATAAGCTGTTCACTAACAGGAAAGATTGCAAGGATTGGTCTAGGTATACTGTTTGTCTAAGTTCCTGACTGTGTCCATGGAGGTTAATTGCAGTGTCCGTAGAGGTGGTGTAAAGGTCAACCATGAGGGTGAGGTCAAACTGGGCCTCGGTGCTCTTCTGTGGCCATGATAGTAAGGTCACTTTCAGACGACCAAAGCGCCAGTAATACCCTTTTACCCAATATGTGTATAGACTGGTTGACTGAGCAACTCAATGTGAATGTGTGTGCGTGTGTATATGTGGGAGTGTGGGAGAAATAATATTTTGTTATCTGCTTGACTGAGTGGCGAGGAGAGTGACATGTCAATTGCTGTCATCTTTTTTAATTGTTGAAAGAAAGGATGAGCAGTCGATCAGCCTAGTCTGAAAGAGAACATTATTAAATAAATAACTTCAAAAAAATCTATTTGCGTGGGTGTATCATTTTACACTTTGGAATCATCTTTAAGATGTCCAGAGGGATGGACAAAACACACACACACACACACACACACACACATGCACACACACACACACACACACACACAATCCATCTCTCTTGTATAAGTCTTCCGTCTGAATGTTCTTTTGTAGTCATTATACCAGTTACTATGCAACAAACAAGCCTGAAGATAATGCAGGAGGACATACCTGAACATATAGTAGTGTACCATCTCTCCAATGCTGATAACCAAGCAATAGAGTTTGAGACCAGACCACCAGACATTGCAAGTAAGATCACATTCAGTCATCATATGTCACCCATCGAAACCATCATTCATAACTAGGGTTAGGTCATATCTCTCATAAAAATATCTCTCCCTCTCTCTCTCTCTCTCTCTCTCTCTCTCTCTCTCTCTCTCTCTCTCTCTCTTCTCTCTCTCTCTCTCTCTCTCTCTCTCTCTCTCTCTTTCTCTCTCTCTCTCTCTCTCTCTCTCTCTGTCTCTCTTCTTCAGTGGAGTCAACAGTAGTTGGCAGTGCTAGAAAGAACAACGGCCTTGGGAGGGTTGTGACAAGTTTCGAGTGGCGCCAAGAGCAAACATACTGGCTGTGAGAATGTATTAAATATTTGCCCTTTATTAACTTTGAGTCCCATACACCGATGAGCCAAACCATTATGACCACTGACAGGTGATGTGAATAACACTGATTATCTTGTTACAATGGTACCTGTCAACAGGTGGGATTTATTAGGCAGCAAGTGGACAGTCAGTTCTTGAAGTTGATGTGTTGGATGCAGGAGAAATGGGCAGGAGTAAAAGACCTGAGAAACTTTGACACGGGCCAAATTGTTATGGCCAGACGACTGGGTCAGAGCATCTCTGAAATGGCAAGGCTTGTGGGGTGCTCCCTTGTGGGGTGCTCCCGGTCAGCAGTGGTGAGTACCTATCGACAGTGGTCGGAGCATGAACAAACCGTACACCGTACCACATCAAGTTTTGGCTCATCAGTGTATATTCACATTGTCACCATAGGATCACCAAATGTGGACATAGCCAGACGTCATTGGTGTTATGTTAAGCTAAATACATCAGAAGCTTTAATAATGACTTTAATAAGTTTCAATGATGTAACCAGTGAATAAATTACCTTTAACCCCAAACCAACCTGTCAGAGGGCCACTTGCCCAAAATAAGCTTGTTACAGTTGTAGGAGCCCTCACATGGATGCAATGAGGTTATACTGTTCATATAGGACCCTTTAAATAAGGCACATAGGCCTACGTGTTTAAGTCAGTCAACTGTACTGTGCAACTCCCAGAAGGCAGGAAGATGACTAAACAGGCTCTAAATAAGGAAGATACGGACGTACACAACCTGGCAAGCATCATGCCTTCCCATTGGATGCAGCCCATGTGCGCCAATGGACCTCAATGACGCACCCACAAATTGGGGTATGAGCCATGTGTGTTCAATTGGACGGTGGCCACGTCAGTCAACAGTGAGACACAATTGGAGTCATCGATGCGAGTTGTGAGAGGGAGGCGGGACAAGCGTCTGTTGAATAGATGAATATTAATGACTTTCGGTTGTGAGTCAGATGGGAGTGGATGGAGGCAGCGAGAGAGAGTGGGGGGGGGGGGGCTGGGGGGGTGATAGAAGAAAATAGTTCAGTGTGTTTGTCATTTTGGTGCCGGAAATTATCCATCGAAGATGTGAGCTTCTTGCGAGATGTGAGATGTCACAACTTGCCTCCACACTTGGAGAGAGTCACATACACACAGATGACAATGCCCAACCTACACACGTCATAGCCCAGCACGAAACACACACGCGCGCGCACACACACTCACACGTCTTACAGATATCAACTCCTCTCCTTCTCTCATCTCGGGATCTCCCTCCTTCCCTATCTTGTTTTCACACATCCCTCTCTTCAAATCTCCCTGTCGTCATCAGCCCCCCGCTTCCCCTCCCTTCTTCACAGCATTATATCCCTGTTCTTCCTTTCCAATTTTCTCCACCATTTGTTTATCAATTCTGAGTCTTTCACATTACCTTCCTTTCAGTCATTCGTTCTCTCTTTCTCTTGGTAAAAGTAAATCAGGGTCTACAGCACCTGTACAAACCCGGTTCTACCTGTACAAACCAGGTTCTACCTTTACAAACCCGGTTCTACCTGTACAAACCAGGTTCTACCTGTACAAACCCGGTTCTACCTTTACAAACCCGGTTCTAGCTGTACAAACCAGGTTCTACCTGTACAAACCCGGTTCGACCTGTGCAGACCTGTGCAAACTACGGTCTACTGTTCCACCGATGTGGGTTTTTCCTCTCTTCTTCCTGATTCTCTGGGTGCCCACGTCACGCCATTTTACTTTGTTCTGTGTGTTGTTTCTTTCCGCCCACCTGGTAGGGATCTAATTATGTGAGGAATCAAAGAAGAGCAGAGACGAGGGCAGTCGCTATAATTAATCAGAATGGAAACCCTTTGATCAGTACAGTATCTGAGCACCTGTGAGTTATTTTTAGCTCTCTGTGAGGTGTGTGTGTGTGTGTGTATGGGTGTATGGGTGTGTGTGTGTGTGTGTGTGTGTGTGTGCGTGGTGTGTACTTGAGCAAGTGTATGTGTGTGTGTGTGTGTGTGTGTGTGTGACACACACACCTCTTTCTCCATCGTCTGGAGTATTGACAATGTGTCACGTTGGCCCGAGTGTTTGATTCTGCTCTTTATGTGATGAGCTTTGACTGTCTCTCACGTGTTGCTACAAACAAGTGAGATGTTGCAGCCGGCAACAAGGCAGGCGGGAATTTGAGAAGGCGAGAAAGAGAGAGTGAGAGCAACAGAAGAAGTGTGATGTTTTCCAGTCACGTGCTTGGATGGTTTTGTGGGTGAGAGCATTTGGAGGGCTTAAGTGTGTATGGAGACACACACGCAGATATACTCGTTGGCACGGTCTGGAGTTGTCAGTGAGGCCCGCTGGGAGACAGACGTTTGTTATGGCGTCACTGCTACCACACGTGCAACAATAATACACACATGGTGCAGGCACGCACGCACACACTCACACATGCACACGCGCACACACACGTGTCATCAAAGCATGCAGGATGTTGACATGGATGATGCCACAGAGTGGTTTACAGTAATGACCTTGTTTACTTTTCACACAGAGATGCCCTGTACAGTAATTCTTAATAAGGCAAGATCCAACTCAGGTGTAGACGGGGGTGCTATCATCTTTCTAGGGCTGTCTCACGAGAGCTGTGACGAATGACCTCAGAAGTATTGCAGACTGATGAAGGATGAGAAGAGAAGAGAGGGGTGGGTAGGGGAGGGGAGAGATGCTATTGATGCGTCAGTCACTGACACTCCAAGTTGAGGCAGGCCAATCAAATGGCACGCTCATCCTAACGTCTCCTATGCCTTGGGGAAATGAAGTCGCTGCACATGGAGAAACCTCACAGGTTTTTGGTTTGTGATTGAAATGGTGAATGAAAGGCAAAGCGCTTGCTTCCTCTCTTCACCGGTTTTCTTTCTTCTTTTCTCCACCATCTCCTGGGACGGCACATCTTAACCTCCCCCTCCCTGGTTTTTACTCATCTCTCCTCATGTGATGTGTCTTCTCTCCTACTCTCCCTCCTCCCTCTCTTTTTCTTTTATCAAGCCCGAGTCATGTATGTGTCAGGCATCTCAGCACACACCCCGTCTCTCCTTCCCCTTCCTCTCTCTCTCTCTCTCTCTCTCTCTCTCTCTCTCTCTCTCTCTCTCTCTCTCTCTCTCTCTCTCTCTCTCTCTCTCTATGACGTTATGGCAGTATGTATCGCTTTGGATAAAAGCATCTATATATAATAAATGAAAAAAGCATAAATAATAAGCATCTATATATAATAAATGGCATATATTAATCTATTAAAATGTAGTCCTATCCCACAGGTAGTTATGTCATCACCCACCTCTCTCACTTTCTACCCCTCCTTTCTCATGTACAAGCTGTTCTGTCATCTCATTGATGACTAAAGGCCTTGCCATCAAGGACTTTAACGTTCCCCATTTAACGTTACCCCCCATCATCAGAAATCACCCTCTCTCCCCTTGCCTCCCTCTCTCCATCTGTCTCGTCCCACTTCCCCTCCCTTTCCTTCTCTCCATTGGTCTTATCCCTCTCTCCCTCTTTCCATCTGGATCATCCCTCTTTCCCTCGATATTTCTCTCCATCGGTCTCATCCGTCTTTCCCTCCATCCTTCTCTCCATCGGTCTCATCCCTCTCTCTCTCTCTTTCCATCTGGATCATACTTTTTTCCTCCCTTTCCTTCTCTCCATTGGTCTCATTCCTCTCACTCTCTCTTTCTATCAGGATCATCCCTCTTTCCCTCCATCCTTCTCTCCATTGGTCTCATCCCTCTCTTCCTCTTTCCATCTGGATCATAACTTTTTTCCTCTCTTTGCTTCTCTCCATTGGTCTTATCTCCCTCTCTCCCTCTTTCCCTCCATCCTTTCCTCCATTGGTCAACCCGATCAACCCTTCTCTTCCTATCTTGATGTCTCTCCCTACTTCCTTGCTTCTTGTCCTAGTTTACTTGTGTCATCTGCCTTCTGTGACCGCAAATGGCAGCAGCCTTTCAAGAGACACAATGCCAAACCCCATCATCTCTCTCTCAAAATAGCATCTGACTTGGCTCCAGCTCATTCTTGTCTGACATGTCCCATGATGATGCACTCTGATCTCAACAGATCCATCCAAAGATGTCCGCCCGTCAATGAGTCATCCTGGGTAGCCTATAGCTCCGTCTGTCACTGAGATTCTCTTCTCTCTCTCTCTCTCATTTAGAACATGTAACTGTCATCCACCACCCTCCCACTCCCATTCTTCTGTTTTCTAATTGACTATTGATCGCAGGCACAGGGCCAGACACATCACCTTGGGTGGGTGGGTGCAGACGGGGGGTGTTGGGGGGGGGTTCTACCGGTAGTCCGACGGCCGCAGTGGGCAGCACTTTAAATATTTAAATACATTGCAAATATTGAATACATTCTCACAGCCAGTATGTTTGGCGCCACTCGAAACTGTCACAACCCTCCCCAGGCCATTGTTCTTTCTAGCACTGCCAACTACTGTTGACTCCACTGAAGAAGAGAGACAGAGAGAGAGAGAGACAGAGAGAGACAGAGACAGAGACAGTAAATACAAATAATAACGTTAAACATTCAAACACGCCCCCGGAATATCAGTAATTCACAAGAAAAGTAATTGCCTTAACTTTTGATTGGGTGGACCCCTGTCCATAGCTACTGCCGGCATTGGTTGATAGTGTGTATTGTTTCTGTAGTGGAAGTTATAGTGTTGCCATTATCTTTTACTTCAAATATAGTCATATGATGCCCCTCTGTGGTAAATTAGTATTACTGCAACTCTGGAGAGGTGAACACACCATGATGAATATTATTGCAAAGCTTGACACCCAATAGTCAGAGCAGGGATGACTTACTCACCAGCCGAGTTTGAGAGGGTCTGAGCAGGACTAAATGGATAGATTATACAAGTATTCTCTTCTCTACTCTATTCTCTATTCGGGCTTTACACTCTTTTTATTTGATTTTTTATATCTAGCTCTTAATTTAACTGCCACATGATTATTATGCTCATTAATTTAGTGAGGTATATATTTTAGGTTATCTATTTATTATTTCACACACAATGTGTTTGTTGTCATTTATTCGTAGTGGAAAGTATAGCCCTATATTAAACATTTCATGTATATGCATTTTACATTTGATTTTAATATGTCTTTACTTATTCAGATTTAGATATGTAAATGGTAAAAACAGACATTTACATTTACAGATGTTCTCTCCTGACTTTCAATAAGGTGAAGTCCTCCATGATGTCATCAAAATCCAGCGAGGCTGTAAATTCATTCTCAATTGCCAACAGGGCAAAGGTGTTCAGCTTTTCTTCCCTTACTGTTGATCTCAGCTACGTTTTCACACGTTTCAACAAAGAAAACAACCTTTCTCCTGAACAGTTTGCAATCGTAATGTCCGATAGGCCTACATACAAAGGCAAATGTCCACATTAGGGAAAGCATCGCTAGCTCTCTGAGCTTCTAATACATGCCCATGACTGATTGTTCATTTTTCAGCATTGAGATGGCAAAACTCTGCTGTAAAATCATCCTCAAGAGCTGAGCATCGCACCTCTGGACCTGCAGACTCACCAAACATGACTCACATGACTCACATGACTCACATGACACAACATGACTTTCTTCACTTGACTGCTTCGGCTGTCTGCCTTGTATCCCTTGGCTGCTGTGTGAGTTTTGGCCTCTGCTTCGTAGGCTTCAAAATCATTTCTGACCTTGCCTATGAATTAGTGAAGTGAATTGTATAGGGTGCATGAACGGTGTATGAACAGTGCATGTGACGTTGGGGCTAAAATCACCTGCCTCTGCTGCTGAGTTTGGGGGCAGAGCCTCCGTCCTCCTCCACAGCGGAGGGTCTTGCAGTTGCAGCCAGTAATTGAGGCTGGCTTTTGGGCTTTGAAGAAACGGGAGAAACGTGTGTAAAGCCCCTCTATGTCATTGCACAGAACGTGGGTGCATACTGCTCTAATTTATGCTCCTGTGGGTTATCACTAGTAGCCACAAGGTGGTAGGCTACTGGCTACATATATTGAACATTATTTAGGCAGTTGATGTTCTGTCTGGGGCCCCAAGTGGCAAGGAGGCCCTAGGGATGTGCCTAGAGAGATAAGACAATTAGCCTAATTTGTGTCATTATGTCATAATCTGCAGGACACAAACTGTTTGTTCACTATTGCAACTTTGGAAATGTTAGACAAATCCATGCAAATAAGAGGCAGTTATACTCGTTTTTGGAATAGTCTTACCCTGTGGTCATTCAGCTCTCCTAGGAATGGTGAAACGAGTGTCACAGTGAAAAACAACATACTTTTGTAAGTGTTACTGTTGAGTTTTTTGGTGTCACTGGTCCGTTCACGTTTCTTCACTGAAAGGGACCTCTGACAGTAAAGAACGTGTAGGCTAAGTAAGAGATACCTTTCAACATGGGTGACAAGAGATTAAGAGGAGACCAGGAGAACATCGTCAACCGAATCAATAAAAACACTGTAGATGTGCGGGAATTCCAACTTGTGCACTCTCCGGAGGTCCAGCGCATCTTCTATGATGGATTGATGGAGATGATTCCCGACACTGCGTTCCGAGGGTTAACATACCACCCCGAGAGTCTACTCCTCTACGCCGCTATGACCAGTAAGGGGGCATTCATTTACTATAAATGTACATTCATGTTGTGTCATGATGACAGTAGATTAATGGCATTCGTTCCTCTGGGAAATGTGCGATTCAATGCGCAATACGCGCTCGCGAATTGCGTTTTACTTTATGTCAGGGCTGCGGTTTGGGCAGCTGGCATTTGGGCAGCTGATATTTGGGGAGCTGGTATTTGGGCAGCTGATATTTGGGCAGCTGATATTTGCCAACATTTTTCTGCTGCTGTCAGCAGTAACATTATTAATTAAGTTAGCCAGTTCTAGTGACAACTATACCCATTTTTATGTGCAAAAAAACCCAAAATGGATAAAAACTATATTTGATTTCAATAGATTTGATCAGGAAAATGAAATAATAATAACATATTTGGAAATGTATATGTTTTTAATAGTTATTTTTTGGATTGAAGTTTAATGAACAACACTGGGGACATCCCAAATCCCATGCAAAATCCAATTTACATCTTTAACCAAAGCTTTTAAAATGTAGAAAACAACAACTTAGAAGCCCATATCATTGTATTCATAATAAATAACAATTGACTATAGGCCTACATGAAAAACCTTATGAAATTAGTATTTGTCCAAATATAGAAAACATACAACATGATTTAGTACTGGGGACGGAAAAGGCACCGTATAAAAAAAATAACCCAATGATGAAAAAACGATTTTGGACGAGTGGCGCTACCTCTGCTGTATATTCCTCTACAGTTTTGCAACGAAAGAGCGCTCATTTCAACTTTCTTCCCCAGTCGTCAGTTTTGCTGCGACCCAGTCCGCCTGGATGACAGGTGTGGTGGCCCTGGCCATCCTGTCCATGCGCTACTACTACAGCCGGAGAGTTGTCCTCGGTTACCTGGAGCGAGCGAGACGCACGGACATGGGCGACATGGAGAGACATTACCTGAAGGCACCGGGTAAGACTACGAGACTTGCTAGTGCTCTGTTTTGTTAAGATGTAATAGTCACTTTGGGTAACTATGCTTTATAGACAGAGACGATATAGTGAGTAATCTTGGTATCCAAAACACATGGAGGAAAAAAAAAAACGCACACTTAGAACTCAGGACAGCGTTCAAACATAACATCTTAAAAGTTTTTTTAATTTCTTACTGCAGAGTAGTGCACACACATGCTTTCAATGTTCATGCATCAGTAGGTGGAAAAGAGACTCAGGTCTCAGTAAGGTCTCCCCTGTATGAAGATAGGATGCATAACAATGCATAACAATTAGGGCCTACTGTACAAAGCACTATTCCATTTTCAAGGTCGTTGTCATCCTTCTGTTCCGTCCTCTCATTCTCCATCACCCATAAACCTTTCTTCCTTCTTCACCTCTCTTTTCCTTTTGCAAAAGTGATTGAATCTCTCTCTCTCTCTCTCTCTCTCTCTCTCTCTCTCTCTCTCTCTCTCTCTCTCCCTCTCTCTCTCTCCCCCTGTGGTTTGATTTCCCTGTAAGATATAGGAAGCCAGATTGTATCACCCACATCAGCATAGATACAGTTGAACTGAGTCCAAATTATGAGTAAATTCCTTGTGCAACATTGTTCAGAGAATGAGGACGGTAGTTCAACAAAAATGTGGTAATTGTAAAATAGAAGTTGGATCTTCACTTACAGGTTGGATAAATGTCAAACGAAATTACAAGCCATCATTACCTAAAAAAATAAACTTTCTCTCTCTCTCTCTCTCTCTCTCTCTCTCTCTCTCTCTCTCTCTCTCTCTCTCTCTCTCTCTCTCTCTCTCTCTCTCTCTCTCAGACTCCTGGCTGTGGGTTGCCATGCTAGATGGCAGAGTGGTGGGTCTAGTAGCAGCTGTGGGTGTGCCGGGTGAAAGCTGCATTGTGGAGTTGCAGCGTATGTCCGTAGACAGGCGCTATCGCAAACACGGAGTTGGTGTAGCGCTGGGCCGGAAACTTCTAGAATTTGCGGCAGCACACGGCTTCTCTTCGGTTGTCCTGGGAACCACTGCCTACGCCCCGGCCGCCCACAGGCTCTACCGCGCCCTGGGGTTCCGATGCATCGGGGTAACCAATGGTTACGCCACACCTGGTGTGAGGCAGTCATTGCTGGAATGGATTTTCTACTGGGTGCGCCATCATCACTACCAGCTTGAAATACCTAAGGCCTAAGACTTCAGAACAGTGTGGAGTACAGACACACCAAGACTAACACACACAGTACTGACTAACACACACACACACACACACACACACACACACACACAGTACTGACTAACACACACACACACAGTACTGACTAACACACACACACACACACAGTACTGACTAACACACACACACACACACACACAGTACTGACTAACACACACACACACACACACACACACACACACACACACAGTACTGACTAACACACACACAGTACTGACTGACACACACACAGTACTGACTAACACACACACACACACACACACACACACACACACACACACAGTACTGACTAACACACACACACACACACACACACACACACACACACAGTACTGACTAACACACACACAGTACTGACTAACACACACACACACACACACACACACACACACACACACACACACACACACACACACACTGTACTGGCTAACACACACACAGTACTGGCTAACACACACAGTACTGGCTAACACGTACAATACATATAGTATGTGCATTGTGCAGCCTTCTATGTTGACCCTTCTAAGGCTTTTGATATGGTTGATCATGCTCTCCTATTACATGTTGAAAAACTGACCACGGGTTTGACAGTTAAACTTGGTTTGAGTCCCGTTTGAGAATAGGAGGAGTGTCCAGGAGACGCTTCTTCCTGTCCATGACTATGTTCATCACTCTGCTCTGCGGTTCATCTCTAGGTATGGTTTCCGCACCCACCATCGTATATCAATGTATGGGTTGGGAGTCTTCGACTGTAAGAAGGGCTTATCATCGGATTGTATTTATATATAAGGCTGTCATTTTAAAACTCACATTTATCTTACATTGTTGCTTTTATGGCAGACACCAGACCAGGTCTACCAAACCAGGGCCCAAGCTGGGATAAATCCTCAGTTCGACACAAACATTAGATTCTCTTGTGTTACTTGGTTAGTTTAAAACCTTGATACAGGATCTGTCATCCAAGGGATGCACATGTTTTAATTGATTATATTGTGTATAATGACGTTGCAATTCATATGTAATTAATCAACTGTATTATGTTTGTAATTTGATTTAATTTGTATTATGTTTGAATGTACTTCGGATGTTTTATTGATTTATGTTTTAAGCAGAGCTCCTCCGCAAAAGAGACTTCGACCTCAGACCCATGGCCTAAGTAAAGGTTTAATAATAATAATAAAAATATTATATAATAATATAGGCCTAATTCATCCTTAAGTGAACCCATGGTTCCTCCTTGCAGCTGTGGGACACCAGAGCAGTGGTGTCACCCTGGGCCCTGACCCAGCCCTCGCCTGTCATGGCCTGATAGAGAGATAACCATAGCAACTCCCTACCCTTTGTTTAGACCCCCATCCACTTCCATCGTCAAAACGCCACCACACCCCAAAAGATAATCCACTGAGACTCTTAGAATGAGAGTCTCTCTTTTTATTGAGATAATATTTTATTCTCAGAATCATTCAAAACACACTCACAGACAGACAAAGGCCGCACTCAAAGATGAACTATGAAGTACACTTAAAGCAGTTCCAACGCAGCCTTTCTTATTTTAGGACTACATTCTTCGCTCAGGACTGAACGAAGACTTGTTAGACAAATTACATTGACTTGCTCAGAAATAGCTTGTTAAAACTGTTTATATTTATGAATCCTCCTCATCCTGCTGCTTCCTTTATTGGACGCCAGAGACTCCTTTGTTGTTTTTCCATTTCATCTCATTTTGTGTATTTGCTAGACCTGTGCTTTGTTATATTTGCGTAGGAGTTGTGGCTCAATGGTTAAGACAATCACCCCCAGGATCTGGAAGTTGCAGGTTCAAGCCCTGGTGATGGAGTTGAACCTAGGCTTTTGAATATGTATCCTCAAACCTTCAAGTCGATTATGTGAAACTTCCCAAATATGTGAGAACACGTACTCGCTGTCATAACCCTCTAATCTCCCCAGGAGTGTTTGAATTATGACACAACCCTCAACCCCGCTGCCATGCCCCTCCAGCCAGCCCTTGTTGGAGCTCAGCTGAATTTCATTGCCAATCAATCACTCAGCCCCTACAACAGCCTTTGAAGAAGTTGTTGCCTTCACCAAACAAGTGACAGTAAGAAAGAATTGGTTTTGTTTTGTGTGTTTTAGATTTGAGTTTACACGAGTTGCCTCCCTTTTACCTTTACCTGGCTCCCTTTTGGCTACAGGGATTTGGTCTAGGAGTTAGATAAAAAAAACATTGACTGCTACCTGCCTCTGACCCTACTTCCATGCTGTTCCACTAGAGTGTGTTGTGACATCATTTTACACAGTGTAGTTGTAAAGAGTGTAAGGATTGTAGGTTTGAATGTGGGCACAGTCCTGGGGTCATTTTCCTGATAACTTTTGCAATACTACTCAGGGCCACTCTCTCCTAGATCACCAAAGTTGTTAATTGTCAACAGTTTTAAGAAGAAGAGTAGCTTCTATTCTATTCACGGTACTACTACTGTAGAACACAAAAAGTGCCAAAAACAGCCAAAATGTACCATGTTATATTACCGATGACATTTCATTCATGATTAGACTGGTTGTTAGTTGAACTGTTGAGCAATGAGAGTTTACAAGTATGGCATAGAGATCAACTATATTGGGAGAAATAGCTATATGTTGGAAGTAAAGTCTTGTTTGTTAACACTTACTCAATTGATGTTTGCATCTTATACTGTAGGTGATGCGGGTAGATAACTTTAGGTTATTTACATAACCCCGGTTCTCTGAGTAGTATTCGTGAGTATCTCACTATGGGAACGCCCCCTGCGTGACCTCATCAGAAGCTGAATTACACTGCGCCAGCCCATTGGCTGGCCCAGGCGACGCTTGTGTCAGGAGGGACGGGACCCTCCGCCTATATAAGGCTTACACACGGCGTCTGTCGTCATTCAAAACAAGCAACCTCTTCTTCGCTTCTAAAGCCAGGAGGGTGGTCCGGTGAGATACTCACGAATACTACTCAGAGAACCGGGGTTATGTAAATAACCTAAAGTTCTCTTTCATAGTATTCGTTTCGTATCTCACTATGGGAATATACTTACTCCCGTATTGCCAGACCTGCCTGCAAAACGACAACTGTCCTAGAATGGACCCTCACACTCTAGGAACTACGTCCTAAGAGGAACCCAAACTGAGGACTGAGTGTGATAGCGTTGGAGCCGTAACATCCAACCTATAAAATCTAGCGAACGTGTGGGGCGAAGCCCAGCACGCCGCCGCACACACCTCCTGAATAGACACTCCTCTAAAGAGTGCCCAGGAGGTCGCCAAACCTCTAGTAGAGTGCGCACGTAAGCCCGCGGGGGGCTGTAGACCCTTACTAGAGTAAGCCAAGGCAATAGCCGCCACTACCCAATGGGAAAGGCGCTGTTTCGACACTGGCTTTCCCGTGTGTGGATTCGCCCAGGATACAAACAACTGGTCACCTTTCCTGCAACCCTGAGTCCTGTCTATGTAAACACGCAGCGCGCGGACAGGACATAAAGTATGCAACCGCCTGTGCTCTTCCGAGGCAAAAGGCGGGGGATAGAAGGCAGCCAACTCTATAGGGGTGCAAGAGCCTATAACCTTCGGAATAAAGGCTGGGTTAGGCATCAGACTGACCCTAGAGTCCCCTGGGGAGAACTTTGTACACTCTCGGTGCACCGAGAGCGCATGGACTTCACCTATGCGTTTAGCCGAAGCCAAAGCAAGCAATAGGACCGTCTTTAGCGTTAACACTTTCACCTCCACCTGTTCCAGCGGTTCGAACGGTGGGCAGGAGAGAGCATCACGTGCTTGAGTGACAAACAACTTAGCAGTATGAACAGTCTCTCACCTTTGTATGGAACATGTCGTACCGAACTTGCTCTGGAACGGAGCTGGGAGGGTACAGAGCGGTCAGCGAGGGGGGCCGACTGGACTCGCTCTCCTCCCGAGGAGAGGCTGTCAGATCACCCGTTTCTTCTTCCTCGCCGACGCGGCGGCCGGGGGAGGGGGCGGGGACGCCTGAGGTCTGGCCCGGGGAGCCTGTTTCCTGGCCCATGGGTTCTTGGGACCTCTGGGTGCCTGAGGCGCTGCCTGCTGTCTAGCCGCTCTGGGGGTCTTGAAAGCGGGGGCCGGGCGGTCCCACCCTGCCTGAAAACCTCAACTATCATCCCAGTCCCGAAGAAAAGCACGGTGAGCTGCCTAAACGACTACCGCCCAGTGGCACTCACACCAATCATCATGAAGTGCTTCGAGAAACTAGTCCGGGCCCACATACTCACACGCCTCCCGCCCAACCTGGATCCATACCAGTTCGCCTACAGAGCCCACAGGTCCACAGAGGACGCCATCGCGACGACTCTCCACGCCACTCTATCCCACCTGGAGAGGGGAAACAGCTACGCGAGACTGCTCTTCGTGGACTTCAGCTCCGCCTTCAACACCATCCTTCCAGACAGGCTAGTGACCAAACTACTAGACCTGGGTCTATCACACTCTATATGTGCGTGGATCAAGGACTTCCTGACCGACCGCCCCCAGAGGGTGCGGGTGGGCCCCCACACCTCCACAGCCCTCAGACTCAGCACTGGGTCCCCCCAGGGCTGCGTGCTAAGCCCCATCCTCTACAACCTCTACACCTACGACTTCACCCCCGTCCACCCCAGCAACTCCATCGTAAAGTTTGCAGACGACACCACCGTGGTGGGATGTATCTCGGGGGGGGGACGAGGCGGCGTACAGGGATGAGGTAGAGCAACTGAGCAATCTGTGCAAGGTTAACAACCTGCTGCTGAACAAGTCAAAGACCCAGGAAATCATCGTAGACTTCAGGAGGAAAAAGTCCGAGATCCAGCCCCTGCTCATCGACGGAGAGAGCGTGGAGAGAGTCTCAACCCTCCGATTCCTGGGGATGCACATGCGGGATGACCTGACCTGGAAGGACAACACAAAAGGCACCATCAAGAGGGCACAACAGCGGCTATACACCCTGAGATGCCTCAGGAAGGAACACAGCAAGCAGGAGATACTGGTGACCTTTTACCGCGGCGCAGTGGAGAGCATCCTCACCTACGGCATCTGCAACTGGTTCTCCAGCTGCACAACAGCGGAGAGAAATGCGCTACAGAGAGTCGTGAGAACAGCACAGAAGATCACCGGCGCCCCCCTCCCCTCTCTGGAAGAGCTGTACAACACACGCTGTCTCAGGAAGGCCTCCAAGATCTCCAGGGACCCGACCCACCCTGGGTACGTACACTTTACCAGGCTGCCCTCGAAAAGGCGGTTCAGGACCCTGGCCGCTAAGACAAACAGACTGAAGAACAGCTTCTACCACAGGGCCGTCCAGGCCCTGAACACAGCAAAGACCTAAGTTCTGGGCCCTGGACAGTCTGGACGGATTGTATGGCAGCTGCTGGACTGAAAAAATCAGGTGTAGTGCTGAGGCACAAACATGTACATTTCAAGCCTGCAAACACTTTAAATAACGTGAAACAATACTATTGTGCAATATGACAACCCTAGTCGTCTATCTGTACAGTATAGTACAGTGGATTGTGTACATAGCCTTTATTTATGTAAACCAGCTCCTTCCCTTCTTGTGAATTTTTTTTTAAAGCTTTTTTTTTTTTTCCTTTCCTAACACCAGGGGAGCCACCCCTCCTAAATTTCGTTGTTTGGTACCTGTACTGTAGCAATGACAATAAAGTCCATTCATTCATTCATTCATTCATATGACTGCCGTGGCTGGGTCACGGGTGCTGCGGGCTGCGCTCTTCTCGGAAGGCACAGCTCCATAGCCTCATCCTCTCTCTTTTTCTCCTCACATCTCTTCTGCATTGAGGTGACTGCTGCACCGAAGAGACCCTGCGGTACGATAGGGTTGTCGAGAATTTCTTCTCTCTATTTCGCCGACAGGTTGGTGAGACCGAGCCAACGCGCCCTCTCCTGCAGTACCATGAGACCCATGGATTTACCCGTGGCTTGAATGGCCATCTTGTGGAGACAGAGGATGTGATCCGTTATAACGCAGATTTCTTCCCATAGGGTATTGTCTGGCTTAACTGGGTATACTCAGGGGGCAAGAAAGCCCAAAAATAGCCCATAATATTAAAGGGCGCCTCCTGTGGGCACAAACAGGTACTGTACCCAATAATGCACAATAGGTACTGTGTACACATTCAAAAGTGCATATCTTTTGTTCTAGTGGATCTAGGGGGCTGCCCTTTGGAGAGGCTGGAGCAGAGGATGCTTAGTAACAACCCACAAAGTGTCAGACCCCTGGGAATAGGTGGGGCCGAACAACAGCATGATGAGTAGAAGCGTTTTTACGCACATGATGCCCCTAACTTTGAAAATGCAAAATCCACTATAATAAAGACCTGGGTGTCATAAATCATACTTATCTAGGAAAAATGTTAATGAAACAATGTTTTCATTGCTGTTTATTATTTAGAATTTATATTCTCAATTGAATTTCACATTTATCTAATTATAATCAAAGCTGTAAAGAAAATACAGGTTATGAACAAGAATAGAAATGAAAGAACCAAACTAAGATTGTTTTTGCCAATAGCTATGAAATACATCTCTCAAAAATGTCTGCAAATGCTGAATCACAAAACACGAACGGAATGTACACTGTTTTCACTGTCACTGTCGAAATACAGTATTATGTCTGAAAAATCCCAAATAATTCTGAAATACCACTGGCTACAATTGTGTGTGCATGGGTATGCCTGTCTACACAACACATGAAGCACAGAATGTGACAGTGTGTGTACCTCAAATGTACTTTTTGCAGTTACTGCATACGTTCTGTACAGTGCAAGAAAATGTAAAAATGTTTACAATGTTGCACTTCAAAAGGTAAAAAGTGCGAGAGCAGACGGCTTCTTGGCACGGGAAAGCTAGAGCAGAGGTGTGTGAGTGAGTGAGTGAGTGTCAGTGTGAGTGTGTGTATGTTTCTGTGTGTCTCTGTGCATCCGGGCCTAAATGACCCGAAGATCTTATGAAGGACATAAATGTGTTGGGGTATTGTAGGATGTGTAAAACATTTTTTTTTTCACTTTTACATGTTTTTCATAGAAAATAAGCCAAGGCCATGGAGTTTCATATTGATCAAATGTATTCTTGTACCATTTTTCACCAAGTAAAAATGTAAAACGGGTCCGGTTGACCCGAACACCACACAAGGGTTAAGGAATGTAGCCGACATTTCGATGTACGATTTCAATGTAGGCCTACGATTCAGTATAACACAACCGCCCTAAACAGTTGCAAGCAGTTTCGTCAACCTTGTGCATGGGGCCATGTTAAAACTGTAGAGTAGAGCCATAGGTCATTACAGACAGATTGTTAGTTGAACTGTTGAGCGATGAGAGATTACATGTATGAAGTAGATTGACTACAGCATAATGATTTGACATGATGAAAGAGACCAGGCAGCTGATATAACAATATACATTAGATTCTTATTCTTGTTCTGATATACAGTAGACTAGGCCCTACAGAAAAGGCCTGTCGATGTCTAGAGTTTTCAGAATTTCCCGATGACATCACAGTGAGTGATTGCATGAAGAAGTCTCTCGTGTAGTATGTCGATGGTGCTGTAATTTGGGAGATGTAACACTTCATAGCAGGTCTGGGCCTCTGGATAATATTCATCGGTGTCTGGCTGGGACAAGCGTACGATTATCAGTCGCAGTTTGGAATGGCGACCTCTCGGTACTCTGTCGGTTCCTGACAGAAATTCTAGTAAAACAAAGAATGTAAATACATTAGGTGAAGCATTTATGGAAATGTATGGTTATTCACAGTCACTCACTGAGGTATAATGGCCAGGGCCCTGAGGTTTTCCTGACCACATGACATGACCAGGAAAAACTACAGGACCGTAACAATTAGGTATAACACAAAATATCATGATAACATACAGCTAGATATCAGAGATAGAACAGTGTTCTCTCCTCCATGGATCCAGTTCTATCTCTATTCACACTTACTTAGGAACCTTCTCTTGTGCTCCTCAGAGAACTCTGTGAAGACACTCCAGAAGTTCTGGATGACCTCATCTGTGTCACTATATCCTTGATATTCAGAATTCTGTTAAAACAACAATATAATCAAAACACATCTATCCATCAGTTACAGTGATGTGAATAACGGCGTTAAAATAAACGGCGTTACTAACGGCGTTATTTTTTTCAGTAACGGGTAATCTAATTGATTACTATTTCCATCGTTATAACGCCGTTACCGTTACCGGTAATTCAATGCGGCGCGTTACTACTGAAGCTTCTCATTGTCATCCGACCTCAGTCACAGCTGCAAAGGTGTTTTTTGTTTGTTTGTTGGTGAGGGGGGAGGGGAGGGGCGAGACAACCGCGCAAGTGATCATGATTGGCTATGGTAGAGAAAATGTCATGGTAAGCCAACCATAGTTCAGTGTTGTGCGGATGTTTCTACACACAAACCACACGCGCGCACAGCACCACACACACACTCAAACTATCAGAGAGATACACGCAGCAATGGCGAGTCCCGAGTGTTCTGAGGTGAATGTGGCGTTTTCACGGTGGAAGTACAGGCACTATTTCAGTACTACTTTAAAAGCACTTCATATTGTTTAACTGTTAACTTTTGTAATGAAGAAAATACTTGAAGTACAATATGTCTACCAGTTGTGGTCTGTTGAAGTGCAATAAATATGAAAAGTTCCCTGCTGAAACCTGCTCAGAAAAAATCTATCTTCACAAGAAGATCACATTTATCTTCTAATATGGCAGTGGGTAAGCTTTTCCTTGTCACATTTGGCTGACTGACCTTAACTTAGCCCGCTGCACCGTGGTAAAAAGTAACGCAATAGTTACTTTCCCTAGTAACTATTTACTTTTATAATGAAGTAATTCAGTTACTAACTCAGTTACTTTTTGGGATAAGTAACTAGTAACTATAACTAATTACTTTTTTAAAGTAACGTGCCCAACACTGATCAGTTATAGCAAGAAAAAGTACTCTATGCTAGGGCCAGGGGCCATTGGCAGTCATAATGTTAAAAGATGGAAGAACAGAACTGAAGATTTTTTGTATATATTTACAGTAGAGAAACTGTACAGGGGGGTAGAGATCTTAGGAGGGACAGTTAAGTTGTAGCCTGAAGAGAAGGGTCTTCAGTCTACAGCGGAAGATAGGTAGTGACTCTGCAATCATGACAGCAGTGGGAAGCTCATTCCACCAGCGGGGCGCCAGGACAGTGAAAAGTTGTGACAGAGTAGCGTGACTGCACTGCATCCATGTAGAGGCTGCGGTGCCAGTCGGCCAGCAGAGGTGGAAGAGCGGAGTGATCAGGCAGGTGTTTGGGGAATGACCATTGCTTGCAAGTAGGGAGGGGTTGATTCTTTTGTTGCCCGGTAGGCGAGCACCAGTGTCTTGAATCTGATGCAAGCTGCTACCGGGAGCCAGTGAAGGGTGTGAAGGAGGGGGGTGACATGGGAGAATTTGGGGAGATTGAACATCAGATGGGCGGCAGCATTCTGGATGAGTTGCAAAGGTCTGATGGCGGAGGCACGGAGCCCGGCCAGGAGTGCATTGAAGTAGTCAAGGCGGGAGATCACAAGTGTCTGGACCAAGAGTTGTGCTGCTTCTCTGGTGAGGAATGGACATATCCTTCTGATGTTGTGTAGAGGAAGAATCTGCAGGAGTGTGCTGTCGCTGTAATGTTCAGTTGTCACGGATCACCCAAAGGTTCTTGGCTGTCTGGGAGGAGGTCATCGTAGCGTTGTCTACTGTGATAGAGATGTCTTGGAGAGGGCAAGCTTTCCCAGGGAGGAAGAGCCAAAGAACCAATGTTGCTGAATTATCATTGTCTCCTTCTCATAGATATACAAATAATAGACTGATTGCATTGTTGCTCCATTCCACAGTAAGGAGGATAGATTATTATCAGCACTAGTGGTGCAAGACTAGACTGGATGTGTCCCAACTCCCAACCAGGGTTTCCGTTAACCGGTAATTACCGGTCTTTGTCCGGTAACATTTGTTGAAGTCCGACAAATTTCAAACTCTTCGGTCATAATGTCCGGTGAAAATAATTCCCTCTTAAAACCCTTCTGCGCCGAAATGTACCTCCGCCGGCACAAATCCGCACCCAACATTGTAATTATCGTAATTTCTAAACGGTTTGTGCTATCGAAAAAATTCCAACTGTCCCTGAAAGCTGAGATGTTGCACTTCAACCAACATATAGGGTATTACGGTAAAATGTGACGTGACGACATTCTCAGAGTCTGTTTACTCACAGTGAAGGCGGAGGAGGAGTTGTACTCCCGAGTCCGAGTAAGTATGATTTGACAGGCAGTTAAACTAAATGCCTTCCCAACCAGCGAGACCTGGTTATAGAAATGACGTTGTTTTATTGATAAAAAAAAGGGTAAAACTGGAAAGAGAAAATAGAAAACTCACATTAATCCCAAACAATTTAACAGACTTCAGTTAACGTAATGTGGAGTCCGTTCATTGATCGATGCAGTCTGTTCATTTCCCAGTGTGGCGCGCGTTCAGCGCTGGACATAATGGCATAGCGCGCATGCGAATCATGTTATATTATTATATATTATATAGCTCGCATCTAATCGTATCGGATGAGAAATAGACATTAAACGGCATATATAGGCTAGGCTACACAACAGTAATCACCGCGACAAACAGCTATATTATATTTTAATATGATGACCGGAATATCTCACGTTTGTCCGGTAAATTGAAATCTTCCCGGACACGATGACCGGCACACATTTTTTCTAACGGAAACCCTGCTCCCAACAGTCCTCTATTCCTCGCTTCCTTCTGAAAACACATTGAAGATCTAAGAGTCCTTCCCTCAGCATCCTCTTACAATACGCTTTGAGAAGGAAGCAAAGAGAGGAATAGAATAAAGGATGCAAGGAATAGAATAAAGACAATTGGGACACTGCCCTTGACGATCACCTCTCTCAGCTCCTCCCATCGGTAGCTGTCGTCTCCATGCAGAAGGGTCATCAGCTCCTCAGGTAGATACATCCTCCATGCTTGTAATGGACAGCCCTGAAGGAAGCCTGTCCTGAAGTCCTCAAACTGACTCCTGACAGCCTTGTTGAACACAAAGTCAACGTACAAGTCCACATATTTCTGCCTGTGAACAACACAGAAGACGTGTTTACAGTATACATAAACGCTGCCTGTGTAGTAACCTAAGCATTATCTTGTTAATTCCAAACATTTCTACCATCACCTACCTGTTGACCTTGGTTACTGGGACCTCCCCTCCATTTGGAATCAGTGTCTGACCCTTCACCTTAGAAAGAAAATACATATTTTTACTATATCTGTCTGCTGTGGTTGTCTGAGTGCGTAAAACTACTGTGTACATGTAAGCATCAACTCTTACTGTGAAATCCAAATACAGCTCTTCTACAACCTCCTCTTCTTCCTTCAGCAGTTCTTGTAAGCCCCTGATTTAGAAAAACAAATACATTGACTCGGGATGGGGGGCTAGCGGAGAATTTTCTATTGGCGGGCTCGAACACTTTCTGCAACAGTGCGAATAGTGCTGAAAAATGTGCTAAAACGAAGGTGCTACAAATACTTTTGCTTCTTTATGAGACTGAGGTGGGACAAATCAGTGCTGAAACGTGCTAAAAAGAAGGCGCTACAAATACTTTTGCTTATTTATGACACTGTGGCGGGACAAATTAGACTATAGCGGCCCGCCACAGTCTCGTCTATGTATGGGAAACACTGATTTGACTGATCATCATACACATCTGAGATTAATGGTAGGGCATCTTTCTAATGCAACAAAGAGCAGTTGAAGAGAAAATAATTGTACCTTGCTTCAATTGGAGACAGCTCTTTCAGGTCATCCAATGTTGGATTCAAACCCAGGAGCTTCTTGAACAGGGCCAGAGGGAAGCAGACGTCCAGCAAACACTGGTTATACAGTGCCATCCCACAGAGCACTCCGAGCCAGTAGAGATCATCAGTCATATTGTAGTCCTTTGGATAGGGCACACGAATCAATGAAAAAAAAGCCAGTCAATATTTTCAGTATATAATTGTGGATATTTCTGTTGGTTCAAATGCTTTTAAATGTTGAGAAAAATGAGGGACTAGCGTGCATACAGAACCTACATTTGTAGATCTACATGTGAACCAGGCCAGACCAGAGTCCTCGTTAACATCCAGTATCTTTGTTTCTGATGTGAGTTCCTTCGCAAGGAGGGTGAAAAACTCCAATGACACACCGCCGTCATCCATACCATCTTCCAATTTGAACTTCACCTGGACATAGAAACAGGAGAGAGCATTTGAGTGTCTGAAACAAAAGAAATACACACAACAACAACGATATTTGATTTACCCAATCAGGATGCTTGTTCCTCTTTTCTTCTTCTGTGGTTTTACAATTGCCCTCCTCTCATCATATTCCGCATATTACAACACTCCATGTTTTCTTTTACCCTCCTTCTCTACCTCCTCCTCTTCTACCTCCTTCTCTACCTCATCCTCATCCTCATCCTCGCACCTGTTTCTCTCACTTCTCGTCCTCCTGTCTCCTCTTCCTCCCACATCCCTTGCCCTGTTCTCCTTCTCATTATCTCCAGCACAATTACAAAAACATGTGACAGATTGTCTACGTTCTACTTTGGGGGTACTTTCTTTTTTTCTTGTCGTTTTCAAAAACTACAGCCACACACCCCCTGGATGGAAACTCATAGTTTCTGATTTATTTTGTTTACCCATGATTACATCATCGGGGATAATTTCCATAGGACCTTTTCTCATATCTCTTTGACTGCAGAACATAGACAAGTACTGTTTCCACATGTAGACACTGGTATGGTGCTGGAGATAATTAATATGTTGTTAAAATATTGTGAAGTGCCCCTTTAAAACAGGAATAACACATCTAACTAATGTTAACCTCTTCTCTCGCTAAGTATGTCCTGAGAGATAAAACAAATGTAGATTTTACAGATTGCCTCCAACCAGATCTTAGGTCTTGCTGCTTAATTTACATAATTCAAAAAGGAGAACACAAACCTTTAAAGGCATCATTGGGGAGCAAATGTTTGCTCGTAGCCAATGAAAGGTATCACTCAGTACTGCCGTTCGACCCACTTCTAGTGTATTGTGAAGAAACACACCGAAGCTCTCCAGCAGGTAAACAGACTGAGATAAAGACATCACTTTGGTTTATGTTACTGTAATTAAGCCAAACTAATACATCAAAACTGCTCAGTGCAAAACGTTACCCCGTGCTGAAAAGGTGAAACGCTATTAGTTTGACAAAGGTTTCAATCATCATTAAGAGGTATCGGTATTAGATTCTTTGAATCTTGAATGTTAATCTGTTGACACAAACTATTATACATAATCAATACATTGGTGTGAAAATTACAAATGATACGTAGTCATTAACTATGAATGGAATTTGTAGTATCAATTCAATTGCTTACTTTGAATCCACTAAGTTCTGCCCTCCACAGTGCACATTTGTCCTCTGTGTCTAAGGTACAGGGATACTCCATCAGCAGAGATAAGGTGGCCTTAGACATGGGAGATACACAATGAAATATGTTAGAGATCCATGATACTACAGGACGAGACATATACACTATTTGTGATTGAAAGACAATCTGGACCTTGTCATTGCATTCATACCACATCAAAATCCAACGGTATCCAAGGTCTAATCTTTGTATCTAAGTTTGGAGAGAGGTGGAAATGCTGTTAAGAAAGTATATGAAAGTACTGTATATACCTGACAAAGACCTTTTGTGGCCAACATTCTGTCCTCCGCACGCCAGACCGTTGCATTGTATTCATAACAAAATCCCAACATCATAATCTCAGCATCTAAATGTTGGATCTAAGTTTGGAGAAAGGTGGAAATGCTTAGTGAGCTGATATCAGGCTGTGTAATGCAGGACCAAAATTCAAAACTGTCAAAACATGATTTGTTTTTACAACAAAACATATGAAATACACATGTACTACACATTTCATAATTGAAGTAAGGACCTGAGAAATGTTTAACCTGTTGACCTCACATTATCAACATATCATTCAAACTTTCTCCTCGGCGGCACTGCATGTGCCTCGATCCACACTCTAGACAATTAGCAACAGATTTGTCACACTTTTACTTAACATGTGCTCATATTATTGGATTCTCTCTCAATTAAAGAGAGCTTGACATGCATATTATATAAGATATGAAGATATTAATATTAAGTATTGTGAGTATTACAGGTCTACAACTTCATGTATTTCAGTCATGTATTTGGAGGGAGTGATTGAGTGATTAGACTTGTTAGCAGCCCCGTTGTATATGTTGTGTCTATTGTTTGACTACACTTATGAGCTGACTATGGACTGACTAACAAGTTCAAGAATAAAACAAATCCTCAGGTCTGTATTGATGTACTCACAGTCTGAAAGAGAGAATTGACTTTTTTTAGATGGAAAGTGTTGACTGCAATTCCTCTGGGTCTTTTACTGTTGACCTGCAGTGAAGAGAGGTTGTTAGGTCAGTATTAGGTCAGTAGTGGACTAGTGGTCTGAAGTCAGTATTTCATGAGACCAGGTCAATGTTCTATGATCAACACTCACCACATAAAGCTTTTGTAGAGCCCCCAGAGTAATCTTCAGTGATTGTTTATGATCGTCATAATTCACTATTGTCTTGTGAAGGTACTGCACTGACACAGAATGGAGAACTTTTACCACTGCTCGGAAGAAGGAATACGGCAGTCTCGACCACAGACCCTCTGTAGATGTAACGCAGGGTTTTACTGATATGAGAGCCATATAACAAGAGGAAAAGACAAGAGAGAAGAGGAGGGGAAATTGATGATGGTATTACCGAGGACCTGTAGCTTGTCAGGGTGCAGTCTGAAGATGGCGGCAGTGAAGGCTTTGGCGAGGTCTGTACCACGGTTGTGTTTGACCAGGACCCGCAGGAGCTCCGGGATGACCAGGTAGACCCTCAGGCCCTCCACCCCGATGGGCTCCTCATCCAGGGAGGGAAGCAGCATACGTTGGACGACCGCTTCAACCTAGCACCATGAGAGGGGAGTCGTATAGGTTAGTAGGCTACTTACTCAAAAGTCTTTGAACATGGAAAGGTCAAATAGTTGCAGAGGTATGTAAAGATGTCAGTATAGAATAAAACTACATTGTCCATCTCTGGGGTGGAAATGTGCCTTTGGTATTTGATGTGTATTCAGAAAGGCCTGGTAGAAGAATACCTCAGTCAGTATCATGTCATTTCTCGCCAGCTTCTGGAAGGCGAGACGAGCGAGAGACAAATCCAGGCCAGAACGCTTCAGTGAGGTTTGGTAATGTTTGTCCTGACTAGTGATGAAACCAAGAGAACGAATACTGAATATACACATAGATTATTTACATTATGGAGAAATTTTCCTGGGGAGGTAGTGTGGTTTTACCTTTTGTCAAGGAAACTGCCATTTAGACATGACGCGGAGGAAAAGATCTCTGTGATTTCCCTGCAAATTAAAGTTTGAAGATTATTATTATTATAATAATTATTATTATTGCTGCTCAGTAAACAGACACATTGAAGGTTAGTAACCTTTGAAGTTTTCTGCAGTTGTTTTGTACACTGGTTGGTGAAAGTGTTGCCATGTCTGATCAAACAACCACATTACTTTTTTGTATCAATGTTACTTACCTCTTAATCTTCCTCCATGATTTAGAATCATATTCTGAGATCCATTTGTCAATGGTTTCATCATCTAATGATTGTGTCACTTTGCTAAGACTTGAACAAGGGTTATTAAACCCTTTTTCAGACTCCTGTAATGACAATTGTGAACAAACACCTTATTAAAGCAATATACATTTCTCTAGGACTTAATAAAGAAAAGCTTAAATGTACCAATACCTGAGCTAATGAGCACAGTGCGAAGGAATGATGTCCTCCAGCGAGGATTTTGTCAATGTTCTGATCTTCTATGAGGTCTGACAGGTTGATCAAACATTAGACATTATTACATTTGTTACCTTTCCCGACTCTGCCTCCTGATCTTTAGTTGGGACGGCTCAGGGGAGCTTTCTATTTCCCCAACACATTGTATAAACACTTCCAGTTAGCATGTCAAGTTTCAGAAAGGCTTAAACTGAACTGTTACCTACCCTGTAGTTGTTGAACTGGCAGAGGAACCGCCTGATCTATCTTCACTCCATTTCCCAGCTGCCCTTGCTCTCCACGGCCAAATGAGTAGATCTTTTTGGAGTTCACCAGTGCTAATGTGTGATGTCTGACATGACAATTTTAAGAAATTAGGCTATAGCAATACGATTCAATAATCATATGCTAAGATCTAAATAGCTAAACAGCAGTACTGTTTTCATTTACACTAATGTTTATGACACAATACGGCGTGATTGTGAGAAGCAAGTGTGGGCCTACCTTCCGCAGGCTATCTGGGTCACCTTTGACCCCCAGAGTTCCGCCACCAGTCGGGGTCGTAGTTCGTCTCTGAGAGAGTTGTGGCCAAGCTGTCCATAACATCCTGAGCCAAATGTAAACACTACACCTCCCTAGAAAAGCAGACAATTGAGACAGTTATCTACCATAGTAGTGTCTCTCTTCTTACTATTGATGTCACTGCATCTATCATCTATGAAGTGAGTCATAAACTACTATAGCCTAGAGCAGGGGTCGGCAACCTATGGCACGCGTGCCAGCAGTGGCACGCGACAGCTTAAACAGCGGCACGCGACAGCTAATCAATAAGTGCGAGAATGGGAGAATGTTTTTTTTATTTATTTTTATGTTGGCCGCGTTCGTAAATTCGCGCACACTGGGTTCAATGTCACAATGGGACCAAGTAGGATCAGGCCCGTGAATGAGTTCTCTCTTGCCCGCGGGATGATATTTAATTACTATTAAAACCGGCCCGCAGTATTATGTGCCCGCAGCACCATAATACTACAAGTCCCAAGATGCATTGGCGCGTACCGAGTGCCCACGAGCGAGCGCGACCCCGCGTCTTCTCTTCACTTCAGTACTAGTCATGAGCAGCAGCAGCACAGTCACAGTGGAGACCTAAACATCGCCGTCAATTCCCGAGTGTTCCCGAGTGTTCCCGAGTACACAGTTTGCTGACAAACTCGGCATACTTGCTGCCGAATTCAGGCGGAGATTTTCCGACTTTGAAGCCCAAAAAAGCAGGCTTCAACTGCTCAGCAATCCATTTGCAGTTGACGTGGAAAGTGCACCAGCAAATCTCCAAATGGAGCTGATTGAGCTCCAGTGTAATGACACATTGAAGGCAGAATATGAGTCCGTGGCGCTGCTGAGTTTGCTCGTTTCATCCCCGACAAGTTGCTCAGACGCTCACTGTCTATGTTTGGCAGCACATACGTGTGTGAACTACTGTTCGTTGATGAAACTAAACAAAACATCACATAGGAGTCGTCTTACTGATGAACACCTGAACTCAATCCTGAGGATTTCCTCAGCTCAGAGCCTGACCCCAAACATTAATGAACTTGTACTCAAGATGAGACACCAAGTATCGGGCTCAGCCTCAGACAAGTGAGCAGAAAGGACTTGGACTTGATATTTCTTTGAAGGGAATTATTTTGTTTTTCTCCAGTTGAATGGATCCAGGGACATGTTGCCTAAGAAATGAATGCAACTGTTTTGCACTTTTGCAAGTTTGCAAAACTTTTCTTTTCTTACTTTTCTAATTTTATTATAGAAGACAGTCATTGGTGAGGATCGGAGCAGCACACTGATTTGTTTTTAATGCATGCTGTTTCATTTTTGCATTTATCTTGCCATTGAGCTTTGAATGAAAATTACATTTAGCTGTTTACCTGTAAAAAAAAAAAAAACGTTTTCAATTTATTACTGAAAGAGCCTTGAGAAAATATTGCAACTGATTTTATTTATGTTTTACTTAATTTAATGTAATGATTAATGTTAAGTGCAATATAGGCTGTGTTATTGGTATTGGTTCAATATGTGCAATAATTGCGAGTTTTAATAAACATTGAACCAGCCCGGCCCTCCACTTGTACCATTTTTAAATTTTGGCCCCCTGTGTATTTGACTTTGACATGACTGGACTAGAGGCAGTCTCAGGGACGCTCCGGCGCTCTCAGGGCGAATTTACGAATGCAGCCCTAGTCTCTCATCCACTCCACGAGAGTCGTATTCTGGCGCCAATTTTCTAAGTAAAATTCTGAATTCGATTCGATACTTGTATCAATATAACTCAAGTCGTTCAAGGATGAAGCAGACAAGGCCGAATCAATAAGACGTGCTGTGTCAAGGTATGGGAAGCAGGCCAGCACCTTTAAAGCATTTGCCACTGCTAAAAATCACGCAACTGAAGCAAGCTTTCGCATTGCTCATTGCATTGCGAAACGTGGAAAGCCATTCACTGATGGAGAATATATTAAGGAGGCTTTCCTCTGTAGCTCAGATGTTTTGTTTGAAGGCTTATCAAACAAAGACACAATAAAATCAAGAATAAAAGACATCCCAGTGTCAGCCAGAAGTGTGGAACGAAGAATAGGATAAATGGCAGAAAACGTGAAAGCGCAGCAGACCGCTGGTTTGAAAGATGCGACGGTGTTTAGCCTCGCACTTGATGAGAGCGTAGATGTGAATGACATGCCACGTCTGGCTGTCATAGCAAGATACTGTGATTCTGCTGTAAGGGAGGAGCTCTGCTGCCTAAAACCAATGCCAGAAACAACAAAAGGTGAGGATATCGCTAAAGTTCTTATCGAGCATTTTGTGGAGCGAGGGATTGATATTAGCAGGATTTTTGCAGTGACAACAGATGGTGCCCCTGCCATGGTCGGGAAACAGAGGGGAGCGGTTGCATTAATTGTGTGCAACTTAAAGTGACCAAGTACCACCCCCAGATAATGGAGTTGAGCAAAGGAAAACAGGGCCAGGGATCACGACATTGATTGTTAGGACTGTTTACATGGCTTTGCATACATAGCTCTTTGCAACCAAAATATATTATTATATTTTAATTCATACAAGTAAGACCCTTGTATAAACACCCTCCAGTTAGGCCTACTTATTAAAATGATAACCATAGGGAGCGCAGTTAGCAACTTTGGTAGAAATTGAGCGCTCCAATTTGCTTAAAGTTGTGCTACGCATCACAAAGTTTAGTTGTCTTAGATGTTATGTTGGTAATTTTGTTCAAGTTTCAGTTAGTTACATTTTTAGGTTTATTTAGCATACATGGCTTTGCATACATAGCTCTTTGCTGAAAATTGTTGTTCATGTTGTGGAATAAAATTGCAGATCTGTTGGTTTGGTTTGATGTCGAGTCATAATTAATGTTGATATTGTGGTTGGCACACTGACTAACAAGAAAATTTAAAAATGGCACTTCATATCAAAAAGGTTGCCTACCCCTGGCCTAGAGATATGCTATGAATATGTATTGGGGGGGGGCGTTTGCTATGACTTGAATGAAGAATACAGAAGCGTGGTGGAAGCTATTGTTGAGTCAGATAAGTCTCACCTTTGTCAAAACGGCAGTATGGCCCTCCCCACAGGAAATGACAACAGTCTTCTTCAGATTCAGACAATCAACAGGAGCTGGGACATGTCTGTCTATAGGAAATGGATTTAGAATGTATTGATAATAATATAAATATTATTGTCAATACACAATATTGACTTGGGGGTGAATGGGTAAGTTTACTGAGATCTTTAGCACCAAGGTCATCTTTGCATCCATTGCCTAAATGGGCTTATCTTGGAGATGATCTTGGTGCTCCAAAGCTTTCGGGAAACCCTAGACCAGATCATGCTTCTAGCAATCCCATACAACTGATAAAGTGAGTCACTAATCTGTGTGTGTGTTCTCTACCTGTTATGTCCCCTAGCCCCAGCTGACCGGCGCTGTTCTTTCCCCAGCTGAACACGGCTCCGGAGAGGGACAGGGCGAAGCTGTGGTCCCCCCCAGCAGTGATCTGAGCCAAGGGGATCCCAGAGAGGGACTTGAGGAGCTGGGGGGTCAGGGTGCTGGGCTTGCCCTTCCCCAAACCCAGCTGACCTCTCGAGTTCTGGCCCCACGTGAACACATGACCATCTGAACAGAAAATCAAAGGTACAAGAAAATGAAAATGCACAGGACACTTTCATATGCATTGTTAGTTTATATCGGCAGGTGATACATTTTTATAGTTGATAATATGATTATAATATGCTATATGCTATAATATGATTGTAACCTGATGTCAGTGGTTATTTACCTTGGGTTAGTGCTATTGAATGCTGGTTTCCACACGCCACCTGAGTTACCCTTCCTTTCTGTAAGTTATCTATGGGTCTGAGACAATAACACAGCAATAACAAAGAATATATTAACATTAAGAATGAACATTATGTGCTAATACTATTGGCAATTGTAACATCACACAAATTATGTAAAAAACCCACCTGGGAACATTGGATTTGTTGAGAGAGTGAACTCTGCCTTCTTCTGACAGTAGAACAACATAAGAATCCCCGCAACTCGCAGTCTGTATCCGCTGCTTACAGTCTACGCTCTCTGCGTACATAACATGCATATAACACGTACGTTGGTAAAGGAAAATCTATGCTTATTCTTAATAAGTCTCGCGAGACTTATCAAGAATAAGCCTAGATTTTCCTTTAGCGACAATGATGGAATACCCCCCAGGTAAGGATTGGGGGATAATCGGTGACTTAATACAATTAATAATAATAACATCGTCAACACGCTCTGTGCACATGAACTGCGTATAATTATTAGTTCAAGAAATGTTTTGGTAATAAATTGGGGGGGGGGGGGGGGGGGGGGGGGAACATGTGAAAGGAGCTTACTCAGTCGTCCTGTTCTCTTTATGCCTTGGTCCTCTTGCATCCGAGCGACGGACACTTTCCCATCGTTCCTGATAAACGTGACTACTGAGTTACCGGCGCACAGACCCCTGAGTTGAGATGCCAAGCGTGTGAAATGAACGCTGTCAGTGTCCGTCTTATCTAAACCATTTGGTTTTACTAAACCAAAGCCATAACGCGTGTTCTCTCCCCATGAAAACATTGATCTCTCTTAAGCGGATCCAACTACTCGGTGAAACTGAGAACAGGACCACTGACTGTTCGCGTAACACCCTCTAAATGCCAACCAAGCCAGAAACGAAAACGAAACTAAACTCTTTTGTTTTTGGCCGAATAGAAACTATGAATTCTCATTCATCTATTTCCCTGTCTGCTGTGTTAGTCTTTTTTTGTTGTGTTTTTTTGAAAAAAGATTCCATATTCTGGAACATACAATACGTTCCAAATGACACTGCAACGTCTTATTTTGGTAGTAAGAAAAGTACAAGTAAAACAAACTAAACGTGTTGGTGGAAAAAATTAATTGTACATCACCAAATCATTGAAAACAAAATACCTGGGTTCCCTGGGAACACAATAGAAAACAAATGACCGCTACTACTATTAATAGCTTCCCATAAAGTATTTTACTTTCTAAATGAAATACAAGTGATTGATCCAACATGGGCCTCCATGTGTTTCCATTAACATTGATTCCAAAACACCTGTGATTTATCTTGCTATCCTAAATCCACTTTGAAAGAGTCCATGGAGACCCTTTTTTACATGGAGATCTACCTCTGGCTATAACTGTGTCCTTCTCAGAGTTGTATTCATCCCCAGTGTATCCCTATGTTTTCCATCAATCAGATGGAAACACAACCTATACAAGATTTGCAGATCCTTGCAGAAACAAAACAAACAAATAGCTCTTTCTGCCGTTGGTTTTTGGAACCACAGTTCCAGGTACACGCATACTGTAGAAAGTACTGTTTGGCTGAATTAATACTTTGGATACTGGATGCATACTTAGTCTGCGTTCGTAAATTCGATCTGGAAATCTGATCAGCACTAATGGAATGCCTCTTGTCCAATCAAATTACTTGGTCCCTTTATGATGTTGAACCCAGTGTGTGCTCCGGTGCTCTCAGAGCATAATTACGAACACAGGCCTAATGTGAGGCAAACACTATGGGGAGGTGTTTAAAAGTTTAACGTTTAAGCCTAGTCCTGAACTAAGTCACGCTTTCAATGTAATAAGTCCCTTTCACCACCTGTGCCAGTCAGGGCCCAACAGTGGTGCCAGTCCCTAGCAGGGCCCAACAGTGGTGCCAGTCCCTAGCAGGGCCCAACAGCGGTCTCCCCCCAGGCTCTGCTGCTGTAGCCATATTGCTGTGAGTCTCACACACACACACACACACACACACACACACACACACACACACACACACACACACACACACACACACACACACACACACACACACAGAGCGAGCGTTAGAAGCCATCATCAGCCAACCCAATACAATGTTTATATATGTTGCAAACAATCCATATTATCTTACAGCAGGGGGTTATTCCATCAACGTTCCTATAGAACAATCCAGGCTTATTTTGATAAATCCCATGAGATTTATTTTTAAAATCCAGCGAGACGTATCAAAATAAACCTGGATTTTCCTTTAGTGACGTTGATGGAATACCCCCCTGACCTGATAACCTTGTTAAGTGAAATGTATTATATATGTCCTCAGTTGTATATAGATTGTGTTTATTCTATGCCCAGGTTAATAAGGGGATGCAGTACTATTGTTATACCACTGAGGGGCGCTACGTAAGACTGCAGGCTTGTGTTATATGTAAATGTGTTGATGCACTTGTCTGAGTTGTTGTCTATTCTAAGTTAGCTCGGCGGAGCGAAAAAGATATACCTGTGGTGAGGAGGAAAAATAAAACCATGCCCGAGGGCAAAACAGTTCATCATCTCCAATATTGATTCTCCCCGAGTGCAACGTAGGTGGAAGCTGCCATCATAAACGTTAACAAACCTGGAGGGTATTCCACGAAGGTCGATTATCTTCTAATCCGCGATAAAGTTCTAATCGGCGATAATTTTATCTTGCGTTCGGTTCCATCAATGTGGCTCAAATAATTCGCTGTTTGGTTGCTATGCAACATAGCCTCCCGAGTTATTCTGGTCGCGAGCAGGCTAAGAGGCTGGCTAAGGTAATGCGTGCGTCAAAAAAGGCTCACAGGCGGAAACTACATCCCGAACGACAGTTCCTCAAGTGTCTTTTAGGAAATATTAGTTCCCACTTCACACGAGATAGATAGATAGATAGTTTGACTGTGTGATAGATAGATAATTTGATACTTTGAAAGTGTGATCGATCGATAGATAGTTTGATTGTGTGATAGATAACCTGATATTTTTAAAGTGTGATAGATAGATAGATAGATAGATAAATAAATTAAAAAGTGTAAAAAATAAAATAAAATAAATAGGTATGTCTATCAACTTGCATTGCTTTTGTCACAGTGGTCTGGCTGGCGCAGTGGTTAAGGCAACCAGTTGGAGTTCCGAAGGTTGCGAGTTCGAGACTTGATTTTATTTTTTATTTTTTATTTTTTATATTTAACCGAAACCTTCATGCAAAGGCTTCAAACACCATTGTAATCGTGTCGGTTCTTGTAAATTAGCCTGCACCATAATTTTATAGCCTACATAGTTTTTTAGATGAGATTTTCGATAAGATTCAGACAACGAAATGCAGTAAAAAGTGCGTCTGAAGAGGGATTCGAACCACCGATTTAAAATGACGAATAAAAACTATGGCAGCGGTCGATACCACTAGGCCATTGTGACGATATGATGGCTTATAGCCTGCTGATGATATCACCACAGTACAGGGCTCAGGGCTGGACTGGCCATCTGGCATACCAGGTGGGCCGCGGTAGTTTTGGGCCGAGCCGGCCGGCAAAATATATATTATTTTTTTTACCAGCGGCCCGGCCGAAAGCTACCATCGAACGGCCCATAAATCGGGGACAGCGGACCATTGGTCAAGACAGCTGGCCCAATCAACAGAGAGAGAGAGAGGGGGGGGTCAGGGGTCACGCACGCACGCACGCAGCACCAGACCTCCGTCTCAGTTTCGCGGTAGTTTTGGCAAGTATATCCAGCTGCAGACATCAAATCTATCACCCGGAAACTTGATGGACCATTTGGTTGGAGTGGTTGGAGCGCGTCATCATACCGCGCCTGCATATTTGCATAGACTACGTCATCGCCTTACTACGGTGGAAACTACGGTGGAAACCATGAACACATTTCCAGCAATGGATTCTACAGTTAGGCCCATATATATTTGGTCACAGACAGAATTTGTGTTATTTTAGCTGTTTACCAAAACATCTTAGTTACAGTCATACACAAGTTACAGTCATATAATGCATATGAATGAATGAATGAATCTTTATTTCGAACATGATTTAAAAATAAAATTAAAAAAATAACAAATAACTAATATGTAGAGTACAGTCCTATCAATTGTTCGAAAAGGAGTAGGAAGAAGCCTGTCCTACCCCTGTTTATACTTAACAATTATGCTTACATTATATAATCCAATTAATTAATACATATATTTCAGTATCATCCGTTCTAATACTTTTTCATTAAAAATAATTTAAACCTTTTTTTAAAAAGAGCAATATTTCTGCTTTCCTTCATATTTTCCTCTAGCCCATTCCATATGGTAACTCCGTAGAATGATATGCACCTGCTCCTGAGATGGGTGCGAGCATAACCCTTGTTAAAGTTGTGGTTACCTCTCAAATGACCTCTCCCCTTATCCCTCTCTATAAATCATTTGCTAATGTTACGTGGGAGTTCTTGAGTCTTTGCTTTATACATTAACTGTGCCAATTTAAATTTGAATAAGTCCATGAGCTTTAAGGCATTTGACATTAGGAACAAGTTATTAGTGTGATCACGATATCCGACCTTATGTACAATCCTCATAGCTTTTTTCTGTAGTGTAATCAATGGGTTTAAAGTGCTTTTATATTCATTTCCCCATATCTCCACACAGTAACTCAAATAGGGTAAGACAAGACAACAATATAGAGTATACAACATCCTCTGTTCCAGAATATGTTTTGCCCTGCACAATACTGCAATACTCCTTGATACTTTGGATCTAACGTATCTTATATGAGATTTCCAACAGAATTTACTGGGCTTAAAGTGCAGACTCTCAGCTTTAGGTTAAGGGTATTCACATCCAAATTGAAGGAAGGGTTTATGAATTATAGCTCTTATATATAATAACCAAAAGTAATTAGACAATTGACTCAAAAGCTGTTTCATGGGCCAGTGTGGGCTATTTATTCCTTCATTATTTCTTTATCAATTAAGCAGGTAAAAGGTCTGAGTTGATTCCAAGTGTGGCATTTGCATTTGGAGGCTGTTGCTGTATACGCACAACATGCAGTCAACAGAGCTCTCAATGCAACTGAAACAGGCCATCCTTAGGCTGTAAAAACAAAACAAAAATCCATCAGAGAGATAGTGGGAACATTAATACTGGCCAAATTAACTGTTTGGTACATTCTGAGAAAAAAAGAATGCACTGGTGAGCTCGGCACCACAAAAAGGTCTGGACGTCCATGGAAGACAAGCGTGGTGGATGATCACAGGATCCTTTACATGGTAAAGAAAAACCCCATCAAAACATCCAGCCAAGTGAAGAACAGTCTCCAGGAGGTAGGCATATCATTATCCATGTGTACCATAAAAGAAAGACTTCACACAAGCAAATACAGAGGGTTCACCACAAGGTGCAAGCCATTCATAAGCCTCAAGAATAGAAAGGCCAGATTAGACTTTGACAAAAAACATCTAAAAAAGCCAGCCCTGTTCTGGAACAGCATTCTTTGGACCGATGGAACTAAGATCAACCTGTACCAGAATGATGGGAAGAAAAAAGTATGGAGAAGGCTTGGAACGGCTCATGATCCGACGCATACCACATCATCTGTGAAAAAACGTGGAGGCAGTGTGATGACATGGACATGCATGGCTTCCGATGGCACTGGGTCACTAGTGTTTATTGATGATGTGACAGAAGACAGAAGCAGACAGATGAATTCTGAAGTGTTTAGGGATATTCTGTCTGCTCAGATTCAGACAAATTCAGCAAAGTTGATTGGATGGTGCTTCACAATACAGATGGACAATGACCCAAAATATAGTGTGTAAGCAACCCAGGACTTTTTTAAGGCAAAGAAGTGGAATATTCTGCAATGGCCAGAGTCAATCACCTGATCTCAACCCAATCAAGCATGCATTTCACTTGCTGAAGACAAAACTAAAGGCAGAAAGACCCACGAACAAACAACAACTGAAGACTGCTGCAGTAAAGGCCTGACAAATCATCACAAAGGAGGAAACCCAGCATTTGGTGATGTCCATGTGTTCCAGACTTCAGGCAGTCATTGCCTGCAAAGGATTCTCGACTACGGTAAGTATTAAAAATGAATATTTTACTTACAGTACAGGCCAAAAGTTTGGACACACCTTCTCATTCAATGTGTTTCCTTTATTTTAATGACTATTTACATTGTAGATTCTCACTGAAGGCATCAAAACTATGAATGAACACATGTGGAATGATGTACTTAACAAAAAAGTGTGAAATAACTCTAAATATGTCTTATATTTTAGATTCCTCAAAGTAGCCACCCTTTGCTTTTTTATTGTTAATAAAATATATTTTTGTTGTTGTTAATAAAATATATAATAATAATATTAAATATATATATATAATAACATATTATTATGAACACATATTATATTAAATATTATTATTATATATTTTATTAACAACAAAAAAGCAAAGGGTGGCTACTTTGAGGAATCTAAAATATAAGACATATTTTTCAGAGTTATTTCACACTTTATTGTTAAATACATAATTCCTATGTGTTCATTCATAGTTTTGATGCCTTCAGTGAGAATCTACAATGTACCAAATAGTCATGAAAATAAAGGAAACGCATTGAATGAGAAGGTGTGTCCAAACTTTTGGCCTGTACTGTATGATTGTTAATTTGTCCAATTACTTTTGAGCTCCTGAAAATAGGAGACTGTGTATTAAAATGGTTGCAATTCCTAAATGTTTCATACAATATTTTTGTTCAACCCCTTGAATTAAAGCTGAAAGTATGCACTTCAATTACATCTTGATTGTTTCATTTCAAATCCTTTGTGGTGGCATACAGAGCCCAAATTATGGAAATTGTGTCACTGTCCAAATACTTCCAGACCTAACTGGATATAAATAAAAGAATGTCAATGACCCCAGGTGTGGGACTTTATTAGGTCAAACAGGTTTGAGGGGTCAGGCAAAGGACTTGGTGGAGTCAGGCAAGGGTCAGGCGATCATCGTTGTAATCCATGGAGCAGGGCAGGAACCGTGGTGCAAGGTGCTGGGCTGGAGGTGTCCATGGTGCTGAGTGCCCACTGATGAGCTAAATAAAACATTCTATTTCTGATGAGTCAACAGCACTAGGGCTCCTTCACAAAACCCTTACTGGAATCTTCATACACTCTGTGAATTAGTCTTTACTTTCTGATGAGTCAACAGCAATAACCCCATCCAGTGCGACATGTAGATAGCATATATTTAGAATATGTAAAATGCAAACACCAGAAATGCAAGAAAGTTTATCAGGTATACCAAATGGAATTAATAACAAGTGTTACAACCCTTCTGTCTAGAGTAAAACAAGGGCCTAACAGGATAGAGTGCAGAATGTACAGGTGTGTTGCAACACAAATGCCAAAAAAAAGTGTACAAGGGATCAAATCAATTCAAGTTTTATTTGTATAGCGCATCTCACAAGATGCGACTCAATGCGCTTCAATCAAGACATCATTGCTGTTTGCACTTTATCGCAAGTGCTCTTTCAACATTGTCTCTATGGTCTTTCAGCTTCCTTTTCTGTTCTTTGCTCACATTTTCGACCATATAATGGTGAGACAGCTGCTTCTCACTGTTGAGACAAAATGTTATAAAGAAGTGATTAATAATTAATTTAAGAAACTCACATTCATCAGTGGTTGCAAACTGTCATGGAAATTGTATTAGCACTCTCCTCATGTTTCCAGCTTACCTCAAGTCATACTGTGGTCCACATGTATACATTTCCATGGCTTTCTCATTGGAAACACAGTTTACAGCTGCAATGGCGTGGACTGTTGCCTGTGTCATGAAGTGATTAAAGCCACACGTTTACCAGTTATAGTAAAATGTAGACATCTAAGAAGGTTGTGCCATGTTGCAGGTGACAACTAAGCAAGACCTGATATGAGCAAATGGCATTATAAGATCCTACTGGATATTGACCATGAGTTAAAGTGTGACATATGTTATAATATGAAATATGTAGTCTATAAATAAATAAAAAGTGTCAGTGAATTGTCACCTCTGGCAGAAGCACAAACCTAGGGGTTGTAGACTTTCTAGAGTGTGGATCCAAAAAAGCTCTCTGGCATAACCTCCTGTCAACATCACCCCCTCTCTGAAGGGTGATCTGCTCTATGCCCTGGAACCTAAGGGAGGAAATGGGGTGGGAGTGGTTATTAAAATGACAGGCTACGGGGTCATTCACATCTTTTCGTCTTATGGAACTTTTGTGTTCACTGATTCTTTGTTTGAGGGGACGGGTGGTTTTACCAATATAGATTTGATCACATGGGCATTTTAACAAATACACTACATTTTTTGTGTTACATGTGATTACTCCCCTTACTGGATTTTGTTGTTGTCAAGGTTGAAGACAAAGCTGTGCTAAAAAAAGAAAACATATAGAGATTGGTGTAATCTGGAGAAAAAGTAGGACCCATAGATGTGCCCTTTAATTGTAAATAGAAATCCCCTAGAAAAGTTTGTAAAAAAAAGTAATTGAGCTTAAGTACAGTATCTAATGTGCAGAAGTATAAGAGAAGCTATATCAGGAGACATGTGCAATGTGCAATATACAGTATGTGCGTAAGTTAGTAATTTAAACATCAGTAGTGCAAAGGTTATAAAGTGATCACATTAACCAGGGATGTGCAGCCATCAAGTATCAGCCCAGCTCCTGAACCCAGCCTAGCTCCTGAACCCAGCCTAGCTCCTGAACCCAGCCTACCTCCTGAACCCAGCCTACCTCCTGAACCCAGCCTACCTCCTGAACCCAGCCTAGCTCCTGAACCCAGCCTAGCTCCTGAACCCAGCCTAGCTCCTGAACCCAGCCTAGCTCCTGAACCCAGCCCAGGTCCTGAACCCAGCCTACCTCCTGAACCCAGCCTACCTCCTGAACCCAGCCTACCTCCTGAACCCAGCCTAGCTCCTGAACCCAGCCTAGCTCCTGAACCCAGCCTACCTCCTGAACCCAGCCTACCTCCTGAACCCAGCCTACCTCCTGAACCCAGCCTAGCTCCTGAACCCAGCCTACCTCCTGAACCCAGCCTACCTCCTGAACCCAGCCTACCTCCTGAACCCAGCCCAGGTCCTGAACCCAGCCCAGGTCCTGAACCCAGCCTAGCTCCTGAACCCAGCCCAGTCCAATGTGTACCTATTTGAGGTACCCAGGGTCTTGGTTGAATTGCTATGTGCTGCTTTTGTATTTTATATCCAATAAGTTAACACCGAACTGCAGTTAAAAATCTAGGGGGTGGGTGGCCCGTATGACATTATGACTTATGACTCCATTTTAGGGGGGGACTTGCTATGGGTTGGCAAGGGATCGGCACATAGGCCCTCTCTCAACTAGAAAACCTCTCTATCCCCTAACACACTACATTACCATTATAAAATAAATACAATTTCTTCCTTTCTCTAGCACTGTGACTGCTGATGGCACTTGTTCTTATCGAAGGTTTTACTTGAGATGACTGTATAGTGGATTCACTTACTTAGACAAATGTACTTATTCCAAACAGAGAAGACCCATATGTTAAGTTTGCACAGAAGTTTTAGTTTGGCCAGCTGTTTAGCCATTTGGCTGTTTTTACTGTTCTTTCATGTTGTATTAGGAATACATCAGATAACTTCAACTGCAATAAAAGTCTTTGAATCAAGTCTATTTTTTTTTTATTTGTGAGAAATGTATCCAAAAGGCCTCATCAGCAGCAGCATATCATGACCTCCAACCTGCCACCTAGGTATACTGATACTGTAGCTACAAGAATGAAATCAGCCCTCCCAAACAATCTGGATAGAATGGCATCAACTTTGTTCCATGAACATAGGCAAGGCAAGGAAAGTTTATTTGTATAGCACATTTCATACAACAGGGGCAATTCTAGACCTTCACCCTGTTAATATAGCATAATAACCATCATTTCAGAACAGGAAGAATGGTTACATTTCATAAATATTATTAATTCAGGATTAGTCTAAATCGTTGGAGAATGACAAACTGACATTACATCAGTTTCATTCATAACCAACCACAAACAGGAGGACCTGTCCTGGAGGACCAACACAGCAGCCATCATCAAGAAGGCACAACAGCGGCTCTACTTCCTGAGAGTCCTCAGGAAATACCACCTCAGACAGGAGCTGCTTGTGACCTTCTACCGCTGCACAGTGGAGAGCATCCTCACCTACTGCATTTGCGTGTGGTTCTCCAGCTGCACAGCCGCAGAGAGGAAAGCGCTACAGAGAGTCGTGAGATCGGCCCAGAAGATCATCGGCGCCCCCCTCCCCTCTCTGGAAGAGCTGTACAACACATGCTGCCTCAGGAAGGCCACCAAGATCTCCAGGGACCCATCCCACTCTGGGAACGAACACTTTGTTAGGCTGCCCTCAGGCAGGCGGTTCAGGACCATGTCCGCACGGACAAATAGACTGAAGCTCAGCTTCTACCCTAGGGCCATTCAGGCCCTGAACACAGCAAAGACCTAGGTTCTAGGCCCTGGACAATCTAGACAACTTGATGGCAGCTACTAGATTGTAAACATAAGTGCAATATTGAAATACAACTGTGAACATTTCAAACCTGCTAACTGCAACACTTTAAATGAATGTGCAACAATACTATGTGCAATATGACAACCCTTGTGTACATAAGGTTCAGATATAGGAAAAGTTAGGATATTTATAGCATAGCATAGAGTACAGCACAGTGTTTTATTGTATAGTATAGTAGTATAGTATAGTAGATAGTGTACATAGCCTTTATTTATGTAAACCAGCTCTTTCCCCTTTTTTATTTTACCCTTGGCCCTCTTGTTTTTAGTCTTTTTCCAAGCACCAGGGGAGCCCCCCCTACTAAATTTCGTTGTATGGTACCTGTACTGTAATAATGACAATAAAGACCATTCATTCATTCATCATTCATCTGGCTTTAATTTCCTTAATTGGGGAATGGCATAGTGGAAAGTCAGACGTCTTCCTGTTTAAGGCCTATCCAATTTAATGCAACAATCACTAGGACAAAAGAAAAAGGTGTGAAGGAATTGTAGCTCAATGGGCCCTTCACCCCATCATCATGGACTTGTAGGATCAAATCCTGGTGATGGCTCTAATTCTACGTTTTGACTATGTACTCAAACCTTGCACTAGCAAAGTACTCCTCCCCTATGTATTTTCACAGTGAATTTTACACGCACACAGATAAAATGTTTATTGTATTGGAGGATTTTTAATGAATGCTGATAGGCGCCGACAGAATATCAGCCACATTTTATGAATAAACAATGTTTATTTAAAAAAATATTTCACAAGTAGCAACTAGGAAGTGGGGCTGCGTTGGAAGGTGGGGGCGGCGCCCTAGCGCCCTCTATTGGCCAGCCGCCACTGATACACACTGAGCACAGCAGAAATGCAGACTTCAGGAAAAAGGGGACATATTTTACCTGGCTTTAGGCTAATGTTGAACAATTTGTTAGCAGCCTACAGTGAGTTTATGCAGCATTTCTGTTTGCAGTTGGATGCCATTATATGTGAGTTACTTTGCAGCTAGCTTTGGAAAACTGTCAGCAACTATTCAGATAAATTAACAATTTACAATTAATTAATTAATTATTAACACACAGTACACTACACACACACACACACACACACACAGTACACTACACACACACACACACACACACACACACACAGTACACTACACACACACACACACACACACACACACACACACACACACCCACACACAGTACACTACACACACACACACACACACACACACACACCCACACACAGTACACTACACACACACACACACACACAGTACACTACACACACACACACACACACACACACAGTACACTACACACAGACACGCACACACACACACACACACACACAGTACACTACACACACACACACACACACACACACACACACACACAGTACACTACACACACACACACACACACACACACACACACACACACACACACACACACACACACACACTGCCTCATGTGAGAGAGGAATACTCACAGCGTACAGAGAGGCTTATGACTGCGGTCAGTAGGAGAACACACAGCAGTCCCAGAGACACTGAGACCAGCTTGCAGAGTGAAGTGATCTGATTCACACGCCAGGGTCCTGCAGGTGCAGAGATACGAATGGTCCTCAACCATGTTCATGTCTGTCTTCACCTCTCCAGGTGTCTAATTCCTCCCTCTGAGACCAATGGTACTCTGACACCAAGAGGAACTGACCTCAACCACACAAAGACAGATACTAACTAACAACAATATTGTCTTATCTAGTCTAGTCATACTTCCATAAATAAATCAATCAATCTCTGACAACTTTGATCATGGCAATATTCAAACATGTTTTCCCCCCCCTAGATTCAATGTGGTCATAAACATTACTCATAAATATATCAACCTTTTCACTTTCAGCCCCTTAAGAGGTTGATCTTTAACATTTCTTATTATTGATGGTGAACCACTTTACTGTACAGAGCAGCCAGCTTAAATGAACACAATTCCCTGTGTGTGTGTGTGTGTGTGTGTGTGCGTGTGTGTGTGTTTTAGTGTTATATACCTCTGTAAGAATCTGAGTACACACTTACTTGTCAGCATCTCTGGATTCTCTGTACAACGTCTCTGTTGTAAACTCTCATATCGTACAGTCAGGTCACTGCTCTTCACATCGACCTCCTCAACATTTTCATAGATGTCGTCCTCTGGCTCCATAACTCAATAGTAACAGCTTCAGTCTAATCTGTCTGTCAGTCGGTTTGTCCTTCTGTGTCTGTCTGCTGTCTGTCTGACTGGCGCTCTGAGTGGCTCTTGGATTAAAGGAGTATGTATATGAGTGACAGAGAGGGAATGAGAGGTTTCTGTTCCTATATTCTTAAAATGAAACTCACCAATACAATTATTAACACTCAACAATTAATACATTTTATTACATACTCTTTTTAGTAGAAATAAACACAGACATAGAGTGTGAGTGAAAGTTCATTAAAAAGTCTGATAATAAAAAGAAAATCATTCAAGAATCAGGTCATTATTTTGTACTAACCATTAAAAATGATAGATGGGAGTTACAACAGCAAAACACATTTGATAATATTTCTATGTTGGATTCTGTGTTAATACTTTTGCTAATTCAAAAGAGAATTCAGATTTTCAGGAACTCAGTGTTTCTCCTATCCTCGTGGAGAGATCCCGGTGGTGTCGATTATGGCACCTTATAGGCGCCTTCGCAAACGCAATGGTTATGGTTGCGGCAAGGCAGGTCATTCCATGACTCCCTATACCTCCCTCTGTAGAAGTTGAAAGCCGCACAATCCTCTCCCCAATCGTCGGCATTATTGGGCTCGTCTTCTCTCCAGAACCTAAGAACCAACCAGTTTATGAACAGTGACATGAAGGTTGTAGCATTTATTTACTACATGCAGCTACAAAGATATGAAATAGCTTCTCTGTTTTAAACTCACGTTACTGTTGGTCTCGATCCATCCACCCATCTCCAGGACCCCTCAGATTCTGAGTCAGTCAGGCCGATCCAGAATGACGGCAAGCCCAATGTGTTTAGAAAGTCCTGCATAAAACAGAATTTGTCTAAAAAAATCTCTCACACACACTCTCACACTTATGTGCACGCGCACACTCACAATCACACACACATGCACACGCACACATACACACACACCTGTTCCTCGATGCTGTTTATGATGACCAGGTCTAGTCCATTCTTCATGCAGTACTTTTGGCACTCATTCCAAGTGGGATTCTCCTCATTAAAGGTGTCATAACAACTGTCCTCAAATCTGGTCCATTCATGAGGACATCCTCCAGAGGCAGAACTTAGCTGCTGCTCTGAAACGAGTTGAGCATAACTGGTTTGTAACTGGTCATGACTGGTTTGTAGCTGGTCCTGACTGGTTTGTAACCGGTCATGACTGGTTTGTAACTGGTGATAACTGGTTCGTAAGTGGTCTCTTTCGTTGGTCAGGTTTTCGTAACTAGTACGATGTTCCACATCTGCAATGGAACAGAGAACAGGACACACCTGAATCCTCTTGTTTTCTCTGTCTATGCACACACACACTCATTCACTCACACACACACACACACACACACACACACACACACACACACACATGCATACACATGCACTAATTTTAATTTTGCCATTTAGCAGACGCTTTTAATCCAAAGCGACTTACAATTACGACACACACACTCACGCACGCATACACACACTCACACACACTCACGCACACACACAACCTCAAGTCAAAGGGGAATACTCAACATGTCTTTTGACGCATACACACACACACACACACACACACACACACACACACACACACACACACTGCCTCATGTGAGAGAGGAATACTCACAGCGTACAGAGAGGCTTATGACTGCGGTCAGTAGGAGAACACACAGCAGTCCCAGAGACACTGAGACCAGCTTGCAGAGTGAAGTGATCTGATTCACACGCCAGGGTCCTGCAGGTGCAGAGATACGAATGGTCCTTAACCATGTTCATGTCTGTCTTCACCTCTCCAGCTGTTAAGTGTCTAGTTTGTGTCTAGAGTGTCTAGTTTCCCCATTATAAAAAAGACGCTGATTTGACCCCAAGAGCAGCTGATGCTATAGCCTTCTACCACAACGATAACAATTTGTAGTGCATATTTACAATATGCGTTAGAGATATCTGCTTTCCTGATATAGTGAAAAATGCGTTAACTTGTTTTAAGAGCAATGGCTTCTTGCTAAAATCACTGCATGTAGCCCCAGTGTGGCTGGTTTCAGACAATGACATTCCTCATAGTCCATATGTGAGGACATTTAAATTATTGTTATGTTGTGTTAATGTCATTTTTACCTGTATACTTAAAGTGCTGATCTGTTCTTGCCCTATTGCTCTCAGTATTGAATTTACTCTTGACCAAGTGTGTGTGAGAGAGTGTGTGTGTGTGTGTGTGTATGTGTGTGTGTGTGCTCCTGTAAGAATCGAAGTACACACTTACTGGTCAACGACTCTGAATTCCATTTTAATTTCTCATAACGTGCAGGCGGGTGACGGCTGTTCACAGCCTCCTCTGCTTCCTCAGTATCTATGGCGTCCTCTGGCTCCATATCTCCATATCATATAACAGCTTCAGCCTAATCTGTCCGTCGGTCGGTTTGTCCTTCTGTGTCCCTCTGCTGTCTCTTTCACTGGTGCTCTGAGTGGCTCTTGGGTTCAAACTGCAATGAGGTTTGCCCCCCCCCCCCCATCCCGTTTCACATTTGAAACGTTCACGTTTGAAAGGGAAAATGTGTTAATGGTCTGCTAATGAGGCAATTGCATTCCACAATCTACACTACAGAGTATGTCAAAGCTTAATGTGAGGGGTCAAAGCGACGTGGCGGATGTCTCCGTATCAGTACAAATGGATGGCAGGGAAGGAGAGGAAGCCACTTTAACCTATTGGGACGCACCTACTGTTTGGACTTGAGTGCACTGACCCCTAAACCCAACGACCACACATGCTCGACATAACACTCACTCCCTACCTGAGTTACCAAAAGTGTTTTAGGAAAATGAATATCAGTACCATTACCATGGTAAAGCGCACACCTATTCTTAGATTCATTAAAGTGACTCCTATAATCAATTATCATTTCCTTCAGGGTGTATGTGTTGGGAATTTGTATTAAAATAACTAGAAGTGATAAATCATGTACTATGTGCTCATTTAAATAATATGTGAATGCGGTCAGTTGAGAACAATAGGAAGGTCACGCAAAGCCAAAAGAGAGGTTCTGTTTTTGAGCGACAAGAAGAAATACAAGCTTCTGACTAAAAGAACGTTTTATGATTCAAATTGCCTGTAAATTACTTATTTTTACCTATGTGCTAACAACCATTTTACACCTGCTGTTATAATATTCTATTTTTCTGTACTTTCATAACTAATGATTAATGATAAGTCTATTCTTCTAACTTGTAAATCAAATCCTAATATTACTGTGTAACTTCAATAGTTGTGTTTTCACAAGACATTCTGATAACAAGACATTCTGATAAGGACACTGACACAATGCTCTGCTCATACAAAGTACGATATCACCATGGGAACGAGACGCTAGCAGGACACTCAAGCTGATAACATACATACACTCTCGCACCCACACAGGAGAAGAATTGAAGGCCAATGCTAACGAGAAGACTTTCTGCAGCTGCAACGGATTTGTGCTGACACTTGGAAAACTACCAGATAGAGGGGGGGGGGGGGGGGGGCATCACCCAGCCCAAAATGTTTAATGAATTGGATAAAAGACTATGTACGGAGGTGAGAGGGACTCTTGTTTTAGTGGAGCCACTGCAGTTAACTTGTTGACGGCTAGCTGAGATAGGCCTGCAGAGGTGAAACTAGAAAAGACTATTTTCCATGGAAATGAACTATTATTGCTTGCTGATGTGCTTGAATAAATATTATCTTAATGAACAGTTCAGTAGTGGTGCCTAATATTTGATTGGATCATATCATCTTAAGAAGTGATATCAAGAACGTCTCGTTGAGATTAAACGAACTCGCTTGTAAGTGACGACTCAATTAAATCGATACTGGAGAAGTTGATCGCCTTACATATGTAGGCATGAGTAAGACAATCACTTTCTGTTCCCTATATTCTTGTAATGAAACTTAACAATAGAAAGATAATACGGATAAAATACAGACTGTACATCTGTTCTTCTTTTTGTTTTATTAGAAGTAGTCACAGAAATGCAAGTAGCTAAAGTGTCTGTGAAAATGTATGAAATAATCAGATATACAGTACATTACATTACCACCAATACATTTGTATGGAAGTTGAAGAAGCACATATATGACTCCTCTCTACCACAGACAAAACAATAACATTGATAATGAGGAACATGCTGTAGATTTTGAAAGCTAACATTTCACTTGATCAATAATTGATGCTAATACTACCGTTACATAAACAAAAGACGTTCTAATGTCCCTGTTGTGTAAGTAAGCCTATCATAATGGTTTCTCTTAATAAGTATTCATGCATAAGTAGATCTGAGATGAACACATAACAACCTGAGCATCTGATAAACACTTATGGTTAAATGGCATATATGATTATGATTATGATTATGATTGTTGTTATTATTATTATTATTATTATTATTATTATTATTATTATTATATATAACCACTTGTTTCTGGTGGCGGGTGTTGATCAGATCACATGTGAACGCTCACATAGCCATTGATGATAGGACCCATTGCAGGATTGGCTTTGCCAAGACTCAGTACTCCCGAACATTTGAATGTAGAAGCTGGTAAATATGGCACAGTCCTCAGCTCCCATGACATTTCTTGGCTGTCTGTAACTCCAGAACCTATAGAAACAAGCACCAACATGTTTAGAAGAAAATTATATCAAGTCTTTGGCATATCATAAATGGATCCAATGAAAGTATCAAGTCAATAAAATGGTCCTTAGCAAGTTCTCCTCTGTATTTAACTTACGTTGTGCCTGGGGTCGATCCATCCACCCATTTCCAGGTCCCCTCCATCGCTGAGTCAGTCAGGCCAATCCAGAACTGCAGACCGTTGCCCAGTTTGCTTAGAAACAACTGGATGAAATTATTATTGGTTAGGGAGTTATTCTGTTAGTGTTGAGATGGGCTTGTTGGGAAAAATCTTACTAGTTGTTCACTAGCTGATCCCAGCATGTTGTGTTATGGCTGGTGGATTGTGTATGGGGTGTGTGTGTGTGTGTGTGTGTGTGTGTGTGTGTGTGTGTGTGTGTGTGTGTGTGTGTGTGTGTGTGTGTGAATGAATGAATGGTCTTTATTGTCATTGATATAGTACAGGTACCAAACAACGAAATTTGGGAGGGGGGGCTCCCCTGGTGCTAGGAAAAAAAAACTAAAAACAAGAAGGGAAAAGAGCTGGTTTACATAAATAAAGGCTATGTACACTATCCACTATACTATACTATACAAATAAAACACTGTGCTGTACTCTATGCTATGCTATACCTATTCTAACATTTCCTATTCTCTGAACCTTATGTACCCTAGGGTTGTCATATTGCACATAGTGTTATTGCAAGTGTCGCAGTTTGCAGGTTTGAAATGTACACAGTTGTGTTTCAGTATTACACTTGATTTCAATCTAGTAGCTGCCATCAATTTGTCTAGATTGTCCAGGGCCTAGAACCTAGGTCTTTGCTGTGTTCAGGGCCTGAATGGCCCTGGGGTAGAAGCTGAGCTTCAGTCTGTTTGTCCTTGCGAACATGGTGTGTGCGTGTGCGTGTGCGTGTGTGTGTGTGTGTGTAAAGATCGTTGTTCAGCAATGTAAGAGGAGCATTATTATTGGGTATGTATCAATAGAAGTTATTATACTAAAATCATCATGCAATGTCGAACAGAGCTTCTGTTCTGATGTTGTAAGGTTTATTCTCTCTCTCTCTCTTTCTTTCTCTCTCTCTTTCTCTCTCCCTCTCTCTGTTTCTCTCTTTCTCACCTGTTCCTCTCTGCTGTTGACGATCACCAGGTCTGCTCCTATATGTCTGCAGGCATCTCTGCTGCCCTGCCAAGTGTTCCGCCC
>NC_137676.1:57902612-57922612 GCF_963989245.1 Nansenia antarctica
ACTGTATGTCCATATACTCTGCACCCCCCCGCGCCCCATTGTCGGCCACCAATATGGACATCAATTATGAATATGGGCAAAAAAGGTAAAATGACACAGAATTCAAGCATTGAAATAAACTATAATTGGTACAGGTTTTGTTAACATATCATAGGAGTATTTGCACATCAATCAAACATTAATAAACAGTATTTACAAAAGGATACCTGGGCATATTCACTGGGCCCGAAGTAGTAGTAACAACTTTCTACAGATTGAAAGGGGAAAGGGCACCACTTCAATTTATCCAATAAAAACACTGCTTTCTGTGGCAAAACATTGGGTTACTTTGTGCCTACTGAACACTACCCTGAACAGTGCAAACATGAACCGCTTTAGCCCTTCCTCGTCTAGTAGTAGTGTCAACAGATCGGGTCCACTGAATAGTGAACTGACGTAAAAGTCAGATCGGTGGAATAAAAAAAAACTGTAGTGTGAACTAATCAGGTCTGTTGAACAGTGAAACAGATCTATGAAATAGAAGGAAATAGAAGAAACACACGGTTTGATGCTCTGCATATCTTGTAAAGAGATGCTTCTACACAGCGGTTTTCTTAAAATCAAACTGCTTTACAGTGTTGGCAAATGAACCATATGGCTTGAGGTATCTGACCAGGTATCACTAGAGGTATGGCACAGACACATACGCACACGCACACACACACACGCACACGCACACAGACACACACACACGCGCACACGCACACACACACACACACACACACACACACACACACACACACACACACACACACACACACAGGGGTCCATCTCAATAGTCTAAAGTGGCCGTTTAAGTACAGGTGCCATGGACCTCATGTAAAATACATTTTGCATTTCAGCAGTCTAGTACAGCACAGTATGGGTACGCCATGAGCTGAAATGTACAAACATATCACCACAGCTAGGATGTTATCACAGTGTCCCAGGAGCTATACAAGTTTTACACACAGAGACAGGTGGTACCAGGGAGCACGACTATTCCAACCAGGTGACGCAACTCGACAGCCGTCTTCTATTATGGCTTCTATGTGATCGTTCCTTCTCTCCTCTCTCTCTCCTCTTTTCCCTCCGTCCCTCACTCCTCCTCCTGTTCCGTGAAACTAAAGTCACACACGAGCGAGAGGTGGTCGGAGGGGTAGTTGTAGGACGGTAGCCTGTTTGGGCCAATCTGTTCCTCCGTGGGCACGTCCAAAACCGCCTCCACGTTGAACGCCTCCCGAGAGTACCAGATATAGTCCAGCGTACTACAACACTCCCCCGTAGGGCGGATCTTCCAGGTGGTATAGGCCGGTTCTGAAAGTCCGTCCGGGCTTAGTCTCTTGTATGCCGAGTCCAGGCCGAGAGGGGACGAGGCGAAGCGTCCGTAGACCTCCTCCGAAGGGACGGCGTTGAAGTCCCCGCAGACCAGCAGAGGGGTGTCTTCTGGGTCCGTGCCTGAACGACCCACTTCCTCTCCCTGGGTAGCGGTCTGGAGGTTGCGTAAGAGGTAGGAGCCCTGGGCACCCCGGAGACGCTCCCAACCGCTCCGAGCCTTCAGGTGGGTTACGGCCACGCACAGCTTCCTTCCTGTTGTCCGGCAACGGAGCTTTGTGATTAGGGCCACCTGTAGGAAGACGACGCGTCGACAGTTAAGAGTGGTGGTCCTCGTATGTCTGACTTGGTTGTGTGGACAGTTGAAATGTAAAAAGGTGAAAAGGTGAAAAGGCTGTGGTGGAAGTGGGGCTGTTGCTCTACTGGCAATATGGGCCTTCTCTCAACTGTTAGAAACTCGATTCCTCACTTCCTCTCATCCATCCTCCACTCGCTTCCTTCTCCAACACATTGGAGGAGAGTATCTAAGGGGAGGGTCCTAGGTCTTCTCCTCCAATGCATTTTGAGTAGGGCGTGAGTGGAGGAGAGGAAGCGAGGAATTGAGTTTCAAACAATCGACAAAGGTAACCCAACAAACACAAGTTAAACATAATTCCTAGACAGTCGATAACACAGTAGCTAGCTGATCCATATGCCTACAGACCTGGTTGGTTGGGATCAGCACCGCAGACAGACGGATGCTAGCGCTATCCAGGAGTTTGAAGCGGGTACTGTCGAAGAACAGCGCGCACCCGTCCGGTCCATTGTTGCCCTCGACGTCCAAGCACGGCGACCATGGCTTGGGGCAGAAGTGGCCATGGTAACCGAGGCTAGCCAGGATTGGCTGGAAGAAATCATAGTAGTGGTCGACTTCCTGCAGGCACAGGATGTGCGGTCGGTAGGTGAGGATCTCCTCCAGGATGAGGTACTTCCTCTCGGCCCAGGTGAGGGCGTCGAGGGGGCACATGACAAAACTGTCCATCCCCTCGCCCAAAGCTGCAGAGGAGAGGGAAAGGAAAGCGCATTAGATCACATCAGTCATACTGATCCCTATGGCCCTCTTTACCACGATAGCATGATAGCATCTATCACTAATTCATTCATATCTATATGTGGATGCTATACACACTGGTTTTGTAAATGAATGAGAGAGATGTACTGTACATTTGACTTTAGATGGACAGTAAAACATTTTAACTTCCAACTGCAATACTTCTGTAGTTATTTCAAATGAATAAAGTCTATAATGAAAAAAAACGACTACACTATGACCAAGAGCAATTCTCATTATATCATCAAACAGCAGCGTACAGTATGTATATCGGCATACAAATATAATTCTGTGCACATGATAACGTGAGCATGCATTGGCTAATATAAGGAATATGTTGAACGGAGAGTTGTGATTTTTGGCATTGCCATGACAACTATCTGTCAATTTAGATGAGTCATCCTGTCATCCGTTTTTTTTATTTTATTTATGACAATGGATGATAGGATGCCAATACAAAACGTGATCCATGGGCTTTAGAGCACAGCTAGTTCTGTACTGAACCGGTATGTTCCCTTCTACTTCCTATGACATCTACTAGGGTGGGACTTCCTATGAGTTGAGGTGGCGTCAGCCAATTGGATCAATGCATGGTCTGCTTCTTCAATAGGTTTATCTATAGATTGTTAAATGGCTTTCTGGTGTTTGACGCCACTGGTGCCATTAGATAAATGACTGACCTGAGACACTGGAGCTGAAGAAAGTTGACTACATAACTACATCACTACCTTATATCTTCCGCTGTAGACTGAATAATAATTAAAATTATTGTTTTATTGCCATGCAATCAACTTGTCAGTCAATTGTTGGAATTTGGTATTTTATTATCTAGGCAAGGGGTCCACCATACATGGAGACCCTGGAGCAATTAGGGGTTCAGTGCCTTGCTCAAGGACAGCTTGACACTTGGCCAGGCGGGGTTCCAACCACCAAACTGCCGACCTTGGGATCATTAGATGCCGGCTCTACCTCTTGAGCCACACCGCTCTTAGAAGACCCATCTCTTCAGGCTACATCTTGACTGTCCCTCCTAAAGATCTCTTCACCCCCCACTACTAACTATTTCTCTACTGTAAATAAATAATAATTTAGAAAGTAATCATTCCTTCTTTTAGCATTGTGACTGCCAATGGCCCTGGTCCTAGCATAGATAATTTTCTTAGGATGGCTGATATATAGATACTTTTGACAAATACACTTGTTGTAAGTCGTCTTGGTTAAAGGCCGTCTGCTAAATGTCTAAAATGTAAAATGGAGCGACATGACACAGTTAATTTAGGGGAGTCTGCCCTCTAGTGGTTTTAACAGGGTATTTCTTACCTTGAGCCAGAATGTTCCACTGCATGATCCGTATGGGGCTGTTGGGGGTGCTGTCCCCGGCCAGGCAGACAAAGTCTCTGTGTGGCCGGGGGGGCCTGTCCCTCAGGGCCTCCTCACACTCCCTGAGCAGCTCCAGGGGGTCGGCAGGCTCAGGGGGGGTCAGGGAGCCCTGGTCGCGGGGGTACGGGGGAGCCTGGTGGGCCAGGGGGCCAGGGTTGTTGTTGCTGAGGGTCTGGGCCAGGGTGCTGTACAGCCGGCTTGGACCTCCACCCATTGGACAGACTATAGTTGGGGAGGGGGGGGGGGGGGGGTGAAGAGATAGTAAGAGACAGATGGTGAAGGGTTGGGGTTGAAGGAGAGGGGTTCAGAGAAAGGGGCAGAGGGATGAGAAGACAAAGCAGAAAGATAAAACCTCACGGTCACTCGGAAGACACAAGGCTTGTTTCTGCCTTAAAGCACAAGATGGTTGCATGTTTTTTTCCCTCGATTCACTGCACACAGTGTCACGGTTCAGAAGCTCAGACAGTAACACTGATACTGATACAAGCACCATTCCCCAGCCGGATGAGCCGTCTGAACCACACAGCTCACTCTCACACATCGCCCTTCCACCACTTGGCCGACAAAGGGGTCACAGAGCTGACCCTTGCCCAGAAATAGGTGTCCGTCTCTGGGGTAAGCTTTACCCTTGTCAACATGCCCTGCCGTGCCTTAACCTCCACGTCACCAGGGCTAGTGTTGGGCTTCTCTTTACGTCCACTGCTGTAGCAACACCAACAGGGTGACGCATCCTTCCTTCTTTACTATCACATCCACCTTATCATAAACACACCCATCTAAGACAATCAGGGGCAAGTGCAAAGGTCAGTTTGGGGTTGTTGTCAGGAGGTGAAAGACCAAAAGTCACCACAGAAGAGTACATCTCATCATGCTTCTTATTTACAGTTTGTAGGTCATTTAAGTAGACTATTGTACTGTGGGTTTGACGTGCTGCTACAACAACTTTTGCTTCTCAGCTGGCAGGATCCTGTCTTTGGACTTAATGCCTAAAGCTGTCTATGGTCTCAGTTTAACTCATGAGTCAAAGTGTGTGATATGTGTTTGGTACCATTCCTCATTCCATTGCACGCATTACAATGAGCCTGTACTCCGATTTCCCCCTCCACCACCTATCACTGATCTGTGCGTATTCCTATTTTTTGCTATATCTCTCCAGCTACAGCAAGTAAAAGGAACATGCGTGTGTGTGTGGGTGTGTGTGGGTGTGTGTGGGTGTGTGTTTGTCCGTGTGTGTGCGTGTGTGTCCAATCTCAGCCCAATCTCAGCCAGTCAATACAAAACAGTGAGGGAACTATCTATGTCTATGGACTACATTGGACTATTGGCCACAGCTGTCTAATCCCTCATCTTCAAGAGTGGTCAAGCCTTTTTAGTTGAACTTCAAAGGGCCGAACTCTGAACTCATTACTGCTAGAGGATTAACACCATCGTGTCCGCATAGAACCTCCTCGCTGGTTGCCCTCAGGACTGACTCTGATCTACGGTCTGACTGACATCCCACTGATGAGGGTTAGGTCAGGGAGAGAGTAATCTGATCTGAGATCTGTCGAAAGGTCTCTAGAAGGTGAATCAACCTATATGCAGTACCCTGTTTAAGTAAAACAGTGAAGGACAGTGAAGCATTTTTTCTACATTACGTCTGCGGGGCACTGCAAACTAAACAGATGGGACATGTCTGCATTTAAGATGTTATTCACATTAAATAATAATGACTTCTGTGTTTGCTTTTGTTGGGCCATCGGAGTTGTGTGATTTGGTGATTTGACTTGGAACTACTGATCACAAGCATGTGCACCCATGCACACGCACACGGACACGCACACACACACACACCCACACACACACACACACACACACACACACACACACACACCATCCTCTAAGACTAACGACATAGTTTACTGTGTCAGGGAGAAACAGTTTGAACCCACAACCAAGTAGGTCAAAGTGAGTGATAGACAGGGTGTTAGTCAAATGCAACAGCCAAATGCAGTCAGAAACCTGAATATCCTTTTCCTAAGATTAGTTCTCCTTCAAATAATGCATAAAGAAGTAAGCCGAACTTAAACCTGAAGAGCATCACTCATGTAGCTCAAAGAGAGGTTTACAGGAGTATACTGGACTGGCACTAGGCCTCCATAGGCAGCAAGTCCCCAATCCCACCCGGTCCCCCTCAAATAAAGAGGCCTAGGTAAGGAGTTGCCATATAGGGGCTAATGTTGTGGAGGTTTGCGTTTTTTCAGTTAACAAGGACAATGGAAAAGGTAAATTACAAAGCATCTGTGTGCCCCCCCCCCCCCCCCCCCGAACACCCCCACTCCCACCGACATCAATATCAATATCAACAACCCCCCTCTCAGTAATGAGACCACGACCACTTTGGCAACATTACCATGCCATACTCCACTAAATCTGCTTCAATAAGTTTAAATAATCATACACACAAAACATATGATGCAGGGGGGGAACAACTGAAATTCTACTCTCAAAAAGCATCTAAGAAATCAAAAGAGCAGTCACACTTACCAATAGTCTCCATAGCTTTATTTTGCTCCCTTCTTTGAGTATTTGACAGATCACTCTCTTGACACAGGAAATATCTTACTGAAAAAGAACTGTTGCTGAGCATCCAATATGAGTGTGAGACGTGCTGTTGCTCTGGGTGTTCTGACAATTCACTGTTCCCTACAAGCTTCAGAGAGAGAGAGAGAGAGAGAGAGAGAGAGAGAGAGAGAGAGAGAGAGAGAGAGAGAGAGAGAGAGAGAGAGAGAGAGAGAGAGAGAGAGAGAGAGAGAGAGAGAGAGAGAGAGATTACGAGACCGAGGTCAGACCATATGGGGTATTAGTGCGTCACAGGTCATGTGCTAGGGACAGGATACACTGCGCAATCTCCAAACCGCCACACAGTTATGCACACACAGACACACACAGACACACACACACACTCACACAGGGGCTGATATGATGGTGACGGTTTTACTATTGCAACCATGTGACCAAATGTGTATCCAAATAGGATACAAATGTGTATCCAAATAGGATACAAATGTGTATCCAAATAGGAATAGGCTACTGTAAGAGGCAAAGCAGAAGAACTTACAAGAGTGTATCAAAAAGCATTGTGACATGATATGACCTCAGTCATTTCACACACGCGTGTCAACAAACCCTGTTGTAAATTTCCCTATCTCGTCTTATGGGTGACCACCACATGCGATATGGTATTCTTGGCAGGTTTGGTTTTTTTCCTGTCCTGTGTTATTTTCCTGTTCACATGCGACAATGAGTTCACGCTCGCAAAGTATGAGTCGCGCTCCACATGGTGACCCTGGTAGTGTCATTGGGTTTGATAAAGGACTGTGTCGGGGAGAACCAGTTTGAACTCCTGACCAACTAGATCAAACTCAGCAATAGGGTGTTAGTCACACTTTCAAACAAATACAACAGGCAAATGCAGTCAGAAACACGAGTATCTTTTCCTAAGAAAACGTCTCCTTTTAATAATGAATGAAAGAAGTCAGCTGAACTTACACCTGGATCACTACTATTGTCAGGCAGCTCAAAGAGGGATTTACAGGAGTATGCTGGTACTAGGAAAGAGACATTCTTTTGCCTAAAATCGTATTAATCAGGAAATTAAATGCATATGGATTTAAATTTGAAGATTCCCTTGGCCAGTCAAGAACTTTCTGCTTTTTGGCCATTAAGAACAGGGACCAGGCGTGGGAGTGGAGCATTGACGCACCGACAGCTGTCAGGCAGAGTGGAAATGTCAACATGTCATGCAAGGATCGAGTGACACTGTGTCTCTGTGTGTGTGTGTGTGTGTGTGTGTGTGTGTGTGTGTGTGTGTGTGTGTGTGTGTGTGTGTGTGTGTGTGTGTGCGCATGCGTGTGTGTGTTTGCTTAGAGGAGTGTCCAATTGCCACTACATTCCTCTTTGACCTTCACTCCAGACTCTGACTTAACAACAACCACAACAAATATAGCTGCGAGCGCGGGGTCTAAGAGATATAGCACTCATAATATGAGGTGCGATCGTGTGCTATATCTTAGACCCCAGACATCATAGTGTTCTGTTGATGCTCTGTGGAAGCAACCAATATAGAGTTTTGTTAGCACTTCCTGTCATTTAGAAAAAGTCTGAGAAAGGCTCATGATTTATTCTGTTGTGTTTTAAATTTTGTAGCAGACTTTAAACATCTCCTCCTCCAAAGCAGCTTCGCGCAACTGCATGAAAGTTGGTATACATGATCTATGGGCAACATGTTAAATGTTTCCCTAAATAAGACAACAACTCTAAATAGCGCCACCGTGTGGTCAAACACAACCATACAAGTATAAGGGGTTCAGTACGTCAGTACGTCAACCAGATCAAGAAATATAAATATGTGCTGATCAAAATATGACTGCACGTGTTAGGTCTTGAGAGTGTTAGACATAATATGAACTTTGATGAAGGTGAACCCTATATATAGAAATAAAATATTATGGGGTGCATGCATCACTACCAAACTTGGAAAACACAAGTTTGGTAGTGATGCACCCCATCATTTTTTATTTCTAAAGTCTAAAGTCTGTAAATTACAGGGCTCACCCTCATCAAAGGTCATTGGTTCAGGGCGGCTATGTTTCAGGGTTTCATCAGGGTGGAAGTTATGGATCCTCGGGGCAAATGTGTTACTTGTTAAGAGACAGAGACGTATCTACCACATTTCAGAATTATCATTCAGTGGTGAAAGTTGTGGCCTATCCAAAATAATTAGCATTTTATTGCGTCGCTTTGTGGCATAACTATAGCATACCAATGCATGACATCATGTGACCTATGGCCTTTTACAATCGTGTCAATCTGCAAGCTCCTCTGTCTTACCATGTACAAACTAGAACATAAGTTCCAGAATAAACTTTGTGGGCTTGCAATTGCAATTCTCGTCAAAAGTGTAAAGATTGTTCGAATGATAGATAGAAATATTTGCTGAGAGAGACAGATATTGAGTGTGGTAGAGTTGCTTGGTTAACTTCCAATGATCTGTTCAGTTCCAATTATCCTTCAGCCTATGCATAAGCAAGAATTCCTCAGACATGGTCACTTGAAGTTGACAGCACTTGTCATGTACATACTGCAGTACTGGTGTACCAGTGTGTGTGCAAGGCATTCCTGATTCCTGATTCCCAAATGCAAACAAGCAGAGATGGGATGCCATCATGTGCTATGGTATTGTACAAACAAACCTTTAAAATGATCATCTGTGTTGTATTGTAATGACACCCCGAAGGTCATTGATAAGTGGTGGGTTGGGGTCACATGCACAGAACATTCCAACTATTGTACATTCCAACTATTGTGCACATTACCATGGTGACTTCCCCCTAGTGCTGGGCTCTGTTTTTATTCAAGTGTTGTGAAGGTTCCATAGCAGTTGAAGTAACAATGGGGCTCTCAAAATGTTGGTCTAAATGTAAGTATAATGAGTTTGATGAGAGACAAATATGAATGTGAGCAACTCAAGTTAGACCTCTGCACGATTTAAAGTTTGATTGTTGTGAAGGAGTAGCATACCGAAAATACAGAAAAAAATAACCTGAACCAGAATAATTGTATTAATAATAATAATAATAATAATAATAGTAATAATACTGAAGAAGAAGAAGAAGAAGAAGAAGAAGAAGAAGAAGAAGAAAAAGGAGGCCCAGACTTACATGGATGATGTAGCGCTCCTCCTTGTGTGAATTGGTGAGAATTTTCTGAACCCCAACAGTGCAGCTTCACAGCTTAGAGCCCTAACAGCAATGACTCGCTAACTTTCCACTAGCTGCCTAGCTCATACTGTATGTCTACCTGATATGGCCATGCTGTACTGTACTGATCCTCCCTGGCCATATAAATCACCTATGCTGTGAGTGACTGACACAGCGCCTGAATGCAATAGATACAGAGGACACAGAGTTCCATTGACACAACAGAGAGATATCCAAAGAACTCCACAGCCCTCTCAGTCACAACAAACACACCAGTAGCCAATACTGTATCCATCCCACATCTCTGTTGTGGTATAATTAGCACATAAAGTGCTGTCTATCTCCGCCTTTAACCCCATTGTGAACAAAGTACTCACGTTCCATTGGCTATCCTAGGCCACTGTCCTAGGCCATTGTCTCGTGTCAGATATCGTGACACCGTCTGCAGATTGATTGGCTGATAGAGTCATGCACCAACAACACCAGTGTCATAAGACAATGGTCCTATGCTGTGTTGTAAACACAGAATTAGAATACACTGGTAAAGCATTTACATCACAGTCAAAGAATTCCATCGCAACGAAATAGGAGACAAACATAGCAAGCTTGTATAGAACGCTCCATATGAGACTGTGAATATAGGGATCTAATAAGGTAGATTGTTGAGCGTGATAACATACTTTGATAAAGACTTGGAGCACCCTCTGACTCACACTGCCAGGGCCCTCAGCCTTTCTGGTGCAGTTTCCCCAGCTGTCTGTACTGCAGCGGAGGGTGGGGGGGGTCTTTGGTTGTGGCAATGGTGTCGAGGGCAGAATAATGGGGGGTGCTAAAGAGTTGTGAAGTGAGGAAATGGTGGACAGTTAGAGGGGCTGGAGAGGGAAGGGATAAGGGAATGGATGGGACAAAAGGGGTAGGTGGGAGGTGAGAATGGGTCCAGACAGGGCAGGGGGAGGGGGTCCGGTAGATGAGCAGGGCTGGAGGAGCTGGTGGAAGGAGAAGGAGAAGGAGAGAGGGGGAGTGGAGAGTCATTGGTGGAGTTAGGGGGGAGGGAGACAATGAGCCCCCGAGTCAAACCTGTTGAATAACTGGTTCGTCGACCCCCCCCCCCACGGGGTCCAGATCTCCATCCAATCCACTTGCGTGTCGTTAACCTGCTTGTAGCCAGGGATCTTCCTCACGCTGCTCCACACCTCTCTTGTGTTGCTGTCCTGCAGGCGGTCCCCTCCACCTTATCTGTAGGTCTCCCTGCTCTTCTTCAGCTTCTCTTGGATCTTCCTCTACACCCACATACAGTTCTTCCTTGTCACCAGAAGCCTGAAGGCTCTCTTCTTGTCGTTGAGGAGGGGCCTTTAGGTCACATCCAAGGCCACATCCAAGGCTTGTTGTTGGGAAAACACAGCACCCTTACCTGGAAGGTACGGTGTTCTTAAGTGAATATAGTCCGAAATGCGATGTGTGTAAGACCATCAGTGTGACTCACAGAGAACTTCTCAGTCTCAAAACAATCCTGCAAAGCTTCATCAGCCTCAGCGTGTCCATCTTGTCACAGTCCTAGTGGTCACAGAGTGCTGCTGGACTAGAGGCTCATACATGGGCTTGAGGTGGACTAGGTTGTGGTCCGATCTGCCCAGGGGGGAGTTTAGTTTAGTTTATTTATTAAGCACACAAGACATTGTGCAAGGAGGGAACGAAGCCCAGAAGGCTTGTACAGAGTTCCACTCCACGTCAATATCAATGTTTCAAATTAAAATCAAGGGACACTTACTGCACGTCAATAGGAGAAAAGAAACCACAAACAAAATCATATCCATCGGGCAGAAAGGTAGGATAGCACATACAAACACACAAAACAAAAAAACAAAACAACAAAAAAAACAGAAAATAGATACAAGGATAGCAAGATTAGTTAAAAAAAATAAGCATAGATTTCCATCTTGCCCACCTTTCAACGGGAAAAGCACTACAATATAAAATAAACAGCTCATAACGAGATTAGATATTTTTTCAGTTGCTTTTTGAAAGCCGATCGAGGTGTTGATCTCAGTGGCGAGCTCAAGGTGTTCCAGATTCTCTGACCTCTATAACAAATGTTGAATTGGTGGCTAGAAGTTCGACAGAAAGGTAAGTGGAGGTCATTATTGAATCTTGTTGGATAAGAGTGGATGTCAGATGAGAAAATAAAGAAACTATGGAAAGTAGAAGGAAGATCTTGCTTGTTGTTGATGAATTTGTGTATGAATAAGCATGTTTGACAAATATTCAGTTTATTAATGGGTAATAATGAATATTTCCTAAATAGAGGTGCAGATGGTTCGAATCTGTTAGAGTGAGAGATCATCCTAAGGAACCTCTTCTGGATAACAAGTAATTTGTTGAGGTATGAAGGATAAGTAGCAGCTCCCCCCGTCTTTGACTTTTCCTAAAATGGTGTTGTGTTGCACTTCCTATTGTTAAATATGGTATAGTCGTGAGATCGGCCCAGAAGATCATCGGCGCCCCCCTCCCCTCTCTGGAAGAGCTGTACAACACACGCTGCCTCAGGAAGGCCTCCAAGATCTCCAGAGACCCATCCCACCCTGGGAACGAACACTTTGTTCGGTTGCCCTCGGGCAGGCGGTTCAGGACCATGTCCGCAAGGACAAATAGACTGAAGCTCAGCTTCTACAACAGGGCCATTCAGGCCCTGAACACAGCAAAGACCTAGGTTCTAGGCCCTGGACAATCTAGACAATTTGATGGCAGCTACTAGATTGTAATCAAGTGCAATACTGAAACACAACTGTGAACATTTCAAACCTGCAAACTGCGACACTTTAAATGAATGTGCAATACTACTATGTGCAATATGACAACCCTCGGGTACATAAGGTTCAGAGATAGGAAATGTTAGGATATTTATAGCATAGCATAGAGTACAGCACAGTGTTTTATTTGTATAGTATAGTATAGTGGATAGTGTATATAGCCTTTATTTATGTAAACCAGCTCTTTTTCCCTTCTTGTTTTTAGTATTTTTTTTCCTAGCACCAGGGGAGCCCCCCCTCCCAAATTTCGTTGTATGGTACCTGTACTATATCAATGACAATAAAGACCATTCATTCATTCATTCATTCATAGGTGCTTAGAGATTCTTGTGTAGACCAGTTTCTCCAGGATTTTTGATAAACAGGGCAGAACAGATATAGGACGGTAGTTGCCGAAGTCCTTTGAGTCGCCTGATTTATAGATTGGTATAACTTTGACGTTTTTTAATTCCTGAGGGACGATGCCAGTTTGTAGGGATAAAGAAAGGATATGAGTTAAGGGATGGATAATATAGTCAACAGTTTCTTTAATAAGACTGGTTTTGATACCATCGTGACCATGGGCAGAATTCTTTAGGTTCATTATTATATCATGTACTTCATTGTTAGTGGGGGGATCCAAAGTTGAGAGTGAAGAAAATTGGCCTTTGATTAGGCTACAAGGGTGCACATCAGAGGCCTTGATGCTAGATGCTAAAGACGTGCCAACATTAACAAAGAATTCATTAAAACCATCAGCTATATCTTTTGGAGTATGGAGGGTCCCGTCCTTCCCTAGCATCTCAACAGGTGCAGCAGGTGGAGATTTGGTGCGATTTAGTAATTGGTTAATGAAGTTCCAGGTTGACTTGATGTCAACCTAATTTCTTATAGGTTTCAATATTTGTAGGAGTGGGGTTCATAAGAGCTTTCTTATATAGTTTTTTTTTTTTACGAGAGCATTTTATTAGCTCTTTGGTGATCCAAGGTTTCCCTTTGGAGGAATTTATCTTGTTTTTTGAGGTGGTCAAAGGAAAGCATGTAGCCAAAGCAGAATTAAAAAGGGTTAAGAATGAATGGTAGGCTTCATTTACATCATGACATGGCACTAATAGCAGACTTGAATGACTCCATATTCTGTAGAGAACCTTCCTTCACATTAGCATAGAACTGATCCACTGTTTTGTTCTCCCTAATGGGGCACTTGACACACTGGGAGAATGTTGCCAGTGTTGTTGTCAGGGTGGAGTGGTTAAAATGTCGTCTGGAGATTGCAATGAATTCACTGGGGTGAAGACTCGTCTCACACGCTGCATATCAGACAAAATATTATTCCGAAATTTGTTAGGCTACATTCCTACAGCTGCATTCCATGCATACGAAATGCAAAGTCACCAGAACCTGTAGTGCTTGTTTGATTGTTTGATTCAGTTTATCAGGCTTGCTTCTTAGAGTTTTGTGTTGATTTCTCAACCAATTAGGCTATAGCCTTATGAATTTGGGAGTAATATGTGGAGAAATCAACACAAATCTCTAAGAAGCGAGACTGATAAACTGAATCAAACAATCAAATAAGCTCTACAGGTTCTGGTGACTTTTCATTTTGTATGCATGGAATGCAGCTGTAGGAATGTAGCCTAACACATTTCAGAATAATATTTTGATAAGAAGCATTTACATTTACATTTACATTTTTGGCATTTAGCAGACGCCTTATTCCAAAGCGACTTACAATCAATACATTTGAATACTAAGCATGTGAATCAGCAGTCCACCATTCGTTGCAGGAAGAGTACTCTAGCTCGGGCCCGGGGCCACTGATAGAAGGAAAAACCTATTCGTCCCTATTATCGCCTTCTACTAAAACTTTTTTTTTTTTTTAAGCGAGACTGAGAAACAGAATCACAGCAGTGCATGTTTCTGCAGCATCAGCCCTTTATGACATCATCAGTCCTTTGTGACATGTGTATGTATCAAATACATATATACATTCATTGACACCTGCATTAGGCTACACTCCTAACTCTCCACTTAGCACCCTCTTATGACATGTTTAACATTCGACACCACTAAAAAATCTCTATGGAAAAACATATCTTTCAATCAGTGTCATTTCATAAATACTGCATTTGTATGGCAAGACCCATCACTCACCTATGTATAACCAAAACGGTCCTATTGGTGTCTATAAAAAAACGTGTGACACACAAACGGACAGAGACTGAATCATAATCCACTCCCTGATTTCACAACCAAACAACCAACCTCACTCATCCAAAGGGCTCAACTAAAACTCTAAAACACTAAAATACACCTCACTCCACTCTAGAACATTCGTCTATATCTGCCCTACTACCATACTACTAACAGCACTTGATTTTCAACACGCCACAGGCTAAAATCTAGGAAAGTCAATGGGTGCCATCTTCTTCAGGTTTGGTTGTAGGCAGGTTTCAACAAGCCCCTCGGTGTGGGTGCTGTACATTGTGGGATGTGACTGAGTGTTTACACAGTTAGGGCTAGGGTTATAAAGGCCACACTACCGCTGAACCTTTGGCTGCGTGCCTGAAATAGTCGGTTGGGAGTCGACATTACTTGGTTGTGTTTCAGTTCTAAAGTTGTGGTAAAAGACTCCTCTTTTTACCTCTTTGGGTGAGTCATAAGAAGACTAGAGACAACCATGACAACAAACCTGCATGAGTGGTCCTGTTCCAACATGCCTCCTCTCAGCAAGTGGAGAATAACAGTGTAGAAGTATAGAGGAACTTTCTTTCATCATTAACATAACCATGTTTGATATATCATATATCATATATTCATATTATATCAGTTTTAACTCAGAAACACATGCTTTCACTGCACAAATTTTCCCAAATTTCGTTGTTTGGTACCTGTACTATAGCAATGACAATAAAGACCATTCATTCATTCATTCATTCATTCATTCACATTCACCACCGATGTACAGTTAACTGACCTGCGACCTATCATACTGAGGGAATGATGTTATTCACTTTACACATGTTCATACAGAAAAGAGGGAGAGAGAGGAGAGAGAGGGAGGACAAACACATACATCATAGCAGCCGTGCCCCACGTAGCGGTGTCCTTTTAAAGTATCACACCCACCCAGAAAGAAAACACAGTGCCTGCTAATGCTATCATACATACGCCTGTCCCACATACCAGAGAGAGAGAGAGAGAGGGAGAGAGGGGGAGAGAGAGAGAGAGAGAGAGAGAGAGGGAGAGAGGGGAGAGAGAGAGAGAGAGAGAGAGAGAGAGAGAGAGAGAGAGAGAGAGAGAGAGAGAGAGAGAGAGAGAGAGAGAGAGAGAGAGGGAGCAACGATCTGAAGGGTATTACATACTTACATTTGGAACAAGGTTTAACCAGAGGGAAGCTGCACAGTTCCTGCTGATCTGCTGTTGTTTACTCGTCCTGGCTGTGTGTGTGTCAGTCTAGTCTAGTCTAGTCTAGTCCTTTCATGCGATGCCTGTGTGTAGTCTGAAAATGTGGTGCCTCTGTGTGTGTGTGTGTGTGTGTGTGTGTGTGTGTGTGGTTGGGTTTGTGTGTGTGAGTGTGTAGGGAAGGATAGTAGTAACCATGCTATTCAACTCAACAGCTGCAGAACAAGGTCATGAGAACAGGGCTATGTGAAAGCAGTGCTGTTGCTGCCCTCTAGTGGTACCTTGAGGAAAGTCACTTTTCTTGACATACTGTACATGACTGTTCTGAATGACCAGGAGAGTGCTTAAAATGAGTGTTCTTTATGCAGAAGGGGAGATGGTTAGGGGTAGGGGAGGTTGTATGCAAGGGAGAACAGGTAGGTTTTGAGGTGGGATTTAAAAGTGGAGAGTGAGGGTGAGTCTCTGAGTGGTTGAGGGAGAGAGTTCCAGAGGCGGGGTGCAGCTCGTGAAAAGGCACAGTCTCCAAAGCCTTTGAGTTTTGAGGGTGGGACAGTGAGGGGAACAGTGGATGAGGATCGGAGGTTACGGGTAGGGGTAGGATGAGTACTTTGAATTTGATACGGTCTTGGATGGTAACTTACCTGGCTACTGGCTCTGTGTAGCGGCCGTTTGGAAGATGGTTATAGGGTTATCTAGGGTTGCCAACCTTCTCACCACCAAATACGGGACAAAAGATGACGTGCCACTGCACAGGGTGGGGGGTTTACAGGAATTGGCACATTTACACTATATGTATGCATAAGGGGGCCTGTGATTGGATGAATACACGGGACAAGGGAGGCCCTGTATATCCAGCCAGCCCAAAATACGGCACGTCACGGCTAATACAGGGACAGTTGGCAACCCTAGTCAGGTTCATCAGATGTACTGTGCATGATCCTCCTTAGTCCTCCAACCTTCACTGAACTGCTGAGATACCATCTGATGTTGTCGTTTATCTTCCTCTCCTCTTCTTTCACATCAATCTGTTCCCTTCCTCTTACTCATCTGTACACCCGTCTCTTTGGCCTCCCTCTGACTCTCTCTCTCTTTCTCTACTTCCAGCTCTGCCCTCTTGTAACCTCCTCTTCTCTTCTCCTCTTCTCTTCTCTCACATCTGTTCCCCTCTGTCCTTTGATCCTCTCCCTCTCTCTCATTGGCAGTCCTCTCACCCCTTTCTCCCTTTACTCCCGGACAACACAGCTTCTCCATTACAATTGTGTCGAATCTTGTTGTCTGACCTCTCTTCTCGACCTCCTCTTTTAAAACAGCTGTCTGAGAGGGGGGCGTAGTTCATCCATCTCTTCCTCCTTCTCACGTCTCTGTAATTGCCTTTTAAGTTGTTCTCTTTTTCGTTCCTCTCCATAATTCAGCCTTTTGAACAAAAGCCAAGGAGAGGACAGGAGAGGAGAAGCATTGCAATTGACGGTTCATTAAAAGGAATTATTTAGAAAGCCTTGCCCTCTCTCCCTCTCTCTTGACTATCCACATTTTGTAGAAGAAGAAGGGAGGGAAATGCAGCCGGGATGCACGGGTGTGTCCTGGTAGACTGAAGGTGCTCTGTGATGAAATTGAGTTAATTTCTCATCAAAAAGGAAAGAGGAGGCTCTCTTCATAATTTAAATGAAGCCTTCATCTATTATTTATGGGATTTTTGTGTGTTTCTTTTTGTATTTTACCAGGTAAGTTGACTGAGAACATGCTCTTCTTTTGCAGCAACGGCCCGGGGACGAGATGCAGGGGAAAGGAGAGAGGAGGCGTGAGTCAATTGAAAGCAAATGAGGCGGCCATGATAGTATGACCCCGGCATTAACACAGCATTATTATTATTATTATTATTATTATTGTTATTATTGTTATTACACTTTTATCCAAAGCGACTTACACTCCAGTGAGTGCATACATTTGTCAGTATATACAGTGCCTTGCAAAAGTATTCACCCCCCTTGGCTTTTTACCTATTTTATTACATTACAACCTGTAATTTAAACATTTTTTTAATCAGAATTGTATTTGATGGATCTGCACAAAATAGTGTTAGTTTTTAAATGAAATGAGAAATATCTATCAAAATTAAATTAAATTAAATATCTATATAAAAAAAGAATTAAAAAAAATAAAGAACTGAAAATTGGCATGTGCATACAGTATGTATTCACCCCCTTTGTTATGAAGCCCCTAAAAACTTCTGGTGCAACCAATTACCTTCAGAAGTCACATAATTAGTGAAATGAAGTCTACCTGTGTGCAATCTAAGTGTCACATGTTCTGTCAGTATATACACACCTTTTCTGAAAGGCCCCAGAGGCTGCAACACCTAAGCAATGCCATGAAGACCAAGGAACTCTCCAAACAAGTCCGGGACAAAGTTGTTGAGAATACAAGTCAGGGTTAGGTTATAAAAAAATATCCAAATCTTTGATGATCCCCAGGAGCACCATCAAATCCATCATAATCAAATGGAAAGAACATGGCACCACAACAAACCTGCCAAGAGAGCGCCGCCCACCAAAACTCACGGACCGGGCAAGGGGGGCATTAATCAGAGAGGCAGCACAGAGACCAAAGGTAACCCTGGAGGAGCTGCAGAGTTCCACAGCAGAGACTGGAGTATCTGTCCATAGGACCACAATTAGCCGTACACTCCATAGAGCTGGGCTTTATCGAAGAGTGGCCAGAAGAAAGCCATTACTTTCAGCTAAAAATAAGAAGGCACGTTTTGAGTTTGCAAAAAGGCATGTCGGAGACTCCCAAAATGTATGGAGGAAGGTGCTCTGGTCAGATGAGACTAAAATGTAACTTTTTGGCCATCAAGGAAAACGCTATGTCTGGCGCACACCCAACACATCCCATCACCCCAAGAACACCATCCACCAAACTGTTTTTCAGCAACAGGGACTGGGAAACTGGTCCGAGTCGAGGGAAAGATGGATGGTGCCTAATACAGGGATATTCTTGAGCAAAACCTGTACCAGTCTATAAGTGATTTGAGACTAGGATGGAGGTTCACCTTCCAGCAGGACAACGACCCCAAGCATACTGCTAAAGCAACATTTTTTATAACCCAACCCTGACTTGTACTTCTCAACAACTTTGTCTCGGACTTGTTTGGAGAGTTCCTTGGTCTTCATGGCAGTGTTTGGTTGGTGGTGCCTCTTGCTTAGGTGTTGCAGCCTCTGGGGCCTTTCAGAAAAGGTGTGTATATACTGACAGATCATGTGACACTTAGATTGCATACAAGTGGACTTCATTTCACTAATTATGTGACTTCTGAAGGTAATTGGTTGCACCAGAAGTTTTTAGGGGCTTCATAACAAAGGGGGTGAATACATATGCACATGCCAATTTTCAGTTCTTTATTTTTTTAAATTCTTTTTTTTATATATATATTTCTCATTTCATTTAAAAACGAACACTATTTTGTGCAGATTCATCAAATAAAATTCTGATTAAAAATGTGTTTAAATTACAGGTTGTAATGTAATAAAATAGGTAAAAAGCCAAGGGGGGTGAATACTTTTGCAAGGCACTGTATGGTCCCGCCGGGAACTGAACCCCCAACCTAAACATTGTTGGGGCAATGCTCTACCAACTGAACCAGAAACTGCAAGGCTCTGTTTCCTTGTCTAAAAGAGACAGAGTTCAGAGTGTCTGGGATGACCCTCATCCTCGCTGCAAGTGAAGTTGAAAGAAACAGATCTGAGCTTTCTCCTCTTTCCCAAAACATCATCTTTTCTAAACTCCCTTAGCCTACTCTAGTCAGAGTGCATTCATCTGTGTTCTCTTTTACATAACATCTCATTACATTGTGCTTTGATGGAATTGTCTCTGTGTTCTGACATTTGCCTTTTCACTTCTGGGGGGTGGGGGGTGGGGGGGTGGAGGGCATCCAAACATCGGCCGTGTCCCAATTCTTTCCTGGAATCCTCCCTCCTTACCTTCCTTCTCAAGATGCATTAGATTAGAAGGTTCAAGGTTCCGGCCCTTAGATATTGTCATCCAATGCGTTTTGAGAAGGTAACAAGGAGAGAGGATGCGGGGAAGAGAGGAAAGACTATTGGGACACGAGCCATGTCAGCCCCAGGGGTACTAGGTGGTGGGAGATGGGGATGCTGTGAGATGGGCCTACAGTGCCCCTGAGTCATGTTGAGTTGGTTAGGTTTATTGGTGTGAACTATTGTATACAGTTATTACTGATTCATTCAT
>NC_137676.1:57927612-57935112 GCF_963989245.1 Nansenia antarctica
ATTCATTGATCTGCAATCAAACAAACACACACACACACACACACACACACACACACCTGGGGCGAGCACACCAAACAGGTGGTGAAAAAGGCACAGCAGCGCCTCTTTCACCTCAGGCGGTTAAAGAAGTTTGGTTTGGGGTCGAAGACCCTGCGGGCCTTCTACAGAGACACAACCCAGAGTATATTGACTGGGTGCATCACTGCCTGGTGTGGCAACTGCACTGCCCTCAACCGCAGAGCGCTACAGAGGGTGGTGCGGACAGCCGAGCGCATCACCGCATGTGAGCTTCCCTCCATCCAGGATATATACGACAAACGGTGTGTCAGCAAAGCCCGGGGGATCATCAAAGACCCCAGCCACGCCAACCACAGCCTGTTCGAAGTTCGAACCGATGCCATCCAAGAGGCGAGGCCTCTTCCGGAGCCTCAGGGCCAAGACTCAGAGGCTAACCAACAGCTACTTCCCCCAGGCGATCAGGCTCTTGAACAAGCCTGTAGACAATGGTTTTGTGGTCCTCTCCTCCCTCCCTCTTTCCTCTGTCTGTATCTATTCACTTCATCCACCCATGCATCTATGCATCTCACACACAAGGCCAGAGGGAAGATATTATCAGGTATTCTGTATTTCTGTGTTCATTTATCTCTCAGTGTGTGTATGTGTGTGTGAACAAGTATGGGTGCCTGTTTGTGTATGTGTGTATATTGTGTGTGTAATTGTGTTTGTGTGTGTGTGTTAATTTGAGTAAGTATCTCTCTCCTCATCTGTGCATGTGCGCGCGTGTGTGGGTGCGCGTGTGTGTGTTTGAAATTCCGAAACCATCTCTCCCCGCTCCTCTATCTCGCCGTTTTTGATTTTATTGGTATTTGAGCAAAGCCGCCCGGCTGCGAGTGCGCGTCTGCGTGCGTGCGTGTGTGTGTGTACGTGTCTACGTGTGAGCTGCACATCAAAACAGTCTGACATTACGACTTCAATCATCTGCTGCAATGGTGAATCCCAAAAAGCCTCCTCTGAAATGTCGAAGCTGTTCCCTCGGGCACCAATCTGAAAAAGATCCCTACTCCCTCACACGCAATTACTGCCCTACAGAGATGCGGAGAACACAGGTCTTTAAAAGGTCTGTCTGTCCGCCGTACAGTTGAGATGAGGTAAACGTCAGATGTCTACAGTTCTAAGAAGAGGGGGGGGGGGGCGGGAGAGAGGTGAGGGAGAGGAGCGAAGAGAGGGACAGAGAAAAACAGAGAAAAACAGAGAGGTGAGGTTTTCTACTTGGTTGACGGAGGGATGATTTGGTCAACTCCAGATGAGAACCGATGAGACGAGAGAGAGAGGGACCCGGAGACCACCACTAGGATGCGTCCCGATAGTCTAACGTAGTTGTTTCTCCTTGTCTCCTTTCCTCCAGCTCCACTGATATGAAAGAACAGGACAGGTTGGATGAGGTTTGTGGTAGGCACCCGCCTTATCGCTTTCACTCATCCTGTCTTCGGTCTATCAGTGCAGAAAGAAAGTCCACTTTTGGAGTTTATTAAGTCATTATCACCAGGTGAGGGCAGTGTTGCTCCATGGAAGATGTCAGATACTGGCCCAGTGGCCCTCACCATTCCTCACGTCCTTGCCTCCTGTCCTCCGCTCGCATCCTCGTCAAAACAGGACGGGAAACGGAGGAGAGGAATCGAAGAGAGGGAACGAGGAAAGACGAAAGGAATTGTGGTCGTAAGAATTGAGATGTCCCTGCCCGCGCATCACCGCCCCTTTAACTGAGATGTCGTACTTTGGCGCGACTTCAATTGGGGATACCTTGGTGTTCTGTATTAGAAGCCTAGTATGACTGAACACCATTACGTTTGCAATAAATCGCACTTAACTTTTGGGTGAGATTACTTTACAAGGAATATATCGACCTCATCACTCACAATAATAGAGCAATTTGCCCAGAGGTGGTAAATGAGTGTAGGAATGATATTTATCATCATTTATCCCACTCAACAGAATACAAAACTTTTTGCGGGTTTAAAAAATTTGACATCTCCCATACATTTACTTATTCGTTATTATTATTAATAACTCCTTGTCTGTTATGTTGTAGCCGACTCCTTTGATTAATCTCCCGTGTGGACTTGGGAGGTGGGCAGACACGCATTTGTGTTGCACCTTTCCAGAGAGGATCCAAGATGGCTGCGCGCTGCTTAGACGCTGCGGCCGGAGTGGCTTCTACACTGGTGTTTCTTTGTGTTTTTAAGTACATTTGTATGTACACTTTTATTTTTGTACTTATAGGGAACAGTTGTGTAAATAGTACCTACAGCAGGCTCGACTTATTAGAAGTCGGCACGCAAAACGACAAGATAGTTACAGTGGAGTTTCTGGAGCAAAACAGGATACACAAAGAGATTGCCCGTATACCGGGAGAACCTTGGTACTCAGTTCCCTCCCTGAGGCGTAAACGCCGGCGGCGAGACCGTAGGAAACGACGGGGCCGCCGGGGAGGCCTGCTAGCAAGATTAAGACGTAGCCCAGACTAACCTGCTTTGCCAAGTATTTTCCTCTCCAGGTCCCTGACGAACAAGATGGATGAACTGAGACTACAGGTTGCCAAAAACAACATCGTGGGGGATAGCTGTGTGATTATTCTGACCGAAACCTGGCTAAATGACACTATTGTGGACTCAACTGTTAGCTTGGAGGGGCGGACCTTACATCGCGCTGACCGAACGGAGCTTAGCGGCAAGTCAAGAGGAGGTGGGATCATAATATCGACGAAGGATAGCTGGTGCTTAAACACGAAAACTGTAAGTAGCCACTGCTCCCCAGACCTGGAATACTTGACTGTTAAATGCCGACCCACATACCTCCCGAGGGAGTTTAACGCGGTGCTCATAACATGTGTGTACATAGCGCCTAGCGCAGACGGCAGCCTAGCATTGGCGCGACTATATGAAGTCATCAGTGGCCAACAAAGCACTGATCCACAGGCTATTCACATCATAGCGGGGGAATTTCAATCATGTCGACCTGAAGGCAGTACTACCCAAGTTCTATCAGCATGTGAAATGTGCAACGAGAGGAGAAAAAACACTGGACAAGGTATACACCAACATCAAACGTGCTTACAAGGCTAGTCCGCTAGCTCATCTAGGCATGTCTGACCATGTGTCAATCCTCCTGATTCCTGCATACACTACCATGGGGAAAAGTGCTCCCATCACCACTATGACTGTCAGAACCTGTCCAGAAGGGTCCGCTCCACTGCAGATCTGCCTAACTGACACCCTATGGCAGGAATATGAGCATGAGGACCTGGAACAGTACACGTCGTCGGTTCTGAACCACATAGTGAACTGCACCAACTCAGTCACCGTGGACAAACGGGTCCGGGTCTACCCCAACACGAAGCCATGGATGACTGGGAAGGTCCAAAAACTGATCAACGAGAGGGACAACGCCTTCTTCGCAGGGAAGAGCACACCGCTGTACAGCTCCACCAGGGCCAACCTAAAGCGCGGAATCAAAGCGGCCAAGGCAGAGCACAGAGAGAAGATTGAGGAATGCCTCCTGAGCAACGACTCCAGGCGGATGTGGCAGGGGGTTCAGCAGATGACAAACTTCAGAGCCAACAGGCTCACAGCCGCAGAGGACGACCCCCTGCTGGCGGGAAAGCTGAACACCTTCTACGCCCGGTTCGACGAGGGGCGAACGGAGGTAACCGCAACACAAACACCACTCTCTCCAGCTCTCAGCAGCCTCACCCTCACAGAGCATGAAGTGAGACGCGTACTGAAGGCGGTGGACCCCAGGAAAGCCTCGGGGCCGGATGGCGTCCTGGGACGGGTGCTGAGAGACTGCGCCGACCAGCTGGCCAGGGTTTTCACCAACATCTTTAACCAGTCCCTGTCCCAGGCCACCGTCCCACCCTGCCTGAAAACCTCAACTATCATCCCAGTCCCGAAGAAAAGCACGGTGAGCTGCCTAAACGACTACCGCCCGGTGGCACTCACACCAATCATCATGAAGTGCTTCGAGAAACTAGTCCGGGCCCACATACTCACACGCCTCCCGCCCAACTTGGATCCATACCAGTTCGCCTACAGAGCCCACAGGTCCACAGAGGACGCCATCGCGACGACTCTCCACGCCACTCTATCCCACCTGGAGAGGGGAAACAGCTACGCGAGACTGCTCTTCGTGGACTTCAGCTCCGCCTTCAACACCATCCTTCCAGACAGGCTAGTGACCAAACTACTAGACCTGGGTCTATCACACTCTATATGTGCGTGGATCAAGGACTTTCTGACCGACCGCCCCCAGAGGGTGCGGGTGGGCCCCCACACCTCCACAGCCCTCAGCCTCAGCACTGGGTCCCCCCAGGGCTGCGTGCTAAGCCCCATCCTCTACAACCTCTACACCTACGACTTCACCCCCATCCACCCCAGCAACTACATCGTAAAGTTTGCAGACAACACCACCGTGGTGGGATGTATCTCGGGGGGGGACGAGGCGGCGTACAGGGATGAGGTAGAGCAACTGAGCAAGCTGTGCAAGGTTAACAACCTGCTGCTGAACAAGTCAAAGACCCAGGAATTCATCGTAGACTTCAGGAGGAAAAAGTCCGAGATCCAGCCCCTGCTCATCGACGGAGAGAGCGTGGAGAGAGTCTCAACCCTCCGATTCCTGGGACATCACATGCGGGATGACCTGACCTGGAAGGACAACACAAAAGGCACCATCAAGAGGGCACAACAGCGGCTATACACCCTGAGATGCCTCAGGAAGGAACACAACAAGCAGGAGATACTGGTGGCCTTCTACCGCGGCGCAGTGGAGAGCATCCTCACCTACGGCATCTGCAACTGGTTCTCCAGCTGCACAACAGCGGAGAGAAATGCGCTACAGAGAGTAGTGAGAACAGCACAGAAGATCACCGGCGCCCCTCTCCCCTCTCTGGAAGAGCTGTACAACACACGCTGTCTCAGGAAGGCCTCAAAGATCTCCAGGGACCCGACCCACCCTGGGCACGTACACTTTACCAGGCTGCCCTCGAAAAGGAGGTTCAGAACCCTGGCCGCTAAGACAAACAGACTGAAGAACTGCTTCTACCACAGGGCCGTACAGGCCCTGAACACAGCAAAGACCTAAGTTCTGGGCCCTGGACAGTCTGGACGGATTGTATGGCAGCTGCTGGACTGAAAAAATCAGGTGTAGTGCTGAGGCACAAACATGTACATTTCAAGCCTGCAAACTGTGACAAGGCAGAAATCCTACAAACTCTTCAGCATGAGGATACAAGCTTGTAATCCTTCAGCAGGGTACCTCCATGAGGGCAGGGAGGATTCCACCTGTGTGACCGCTGAGGCGCTCTTCAATGAGGGGACCGCTAATCTGCTTCCGGGTCACTCAGGAGACGAGGACGGAGGAGACACGGAGGGGACGGATTTTGTGACAATTGCGATAGGGCAGGGATCAGTCTCATTGAGAACAGATAGGACTCAGATTCACACACACACACACACACACACACACACACTTATCTGCGTGATCAAGCACCGATTTCGATGGCGCTATCAACCTCCTGCTTTTCTTCTCCTCCTCAGACTTATCTCTGTTGTTCCCTGTGAAGTGTTTTACCCTCTGGCCGGCACACACTCACACACACACCAGACCCAGATTGACAGACACACACGCACGCACACACACACACACACACACACACACACACACACACACACAGAAAACCTCTTGGCATAGCAAGCGGGGAGCAGCGAGACAGAGTGTGTGTGTGTGGAGTCTGGAGATAAGTTTGTGTTTCCTCTGTCTCTTTTAGTGAAGTGTGAATCACCCGGAGCGCAAGAAGGAGAGAGAGAGAAGAGGAAGAGAGAGGAAGAGAGAGAGAGAGAAGGGGAAGAGAGAGGAAGAGAGAGAGAGAAGGGGAAGAGAGAGGAAGAGAGAGAGAGAGAGAGAGAGAGAAGGGGAAGAGAGAGGAAGAGAGAGAGGGAGAGAGTCAAAGTTTATTTATATGCACAGGATACAGGATGTAGAATTGTACAATGAAATGTTTACTTTACAAACTTCCTCTCAGCAGTGCAAATATCAGAATGTAACAATAAAAATACAATAAAAACACGAAAAGCAATGTATTTAAAAGGTATAGGTATAAATAAGGCCATACGTGTAGCATACAGTGAGCAATACGATACAGTAATGAATAGCAGCAGTGATGGTAACGAGTGTCGGTGTGTGTGTGGTTGGAGAGAGCGAGTGTGTGCCGTGCGTGTGTGTGTGTGTGTGTGTGTGTGTGTGTGTGCATGGTTGATGTGCAGAGAGAGAGTCAGTACACATTGTCCTCGGTGCTGGTGAGCAGAGAGTAGTGCACGTGGGCAGCTTGAGTTAGCTGTTCCTGTGTTCCTCTGTGGCTCAGTTGGTAGAGACATTGCGCTAACAACGTTTAGGTTGTGGGCTTCGTTTCCCGCTGGGACCATGTACGGCCTGGAGGGAGAAACCTGCCAGTCGTAGACCAGATGAACCAGTACGTTTGCCAGAGAACAGGGACCGTGGCTGGGCTGGCTTCTGTACCAGAGCCCGGGTTTGAGCTTGGAAGGAACAATTGGGTTGAATGCTGAACTGTAGTTAATGAACACCATTGTCACATACAGTAATCTGCCATTTAGCTGACGCCTGTATCTAAAGTGACTTACATTGCAATGAGCGTATACATTCTTCAGTATGTACTGTACCTGTACCTAGCGTTGTTAGCGCAGTGCTCTACCAACTGAGCCACAGAGGACCGTTATACATAGAGTAGATGTTCCTACCATCCAGAGGAGATAAGGCAAGGTTCCAGGGGGATGGTGAATGCATCATCCGTGGAACTGTTTGGGTGGGATGCAAATTGGAATATCGGAATGGGTCTAGTAGGGTGGATTTAACGTGGACCGTGACCAGCCCCTCTCACTCCATGTTGACAGATGTGATACAGAGAGAGAGAGAGAGAGAGAGAGATGAGGGGGAGAGAGAGAGATGAGGGGGAGAGAGAGAGAGAGAGGGATAGAGGGAGAAAGCAATCCCACACTGTTTATACCATCATATCATCCCCCAAAATCTACATCAGGTTTTGACTGTCCATGCTTAAACCTTCTTCTTATTGATTACACGCCGTAGCCCCACAGCTGTTCGAAGGACCAGACACATGGCTAGGGAAGGGTTAACGCCAGGGAAAGGAACAAGAGACGGCTGACGGTTGAATATTGACTGGTGGATCAGGGGGAACAGTGGAGGTGTGGAAGCCTGTTGTCTGTCTCTCAAATCAAGAGCTATGAATCTGACACCACACGCGCACACACGGATGCACACACACAGACACGTGCACACACACACAAACACACACACGCACACACACAGACATGCGCACACACAGACACACACACACACACACGCACACACAGACACACACACACACGCACAGACACACGCACACGCACAGACACACGCACACACACAGACAGA
>NC_137676.1:57940112-57947612 GCF_963989245.1 Nansenia antarctica
CAAAAAACAAAAAAAAACATTAAATGAAATAAGCCCCGATGCAATTATCACTACCTTTTAGTACCTTCTTATTATTCTGCTTCAAAATGCCAAAATCCAGTTAATACCCTCGCCACCGCAACAGAGATGGCCAGCCATGTTCTAGTTGATAAATAATTCACTTCCTTCGGGGGGTATAGTGTTTTGTTTTTTTGGCAGCTTCTCTTCAACTGTTGATCTATCCCCTTTCTCTGTCTCTAATCTCTCCAGCAACTCAATCTCTCTCTCTCTCTCTCTCTCTCTCTCTCTCTCTCTCTCTCTCTCTCTCTCTCTCTCTCTCTCTTTCTCTCCATACATTCTACTCTCTTTCTCCCCCTCTCCTCTCCTCCCTGTCTCAACCTCCTCTCCCCTCTGGACAGTGTTAATGGACGATGGTAGCTCTCTATTAACCTAATTCTGGACTTAAACGAAATCTAATCAAGTCTGTCTGGGTTGCTTACGCTTCTCTATCTATCAATCAATCAATCAATCAATCTTTCTATCTATCCATCCATCCATCCATCTCTTGCTCCTTCTCTCACTGTCTCCATATTTTCTCTCTCTCTCAAACCTATACCTCTCCTCTCCCTCTCCTCTCCCTCTCCTCTCCCTCTCCTCTCCCCCTACTCTCCGCCTCCTCTCCCCTCCTCCCTGCCTCAGCCCCCTCTCTCCCTCAGACAGTGCTAATGAATGACGCTAGCTCTCTATTGACCTAATTCTAGACTTTAAGGAAATCCAATCAGGTCTGCCTGGGTCGCTTCTTCTCCCACTTTGGGAGATTAAAAGATTCAATTCCCTCTGCCTCCCTCTGCCTATCCACACTCATCATTGTCTTTCTGTCTCTGCCCTCTCTCTCTCTCTCTCTCTCTCTCTCTCTCTCTCTCTCTCTCTCTCTCTGTATATCTCTCTCTCACTCTCTCTAACAAACTTTCCCAGAGTCGTTACAAAGCATCCTATTCAAACAAAAGGGGCAAGCAACACTGCAGATAATTATCGGTGAGTCGGTAGGGTGTTATTGGGACATGATGGAGTTGTGAGAAAGGACATGGTATCATTGGGTGTTGTTGCTAGGCTTCTGTTAGGCTACTGCATTAACCTGAGCTGGTGCATTGTGGAATGCCATGTGCACATTTCACAGCCGTTATTACCTTTTGATACAGTAGTTATGTTTATCAATCAGTCGAGCAAACGTTTACGCCAAGATAGAAGAACGTGCTGCAGCTCTTACAGAACGAACTAGGTACCGGTATTTAGTTTTTAGTTTTTTTTTACAGTACAGATGAAAATTCTTTGAAATGCATTGTGAAATGAATGGTGGATTGAACTTTTGTTAGATGACAAAGTATCAAATCAAATCAAAGTGTATTTATTATTTATTAGGCACAGAATACTGCTGTACAAATACACGCTTGATTACAAGCTTCCTCTCAAGAGTGCAGTGAAATACAAGGATTGGGAATGTAATAAAAGTAAGTAACATACAATACAATACAATACACTGTACAATAAACTGTAAAACAATCAAACAATAAGTGTAGCCTTGGGTGAAATATAAACAAATAAATAGTACGAATATAATATAGCAGCAATGATGGAAGTAGTTGTGAGTGTGTGTGTGTGTGTGTGTGTGTGTGTGTGTGTGTGTGTGTGTGTGTGTGTGTGCAAATTGTCTCTAGTGCAGGTGAGCAGTGGTTAGTGGTGTTGAGCAGCTGGGGGTATCAGCTCCAGTCTTATAGAGTCCTTTAACTTGCCGGTAGAAGCTGCCCAGGAACCTATTGGTCCGAGACCAGATGCTCTGGTCCCGTTTGCCAGATGGTAGCCGAGAGAACAGGATGTGACTGCTGTGACTATTGTGGCTGCGGTCTAGGGGTGGGCATCGACGATCGATAATTGATAGATAAGGATCTTGGTCGATCACAAAATAAAACATTTGGTCGATCTTAAAAATTTTTTTTTTTTTTTTTTTGTGATCGACCAAATGTTTTATTTTGTGATCGACCAAGATCCTTATCGATCAATTATCGATCGTCGATGCCCACCCCTACTGCGGTCTTTGATGAACTTCTGGGCCTTCCTCAGACACCTCCTGGGGAAGATGTCCTGTACGGCGGCTGGGAGCTTGCTGTGCCGTTTTCACCACCCTACGGATGGGGTGTGTGTGTGTGTGTGTGTGTGTGTGTGTGTGTGTGTGTGTGTGTGTGTGTCCCTGCTGCTTCCTGTAGTACACGATCATTTCATGTTTTGCTGACGTTGAGGGAGAGGTTGTTGTCCTGGCGCCATTCTGCCAGAGCTCGTACCTCCTCCCTGTCTGATCACTGTGTGTAATCAGGCCTATAACAGTGGATACTGTGTTGATGCACTCGTTTGCTTTTGTGACGTGTATTTTACATGTTCGCTCTTTTGAGAAGTTGAATACCGTTTAAAAGAAAATTGCTCAAGCAATCGAGAAAACTGTAAGTACCACACATACCAAACAAATATATACAGTATATAATTACCTACAAATGTTTTGGCCCCATAGCTGTTGCCAGACACAACAGACAAACTATCTTCACACAAGAAACACATGAACACACCTTTCAAAAGAGGAGGCAATGAGGCGAAGGACAATGACGGCAAGCTTCAGACTACACTCTGTTGGAGCGAGATAGTTCACAGCATCCCAACAACACTGAAGGCTTTGTCATGGGGAGTTCTATATGAGACATCCACTGTGGTAATGGCTCAGGAGGGGATGAGCACCATTGTAGACTTGTAACGGTATGTTTTTTTAAAAACATTTTGTGTATTCTTTTTTGTTTGCATTTTAACCAAGGTCTCAACACACTGCACTTCATATACAAAATAAACATATTAACAAAACGCATAACAATAATAAAATCATATGGGAACACAATAATCTTGACATGGGGAAAAGCAGTGTGTGTCTGTGTGTGTGTGTGTGTGTGTGTGTGTGTGTGTGTGTGTGTGTGTGTGTGTGTGTGTGTGTGTGTGTGTGTGGGGGGGGGGGGGGGGGTTGGTTTGAGGTGAATATATTCCTTGTCGCTGATGTGGCCGACAATGTAAGTGTTCATATTGTAAGTGTCCAAACTGATATCAGAGTCAATACCAATAGCACATCTTTTTTTATGTGTTTTGGGGAAACAGTCGACCCCATATTTCTTGGGAGAATGACTTGAGGTTTTATCAGAGTTTAGGAGTTATTTGTCATCCACCATTTAATGTCAGTCTCACAGGACAGTTTCATTGCAATGGAAGTTGTGTATCATCTGCATAGCAATGACAATTGACACTGTGATGACATATTGCATTATCTAGGGGTAGCATATATAGGGGAACAAATAGTGGTCCCAATACAGAGACTTGTGGAACACCATAATTGACAGAACAATGTTCAGATGAATCACCACCAATGTGTACACATTGGTATCAGATATGATTTAAACCAAGGCAGAACAGACAGATGGATTACCACACTCTGTAATATAATTTTGTGATCAACTGTTTAAAACGCAGCACTGCAAACTCTGTACTATGTGTTGGCCTGGAACTCAATTGGAGGCTCTCGTGGATATTATTAGAGTTAAGGAAATCAATGAGCTGTTGAGCAACCACCTTCAAGATATTACACAGCAATGGTACCTTGGAAACAGGCCTGGATTTTTTTTTTTTATGTCTGAGTTTGAAACTTTTTTTTCAGCAGGGGCTTAATTACAGCCACTTCCAGTGGGTTGGGAAAACAGCCAGTAGTAATAGATCCAATTATGATGGATAGGACTGAGTTTGGAAAAGACTTGGAGAAGCTCCTTGAAAAGTGTGGTTGGCACAAGGCCTAGGATGGAGGTAGACAGTTTGGCACAATACATCTAAATAGATAATGTGTGTGTAATGTGTGAAGAGAAATGGACGATAGACATTCAAGAGCCACAGGTGATTTTGAGCCTCATAGTCCTGTGCTATCAGTGTGCTGGGATAATTTAGTTTAGTGGAGGGTACAGTGCTTTGGTCTCTAACGATGTGTTTTGTTATTGAACAAAATTCATGAAATCAGCACAGCTAAAATGAGAGGGTATTTTCCTATTATTAGAGGAGTAACTTTTAGTTAGTTTGGAGACAGTATCAAATAGTGTATTTAATTCTGTTTATTTTCATCAATAAGTTTAAAGAGATGGGATGATCTTGTGTTGAGTAGGATGGCTATAACTGAGAGGATTGTCTTACGAGTGGGTCTGCACCATGCTCAACGTGAACGTTAAAGTCACCAACAATAACAGCTTTATCTATAACAATAGCAAGATTAGATTAAAAAGAAAATCACACAATTCAACAGTTGAGTATGGACCAGGAGGTCTGTAGATAATTACTCACTACCTATTTTCCACCATAGACTGAAGATCCTGCTCTTCAGGCTACATCTTGACTGTCCCTCTTAAAGACCTCTATACCGCTATACAAATACAAAGTTATTATTATTATTATTATTATTATTATTATTATTATGATGACTGATATATACAGTAGATGATTCACTAACTTTAGACACATGTACTTGTTTGTAAGTCGCTTTGGATAAAAGGGTCTGCTAAATATAAAAAAAGTCAACCAGTGTCATGTGAAGATCTGAGGTGATATATCAGAGGGCCTAACTTGGGTTGTCACCGCAGAGATTCCATGCTCAAGCCCTTGTCCTGTTAAAACCGTAGATTCAAATGCCTCCTGTGCCCAGTCAGGAGGCAATTGTGGGTGAGTTCTGTGATGGGATAGGCCACCTGAGCGATGGCAGTTCCCTGTAGGGTAGCTCTGGTGCCACTGTGCCATCCTTGGTCTGAGCGTTGTTGGGACCTGAGCCACATCCACATGCTGGCCAATGTCTGGCCTTTTCGTGGCAAAGATAAGGCTCAGGGATGACAGCCCCCAAATCAGCATCCAAGATTGACTTTGAGGATTGATATGGGACTGAGATTTTAGGTGGAGGACAACAGTGATGAGCTGCATATTCTTCTGTATGCAGCCAAACCTCCATGGGTTTGTATTGTCACTCTGAAGACTATTGATTAGGCTGTTGGAGAGAAATGTTGAATCCTAAGCAACCTGCCCAGTGGTGAGGTATCAAAGCTGTGTGCTGGAAAACCTTCTTAGCGCATAGGTGACGTTATGGGTGGTGGTGCTCATTTAAAAGTTCCTGTCTTTTGCGGCTTTTGGAAACTACTTACTTAAAACAATGTTTTGGTAGCTAATGTTTAGCTAATGTTTAATGATGTTTTTTACATTGGAAGTTGATCTGCTGTTAAATAAACAAAATGTCATGTAATCACTATAATGCAAGACAATTAATAATCTTGGAAAAGTAAAAAAACGTAAGAACTAAGCGTATTCCTAAATATGACAGTAACAAAAGACAAAACATGACAAAACATGACAAAACTTCAGCCGCAATAGGTAACAACATGGAGCGATAGGCCGGTGAGATAACAGCATAATATTATGGATATTATCAATATCATTTATTTTTACCAACACAAATTGCATACACATCAGAGAAATTAGCGAAAAACCCAGGCAGTGAGGCTCGAATTTTGGACAGTATAAATAATGTAGTGACCCTCTGTCATGTCATCTGTAAACTGAGGGGGTGGACCTATCTCCATGGAAACAGAAACAGTAAAACTATGGTAACAATGCTGAGTCTTGCTCAACGGTGTTTCCTTGTTTGAAACAGTGTGTGTGTTTGTCATGTGGTAGTTGGCCAGTGCTCTGTGTTCCTCCTAGGCAGGCGAGCCTGTGGGTAGAGGTAAAAAAGGGAAATGGGCTAGGGTCCATGTCTCTTAGGCTCAATCCCAATTCACACCTTGGCCCTACATGTTAGCCCTACCCCTCCATTTAGGGGGTAGGGGTGTCCCAATTATTGTTGGCATGTAGGGGTAGGGTCAAGTGGTAGGGCTACATAGCCTCCAAAACATATTTTTTTCAGATGCACACTCCAAAGCGAGGTTTTGGCAAGATAAAGGCAAACGCAAAAGAAGCACCAAAAGAGAACCACAAGTGTCTGCTAAATGTTAAAACATGTTAAATGTATGCAGCCATGCTGGCTATATCCAGTCGGTTGACTGGAATTTAAGTCCACTGGGTAGCTGGCTAGCCTGCAGGCTGAAATGGCTGAAAGTAGAGTGTACTGAAAGCTGCCATTATTTTGTGTCTAAAACAAGCACAAACAAAGGCAAATCAATTGCTGTGGGGGAGGGAGGGGGGGGGGCTGTGTGTGTGTGTGTGTGTGTGTGTGTGTGTGTGTGTGTGTGTGTGTGTGTGTGTGTGAAAGAGAGTGTGCTGTGTTTGGGTATTGTTTAATTGTGTGTGTGTGGGTATGCACACATATGCATGTGTCTGTATGATTGTGTATGTATGTGTGTGTTTGTGTGTGCGTGTGTGTGTGTGTGTGTGTGTGTGTGTGTGTGTGTGTCGGTCATAGCAGCCCCCCAGGACAGTGTTGTGTTCTGTGTGTCTAGATGAGATGAAACCAGATGTCGTGTTATGAGCTCGGCCATTGGAGACCCTGGCTGTTTTAAACAGCTTTGCACAACTGGCATGATTTCAATGCCAAGGCCTTGAAGCAAGTCCAAGTTTCGGGCTCGGGAAATAAATAAATAATTTTGAGGGATTCGCCAGGAGACTTCGGCTAAAACGATTGAACTGGCAGCTAAATTGAAGTCACCCAGGGAGAGAGTGGGTGATGGAGGGGAAGAGAGAATGAGGGAGGGTTAGCGGGAGAGGTAGAGAGAAAGATAGAGGGAGGAAGAGAGAGAAAGAGAGAGAACAGCAAGAGGGCGAGTGGGAGAGAGAGAGAGAACGAGGGAGTGAGGGAAGAGAGAATGATTGAAAGGTAGAGGTTGGGAGAGAGAGAATGAGAGAGGGAGAGAGGGGCAAGAGGCCTAGTGGGAGAGGGCGAGAGCGATTGAGCGAGGGAAGAATGAGAGAAAGATAGAGGGAGGGAGAGAGAATGAGAGAGAGAGAGAGAGAGGGGCAAGAGGGCTAGTGGGAGAGAAAGAGAACGATTTAGTGAAGGAAGGGGAATATAAGAACGAGAGGGTGAGTAAAAAAGTAATTACTAGAAGAGAAACTCTTGCCCTTAGCCGAGGGAATTCAAAGAAGCTGCTAAGAAGTGATCTCCCAAAAGGTGAGTTGAAAGACCTCACTCCCTCTCTCTCTACTCCTCTTTCAGAAAATATATTTTAACCTTCCTCCTTTTCTCTCCCTCCAGGCTCACTCTGAGGACCGTTGTTATAGCTCAACCCGAAAGTGCATCTCATCTACTGCTCCTTGTCAATTCGGGACGCAAACATCTACCTTTTTCTGACGGAAGGCGCAGACCGCTTCCATTGTCAAATGGGCAGGAAGATGTAGAAAACGAAATAGATTTGTATCGAACCATCAACCACTTCACCTACCATCTTCCTCCGAGTAAGAAACAACAACACACACCACCCC
>NC_137676.1:57957612-57967612 GCF_963989245.1 Nansenia antarctica
TACGGCGGGAACGCTACGTGTGTCTGCGTCAAAGAGCCCGCCCCGGCCCCTATCTATACCAAATAAAATCGTCCCGAGCCCGGCCCTAATCTGTTCATGTCGTTGGGGCCCGTCGGGCTTGCAGACCTCTAATCCCAGTGACACATTACTACACAGATACAGTGTATCAATGTTTGTCTAGTCAAACTACTAACAACTCAAGTTGGTATCTACAGTATGTGGTTGGAGGGAATTAACCAGAAAACACAAAGAGCCCCATAACATATGTGTAAGTGCCTTGAATAGGATATAATCACACCATAATAGTCAGTTTACTTTCATTAAACGGACTGAATTAAGACCACACGCATTCAATTAAGCAAAGTCAATCCCACTTTAGTATTTAGCATATGTTCAATCTTGGAGCATTGCCAACATACAAAGCTGTTTCTGGGCCAAGGATGAAATCATATTTTCTTTTAACTCTTGACAAAGTGAAACTTTGTTTAAACATTTACACCTAAATACCAAATGTCTTTTTTTCTCCTATGTAAGACCAAGGGTTGGTTCAAATATTTCGCAGAAACTTTTTTTCTTCTGCAAGTTTTGTTGTAACTGGCGCCCACTACAGGGGTCTCATTACAAAAGTCGACGGTTGTTTAAAGCTGGTGCCCTGATCTTTCTACCCAATTAGAGTTGTAGAGGGAGAAGTAAACAGCCCATACAAGATGGCCCCCAAGAGAGTCATGCGAGGGGCCTCTACCTCTACATCTCGGGTCTAACACACAAACAAGGGATGAGGATGCTCTTGTTCATTGGAGGGAAATTGAATCTCCACGGCAACCATCTCCAACCGGCAGCACTGTGGAATTATTGGGGTTGGGGCATCTGTTGCAAAGCATTCTGGGAATAGATTTGGCCAGAGGGTTGGAGTTCCCTCCCGCGGATGTTGTGGGAGGGGGAGAAAATCTGTTGTTTATTTTCCTCCGATCCCTCAATCTCAGACTCCCGTGGAGGGGTACGGGGGAGCAGCATCCATAGTTCAGGTGTTCACTGTAGACTTGAGGTAACAAAGGCCAATCCAAAGCATGCCAAGCTCCTATAATCAGGGAGGGAAACTTCAGAGAGACTGTTCAAAGGAACTCAGGGGAGTTATTTCAAGCAACATGATACTTGTGCGAGTTTCTTTCCGAGTTCCCCTCCTTGGTTGCCACGAATGGAGAACGTGTTCATTAAAAGTGGCCACCAAATATACCATTATATACACATGAAATATCGTTTTTTTATTCATTACATACACTAGTCTCAAACAACAGCACCACTATTGTATTATAGGTCCGTGTTTAAAAGGTTCAGGTTCCAGCGACAGCAGTAGCAAGTCAACTGCATCTTTACTTGCTTAATTTTTGAGCTAATATTAATAGTATATATGAATGTAATAATTATTGTAATTCATGTTTTTTCAATTATTTTTATTATTGCTATTCAGAATGAACAAAAATGGCAGCCTGGATGGATGATGTGAGGAGTATAGGCTATTATTCGATGGTATTGGTGTACATATTGTTTTAACCAATTACAAACAACAACACTTTGTATACACAGTCCCCCTATTTCAGGGCACCAGACATAATGTGTTTCTGTTTAGCCAGGCGTGTTCCTTCACATCACACATAACAACAAAAAAGGAGGAATAATCCTTCCTTCTTCTAGCATTATGACTGCCAATGGCCCCTGGCCCTAGAAGAGAATACTTTTCCTTGCGATGACTGATGGATAGATGATTCACTTACTTAGACTAATGTATTTGTTGTAAGTCACTTTGGATAAAGGCGTCTGCTAAATGCCAAACATGTAATGTAAAATACATCATTTACAGCTGTCAATGTCGATTATTGATTCTAGGCTAGAGTTTGCTTTTTCAGTCTGCTATTGGTGTCTGTCAAAATGAGGACCGAATAGATATCAATGAAAACGAAGGAAGTCATTATTAAGCCTGATTTTCCAACAATTGATTGGATGAGTTTGTCATGTCAAGCTCTGTTTAATTATGTTTTAATATAACCTTGCGTGGCTGTGTGACAACATGCAGCCTGCCTACTGCTCTCTCTCTCTCTCTCTCTCTCTCTCTCTCTCTCTCTCTCTCTCTCTCTCTCTCTCTCTCTCTCTCTCTCTCTCTCTCTCTCTCTCTCTCTCTCCCCCTCTCTAATGTTTTCACCCTCTGCTTTAATCATAGATGCACAGCAACTTTTCAATTACTTCAATTACAACTTTTCAGAAATAATTAATCGTTTTTTGAGTGCTTTTTATGTTCTCTCACTGTTTCTGACAGTCCTAATTACTAAATTGGTGTTTAAAGAGGTTGCCAAATAGAAAAAAACATTTATTTCTTTGCATTTGTTCTGTCATGCTCTCTTTGCCTGCAGCTTATTAGGAGTCGGATCAATTGAAAGCATTATTGATCGTATTTGGCTTACAAAGACACGACACAGACGCCAGATCTGGATAATATAAGGTACTCAATAAAAGCTGGTGCAGTTAAAAATTACTATAATTATAGTTAAGTATATAATTAATTTAAATTCCCACATTTAAACAAAAAAATGTTTTACATTCTCTCACCATTTCTGACAGTCTTAATTAGGCTACTGAATTGGTGTCAAAGTCTGCAAGAAAAAAAAAGAAAATACATTTGCTAATGTGCCTCTGGCCTGTGGGGCTCTCTTCACCTACACCTGACCAGAGTACGGTACTATAGAGGCAGGTGCAGTAAATACTGTTGACAGGAGAGTTTCCAAGTAGCCTCTCTCTCCACTCTTCTCAACGGGTGGCCTTCTCCTCTTACTCTGCAGGGCTGCGACTTTGCTGTTGTGTGAAATGGATAAAGGCACGGGCGGTTTTCTGGACTTCAGGGTTTTTCGGCCTCAGGCTCATGGAAATGACATTGATGCCAGGCTCGAACCTCATCTCAATGGGGGTTTGAAAAACTTCGCACCCTGGCCATTGTTAACAAATGGGTAGGGGAAGGTGAAAGGCGAATTAAACACGTATTAATGTCAAAAAGAAAACATTTCCCCCACTTCTTATGTTCCCCAATGTGATGTGCAGTATTGTTGATATAGGCCTATGGGGCTGCCAGACTGGTCATGGAAAGACCTGTATAGACATCGTCACACATATCTTTACATTCTATTCCTGAACGAGAAGCATGCTGCAAAAAGAGCAGCAGACACAAACAAGTACTTTGTCTATTGACCAAATTTGGGCTGAGGTCATCTTTTGCTGTCTGAAAGGTTGTTATCTGTAACACAATAGGCTCTGCGAACGGAAACATCCTTACTCCTGTCTCGCATGAGGATACCTAACGTCATTATGTAACCCAGGTTGCATTATCGAAGTCGACTTGTGGTTTTTCATGTCAAACTACGCCTGTTTTTGTCAAATTACGATTATGACAGAATACTTAGAGAGTATAGAGTAGAAAAACACGAGTTGGTCCCATTGCAACATCCATCGTAGCTCATCACCACTTAGTGGTGGCTTTCGGCAGCACTTCAGGCGTCTTCACAACTCATGTCTGCTGCAGCAGCAGTGGCATGGCATTTCGGTAGCCGACCGTTGTGATGGCAGTATGAACCTTTTAAAGACTGGCCTACAGGGTTCGGACCTGGGTCTTCCATGTGAAAGACTCAAGTGTCTACCATTAGGCCAAATGGTCCTCTGCATAATCATGATCCCTACATGTTTTATATTGCTATAATACAGTATTCATCACCTATTCATGACACACTACTGCATATCATATTGTCCTACTCATGGTCTTGCCTAGTCAAGGGAATCGACATTTATGAGACTACAAATAGAAGGATGTTTAGATCTTAAAGGGTTGTTTCGAGATTTTGTTTTGTAACCATATCTATGTATTCTACTTGCCAGCAGTGCTGTTGGTCGATGGGTACTATTGGAACCTGTCAGTTAATTGTCATTAATATGGAGAGCCTTCACTCGATAGAGCCACACTTCCTTGTGAGCCACAATGCCAGTGCAAGTAAATGGGACTACAAGTTCAGTCCGTCCAACAAGCACCCAAATAAAGTCCACATTTTACAGTGAAGCTTACAATTAATAATAAAAGTGGACGTAGTCCATCGGAACTTTCCATCCCATCACGTTTTCAATCCCATCACTTGGATGTCAAATTAAAAGTTCAATCCATTAATACATTTTTTTCTGACAAAGTATACACTACTGTAGCCCTTCGTACTGAGATGCTGTCTGAGTGTAGCTAAACATGTACCGTACTCTGCAGCTGCTGTGCCCATACACAATTAATTGATTGATCCATTTCCTTACAGCGACCATCTCAAAGACATTTTACAATTACTGACTCAGCTTCCTAGGCATGACTAAGCCAACTGTTCTGTCATCTCTCGGTTCCTTCATCTCTTCGTTTCTATTAGTTTATCTATTTCTATCCATCAATCCGCCAGGCTCAAAGGGGAGCTCAGCTGGGCTGTAGGGGCAGCCATTTTCTGAAAAGAGCCATCGCCATGCCAACGGCTCCCGTAATTTACCTTCTTTTCCTGGATCCCCACTCGCTACCATATTAAATCATGTCACTGCGTCCTGGATGACCCTGTGGAGTGTGTGTGTGTGTGTGTGTGTGTGTGTGTGTGTGTGTGTGCGTGCGAGTGTGTGTGTGTGGCCCTCCACTGCTGCAAAAGGGTAGAATTATGACTTCCTCTGGAGGGAGAAGAGCATGGATGATTGTAATCAGACAAACATTAACATCTGTTAATTTCCAAAGGCCACAGAGCCGACCTGACTAAATATTATTTTGTTCTACTATTCAAGAGCCCCTGCTGGCACGGCCATATTTGTAAAGAGGGGCAAATCTAATACTCTTTTTTTATTTGTATTCCTCTGATTTAGAGGGTATAAATCCACAGCTGCGATGAAAGGCACTGTTGGGTCTCAGGAATGGTACTATAGGGTTCCAAGGAACACACACACACACACACACACACACACACACACACAAATTCTCACTGTATGCAGTCAGACAAAAAGGATAGGACACAGGAGACTTCTGGAGACTGTTCATTTATTTGGAGGGCTACACTACTTATTCAATCTGTTATAGAACCAAAGGGGTACAATGCTCTGAAAATGTGTGTGTGTGTGTGTGTGTGTGTGTGTGTGTGTTGAATATGCCATTTATCTCTGCATGTGTGTGAGTGTGTGTGTGTGTGTGTGTGTGTGTTTGTGTGTGTGTGTGTGTGTGTGTGTGCGCGTGTGTGTGCGCCAGCCTGCTGATGCTGATCTGCCTCGTCTCTCTCTTTTCCTGTTATCACAGTAATGGCACAGCTTGTGTCCAGGGCAACAAATTAACACCCGCCACCCGTCACACGCCGGTAGATTTTGGCATTGGCGGGTAAATCTGTAAATCTTACCAGACACTTTGGCGGGCAGCCAACAAAGGTTTGCAAATATTATGCTTCAATTTCAAAACCAAACTGCTGCGATCCGCAATGACGATCACCGTTGATTCAACATTTGTGACAACGCTCCTGCTGTTCCTGCCTCCTCCAGCTGACTGTAACTATCGTCTCTCACGCTTCTCCTGACTTTCAAACAAACCCCAGGGTCTACGAGCTTCCTTAGTGACAACAACGCCTCTGGTTATAACTTAAAATAAAGCATGACAGTCACATTCAACTACACGCGGCACCACGGGATAGCAACTTACACCGTGTGAGACACAAAACACGCAGGGGGAAATATTTAGCTGTCATGTTCAACACTTCAGAATTCCCAATACAAAATGAATTGATTTACTGTATTTCCTTGAAGCTACCATCTCAAAGCCTTTATAGAATTGTGTGGTGGCCTGGTGAAACCCTTTAACCCACATGGTCAAATGTTGACATGTTTTAAGATCATTATGTGTCTAAAAACTATCCTATCCTATCCATATGTTCTTTGAATTACTGACACATCTCCATCAGAGCCACAGTTATCCGGTTTTAAAACAAAGTAGTCACTTGTAAGTCGCTTTGGATAAAAAGGCATCTGCTAAATGCCAAAAATGTAAATGTAAGTTTCTTAGAAATGACGGCGCCAACTGTTGCTTCATTTCTCCCTCATCTATTTATTTCTATTCGTTTATTTATTTCTATCCATCAATCGGCGGGGCTCAAGAGGGAACCATGCTCGGTTTGTTCTTTCTTCTCTTTCATTCCCTCCCTCCCTCCCTCCCTCCCTCTCCCTCCTGGTCTTGCCGTCTATGTAGCTTGTACCAAACCAGTGTCGGACACAACAGACAGCTTTGTCCTTCTCTCTGACTGCTGTCTCTATGGGCCACCATTCCTATTATCTGACTCCAGATCAGATGTTAACCAGGCACGACCTCCTCCGACCCTGATACACCTGTCTCCTACCCTGATACACCTGTCTCCTACCCTGTCTCCTACCCTGTCTCCTACCCTGTCTCCTACCCTGTCTCCTACCCTGTCTCCTACCCTGTCTCCTTACCCTGTCTCCTACCCTGTCTCCTTACCCTGTCTCCTACCCTGTCTCCTACCCTGTCTCCTACCCTGTCTCCTACCCTGTCTCCTACCCTGTCTCCTACCCTGATACACCTGTCTCCTACCCTGTGTCCTACCCTGTCTCCTACCCTGTCTCCTACCCTGTGTCCTACCCTGTCTCCTACCCTGTCTCCTACCATGTCTCCTACCCTGTCTCCTACCCTGTCTCCTAACCTGATATACCTGTACATGTATACTCTATACTCTTTCGAATCAAGGTAAGCTTTGGGTTTATTCATTGATTATATCTGTTCACTTTTTTGGGGGTCTTTTAGCTTTTCATTGTCCTAGTGCTGGTGGATTGAGCTTCCCACTACTGTCAGGACTGCAGAGTCACTACCTATCTTCCACCGTAGACTGAAGACCCATCTCTTCAGGCTACACCATAACTGTCCCTCCTCTTCATCCCTTCTACAGTTTCTCTATTGTAAATATTTCAAAAATTAAAATGTTTTCCGTCTTCTAGCATTACGCCTGCCAATGGCGCCTGGGCCTAGCATAGATTACTTTTTCTTGTGATGACTGATGGATAGATGATTAACTTAGACAAAATGTATTGTAACTCGCTTTGGATAAAGGCGTCAAACATGCATACATGCCGAAAATGTTATGTACGTATATCCTTTTTTAGTGTCATGGTGGACATTCTCTGATCTCTTCCCTCCCCCTTTCCCACCTTCCCCCCCCTCGGGTTTGACCTAACCTCTGTTTCACCTGTCAGGTAGACCGTAATTCCGCTCCTCCATCCGCACGGCAACCCCATGGATCAGAGGGGGACCAGTTGTCACATGTAATTGAAAAGAGAGTTACACCCTTTGTGCGTGTGTGTGTGTGTGAGTGAGTACGTGAGAGTATATGTGTGCACAAGTGTGTGTGTGTATGAGTGTGTGTGTGTTGTCCCTCCTACACGTGTGTGTCTTCCACCAACCACAAAGCGAACTAATCTCTCTTGATCTAACAACACTGTCCCCCCTCCTCCTCCTCAAACCCTCCCTCCCTCCCTCCCTCCCTCTCTCTGCCCGTCTCTGTGCTAGGATACCATATCCCTTCTGTCATAGATAGACCCACAGTCTTCCTGTCAGCGGACATAACAAATGGCACCTTTAGCCTTGGGCCAGGCCTTTTTGACAGACGAGGCCAAGAAGCGACAGAGGATTCAGCCGGCCCAATCCCTGCTGTCAAAACACACTGTCTTATATCTCACCCCCTCGCCGATACTCCCTCTGGCCCCCCCAGGCCGCACCCCCTACGCCAATTTGGGTGATTTAATTGGTGGATTTACTGTTCCGAGCAAGGTGAAGGGTTGTCCAAGAGGAGACAATTTAAGACAGGCTGGCGGAAAAGAGGAAAAAAAAGGAGGAGGAGAGAATGGAATGTGCTGCAGAGTTTTCATAATGACTTTTACCTTTCCTTTCTTCTTATTCTGACAGAGAGAGGGAGGAGGAGAGGGAGAGAGAGAGAGAGAGACACACACAGAGAGAGAGAGAGAGAGAGAGAATGCAAAAATATTTGTTTTGCCCCCCTCCCCTATTGCTTCATCGCTCGCTCGCAAAATAAGAATCAAAAGTGAGGCATGTTTAACGGGTTGGATGCTATGAGGGACTGAACATTGTGTCGATAGGATTACCCAGGTAGAACTGAGGATCTGTAAACAAAAACAAAAATGTCAATCTCAGTTAAGTCGAGTTAGAATAGCTCTGTGGTTCTTCTGGCCTTGTTCCTAGACAACACTTCCCTCTCGACTATCCTTATCGACACCGATCCCAGATGTAATACTTCAAACTTGGATTTGTATTTTTTTTAAGGTAATTGTCCCGCTACCTGTAGATAAGCCATACAATCGCCCAACATCATTAGAATGGAAAACGTGTACAACACACTTCTAGACAATTTAGAAGCAGCTGCAGTCCATATATCATTGTCAAAAAGAAGCTCACACACTCTGTTGCTCTCTCTCTCTCTCTCTCTCTCTCTCTCTCTCTCTCTCTCTCTCTCTCTGCGTATTGTGTTTTTAAATAAGTGGAGCGGGTCTACAGGAAGTAGAAATAATTCACTTGCTCTCATGCACAACTTGGTTGATTAAATGTACATGTTTACGACCCATCCATCTAGCTCTGGCAGAAACTACTGCTCCGTGAAAAGAGGCTGCTCTCACTCTCTCTCTCTCTCTCTCTCTCTCTATCTCTCTCTCGCTTTGTCTCCTTCCCTCCATCCCTCTCCACACCTGTCTTTCTCGTTTCTTCTCTCCTCACCCTGTTTCACCCATCCTTTTCTTCTTTCTCATTCTATCCATTTCCCACTCCCAATGTCTTCCCCTCTTCCTCCGCATCTCTCTCTCCTTCCTTCCATCCCTCTCTCTCTCTCCCTCTCTCTCCCACCACACCCCTCGCTCTTTTCGCTTTGCAGATTTATTCATTTTGTTTCTCTCCAGCTGCCCCAATGGTAAGTGGCTGTTTATCAAATTGCCTGTCAAAAATGCCCAGAGAATTAATCAAAGGCTCTTATCATACTCCAGAGAGAAGAGCGAGAGAGGAGGAGGAGGAGGGAGGAGAGGAGGGCTGGAGGGACGGAGAGCAAAAAAGTGTACATTTTTAATTCAATGAATTGGATTAGGCTAGCTTTGGATATTTTTCTTACAGTGGACTGTATGTGTGTGTGTGTGTGTGTGTGTGTGTGTCCACTGTGTGGAGACAAGGGGTTGTTTTAATATCAAGAATCCATTTTAAATGTGACCTGGCCTGCCTGGCCTCCCATCGCCTGGCGCCTTCCTTTGGCCCGTGGTCAACCAGCTGAGGGCCTGATGGAATGAGACTGAGCAATATGGAATTAGACGCCAGACTGGTCTGTGATATTAAATGTCACCAGTACCCTGCCTCCCGCCCACCCTGTTGAAGTCGATCTGGGACAGGGTGTGTGTGTGTGTGTGTGTGTGTGTGTCTTCATTTGCGTAGGTGGTGGGGGGGAGGGTCAGGTGGAATAGAGGGAGGGTGCACGTGGGGGTTGGTGGGGGGGGGGGGGTGTATTGACAGGAGTGGAACTATCTACTTGTTCCTTCCTTGCACAGTTTTTTTAATCATGTGCTAAATAAATAAACGTCAAACTTCAATCACGTAAAGGTAGAGGTACGAGGGAGGGATGAGTAAAAAGAGGTAAAGACAGAGGGGGCGTATAAGAAAGAGGGCAGGTGAGAGGGAAACAGATGAAGAGAGGAAGATAGACAACACTTTGAGACAAGGGAGTTGGGATGGAAAGAGAGAGAGAGAGAGAGAGAGAGAGAGAGAGAGAGAGAGAGAGAGAGAGAGAGAGAGAGAGAGAGAGAGAGAGAGAGAGAGAGAGAGGGCAACCAACAGAAAGATGAAACAGAGACACTGAGGCAGGGACTTATTATAGAGAGGAGTGGAGGAGAGAAGTAGTGTTAGATGAAAAGTGATAAG
>NC_137676.1:57970112-57975112 GCF_963989245.1 Nansenia antarctica
CCCAGCCTAGTAGTTATAGCAAACGTGGCTAAACTAGAGCTTGAAGTTCCTCCAGTATAGTATTATTATTATATTGAGAAAATTCCGAAATATTTTCTCAGTATCCAGACAAATTCTCTTGTTTCTAGTCTGACTGCACTAGTTTAAAAAAAAATATCTTGGTAAGTTATCTTGGTTATCTTGGTAATATCTTGGTAATATCTAAATATAAAATATAAAAGTTTTCCTTCTATCACTGAGACTGCCAATGGCCCCTGGCCTGAGCTAGATTACTCTTCCTGCTACGACTGGTGGATTGATGATTCACTTGCTTAGTCAAATGTATTGATTGTAAGTCGCTTTGGAATAAGGTGTCTGCTAAATGCGAAAAATGTAAATGTTAGTGCATTTTTCCTGTTCTGTTGGCAGATTATTTTTGCTCATTTTAAGCAACATTTTATTGCTTTTTTTTCTTGGTTTTGAGACCTGACTTTTTACAGTTTATCTATCTCTCTATTAAATCAATCTCTCCATTTCCTCATCCGGTGTTCTCTTATTCTCCTCATCCACTCTCCTCTATCATTCTCCTCCGTATCTCCTCTCTCCTAAATCTTCATTTCCTAACCACTGGACTCCAATCATCCTTGAATTGAAACGAACGCACCATTTTAACTCTCTTCCCTCTCCCTCACACTTGGCTGTATTTTCATTTCATCCCTATTCTTTCCCCTTTCCTCTCTTCTATCCACTTTCTTACCATCTTTTCTATCCCATCCCATCCCCTCTCACCGTTCTCTCTTTTCCCCCCGCCCGCCCATCCCTCTCTCTCTCTTTTTCTCTCTCTCTCGGTCTCTCTTCCATCCATCCCTCTCTCTCCTGTGTGGCAGCAATGTGTTTGTTGTTATTTTTCAGGCAGCAGCCCAGAAGATTGGACTGTCATAATCTATGGGCCTGAGTTATAAGTGTTTTTCGCCCAAACCTGAGGACGGGGGTATTTATTCACCCTCTCTCCGTCTGTCCGTCTCTCTACCTCCATCTTTCACTCCCCTTCCCTCCGTCTTTCTCTTTCCCACCCTCCATTCCCCCCTGTTTGTTGACCCCTACCTCTCTCTCTACTCTTTCTCTGTGGCCCCCTCTCATTCTCTCATTCTCTCTCTCTCTCTCTCTCTCTCTCTCTCTCTCTCTCTCTCTCTCTCTCTCTCTCCCCCCTTCACTTCCCCAATGATACTATATAAGTAGGGATGAAACCACCACACAGACACAGAGCTCAAGGCTAAAACCTAGCGTCGTGGCTTATATCGGGTCCAAACAGTTTCAACAGAGAATAGCTACAGATGCCAGACCTTTAGACCTTGTTTCCAATGAGGATCCTATGATGTCTCCTCTGCTATTGTGTGGACAATGGATGAGACAAACACACTCTTCTGTGTGTGTGTGTGTGTGTGTGTGTGTGTGTGTGCGTGTATGTGCCTGCAGTTTATGAAATCTACCTTACAGTTATCAATGGCATACCCATTTCAACCGTAACGGCGATATCAGCAACATGGACAGTATCATTTGCATGAGCAAAGCTATTACAAGTGAATAGAAGCCTGAACAGACACAAAACCTTAACCAATATATATAATAAATGCATGCCATTTAGGCCATTTAGCTGACGCTTTTATCCAAAGCGACTTACATTGCAATGAGTGCATACATTTCAGTATACATGGTCCCAGCAGGAATCAAACCCACGACATAAGTGGTGTTAACGCCATGCTCTATTTTAAAACATAGGTTTATTACATTTGTTTTACTCAAGCCATCATTTCGCTCTCAGTCCATAGTAGCCTACAGGTGTGTGTGTCTGATTTATTTGACTGATGTACAAAGCAGCTGTATTGACAAGAGCATGATATGGGATTGATAAGGGCACAATATCCACATGCAGGGAGACAGGCATATTTGCCCTGATTATGGACATTTGGAACACTTGTGTGAGTAACTCGATTGGCCTGGAAACAACATCAATATTTGTTTTGAACGTGTTTTGCATATGCCGGAGCATAAGAGCCGATTTGTCTGTGGACTTTACTGACCTATTCACCTAAAGTGCAGAGCAACTGGAAGAATAAGTGATTTTGTGTCCACTTGTTTAAACTTTAGCAAACGACTGGTGTATAGACCTTTATGCAAATATGTATAATCATATTTTATTGTCATCATTGCTTTAGATTTGTCTTCTACTTTTCTTTTTTTGGTACGGTAGACTATTTACAGTTATGTCCGTCAACATGTTATATTACATATGTATGTTAAAATGTAACATCTTAAAATACAAAATGTGATTGATCGATGAATGATTCCTGAATGAAGTCCTGAGTGAACACAACCAGTTTATAATTGTTTGCCAGTTATTGATCAGATTCTGTCACAGCTCCGCCCCTGGCTCATCAGCCGTCTATCAGTGGTGCCAGGTGTGGCCGATTAAGACCGCGACTGGCTCCTACTTAAGCTCTGCTCCTGCTTCCAGTCAACGCCAGATCGTAGCCATTTATGGTTGGTTCCTAGTGCTCGTACCCTCTACTCTACTCGTTACCCGTTATCCTAGCCTAACCTAACCCTATTCTCCCTGTTCCCCATTGAAGGATTCCCTGCCTGCCGACCTCCTGCCTGCCTGACTACACTGCTCCCTGCCTGACCCCTGCCTGCCTAATACTACTCCTCCTGCCTGATCCCCTGCCTGCCTGACTACCTGCTACCTGTCTGACCCCCAGCCTGTCTGCCGACCACTCCGCCTGCCTGACCCCCAGCCTGTCTGCCGACCACTCCGCCTGCCTGACACCCTGCCTGTCTGCCGACCACTCCGCCTGCCTGACCCCCTGCCTGTCTGACTACCTGCCTGCCTGCCTGCCTGACCTCCTGCCTGTTCTACCAACCTCCAGCCTGCTTCCCCTGACACCCCAACCCTTACAATAAATCACTATTATTGTTGTACTACCTGTTCTCTGTTGTCTGCTTCTGGGTTCCGCCCTCTGGTCGTGACAGATTCAGTGATTACACTGTCACACATCAACACATGGAGGTCTCCTGACGTCACTCTGGGAACGTTCTTATTCAAAGCAACTTAGAACAATACATTTGTCTAAGTAAGGGAATCATCTCTCCATCATCTCTCCATAAAATGCCGGTCGAGAGAGGACGCTGGCGTTGCTTGTTCGCCGCTTCTCCGCCCGAAATCTAAATATACTTGCAGTATACAGAGTAGATTGTCCTACAAAGACACTTAGATTTAGATTTAGTAATCTAAATATGAATTAGACCCCTATACTTTCTTTTATTTATTTTTCTGTTTCATCTTATTTTACTACTCAATCTTTTCAGTTTGTAAAGCGTCTTTGAGTGTCTAGAAAAACGCTATATAAGTCTAATGTATTATTATTATTATTATTATTATTATTATTATTATTATTATCTTTCCATCAGTCATCATAAGGAAAAAGTAATCTATGCTATGACCAGGGGTCACTGGAAGTTACAATGCTAGAAGAAAGAAGAAGTACTTTTCTTTCGTCTTTTTTTGTTTGTTGCCATGGCTTCTAATGAACCGTATGCTGTTATGCTGTGTCTCTGAGTTTCCGGTCTATACAGTAAACGTGTTTGCTGTCTACAAACAATGTACAATGTACAGTGAGCAGTGACCAATTGGAGGATTAGAGCATGGTGGTGGCAAAGAGAGAGTGTTTAGTCAATGTTTTGAATGTACTCGTTGAATTATTCACGTGGATGGACTCTGCGCTCGTTAGATTGGCTTATTGGTTAATGATGTTATGGCCCAGGAATCTGGACCATTAGTGTGGCAGAAGAGGAGCGCTGGAGCAAGAAAGCCCTATGGAAATAGGAGACGGCTAAAGCAGCTAGCACGGCTACGCTACATATGAGCAAACGTGGCTCCCTTAACGACTCTCTCTCTCTCTCTCTTTCTTCCTTTCCTTCTATCGCTCCTTCCCCCCAACTCTTCCTCTAACTCCCCTATCCCTCTATTAAAAATACCACTTGCATCTCTCTCTCTCTCTCTCATCCCCTCTCTTTTCTCCTCTCCCTCTCTGTCACACACACACACACACACACACACACACACACACACACACACAGTTTTGAGTTTTCAACTCATTTAACTTGATCAGTTCATTAAAAAGATGAAGCGTGCTCTCCCTAATGGCCACTTGAGCCGTAACAAGGGAGAGGAGATTGCCTCCTTCGCTCACAAAATAATTAGACAGAAGGGAAAAGAGAGGGGGATGAAGACGGAGGAGAAACCATGAAAAATCTATTTGGTCCTGAGGGACAAGGATATGTTGACGAAAAAAAAGAGGCAGTCAGGGTAGGGTGGTGAGGCGAGGTGGTGTGTGTGTGTGTGTGTGTGTGTGTGTGTGTACATGTGTGTGTGTGAATATGTTTTCTTAAATTGGTCTGAGAAAGAGGGTGTCACTTTTAAAAGCCTCTCTCGTTCTTTGCCTCTCTCTCTCTCTCACACACACACACACACACACACACACACACGCGCACACACACACACACACACGCACACACACACACACACACACACACACACACACACACACACACACACACACACACACACACGCTGTGTTCTCTATGCATCTCTCTCAGGTCAGTCAAGGTCGTTCACCAGTTGGACCTCATAGCCACCCTAGTCCCATCGGCCCAGGTCAGTCCATTACAGCAACAAACGGCTATCATTCTCCAACGTTAACCAACGAGACGCGGCCTCTGTAACTCAATAGTGAATTTAAGACACTATTACCCTTTCTCACTATTTACATAAACGCCAGTTTATACCTCCCTGTCGGCCCAGGTGGTATCGGCAAAAAAGCTGTTCTCTTCGCCTCCACCTCTGTGGAAAAATCGAAAACGGCAATTCAATTTGGGGAGTTTATTCCTCTGGCAGTCCTCTGGGAGATAGTCCTGAAGATGCAGAAGTGTTGGTGGGGGGGGGGTAAAGGCCAGAAACAGAA